>NC_074724.1:35521997-36121997 GCF_947242115.1 Biomphalaria glabrata
AAGCGCTTCAGTACTCAGCCACCTCGCCCCTTATTTTAAAAAGTAGCCTAATTCTTCTTCTTCTTCTTCGTTCTCATTTTTCATGTCGGAGGGTTCAGATCTTATATCTGAGATGAACCGCGCAGTGGTTTTCAGATCAGGCAGTTTTCCGTATAGTAGCCTATATATTTTTTTTATTTATCTATTATTGAAATGCTAACACTGAAATAGGAACTTTTTTAAACAAAAGTTGTTAGTGAAAAGTAATTTTTTTATTTATTTTTTTTTTATTTCCAACATTCTTGTTTTAAATATGAGATAGAACCAACAAACTAGAACAGACAGAGTCATTACGATTTTACTGGACTCTGTTTTAGTTTTGATTACAATTGATTTTTTTTAGTTTTAGTTTCTCTGATTTAAAAAAAAAATAACGTCTGAAAAAAATGCCTACAAAAATAGTTGATCGTTGGGCTGGACACAGCCTCTCCCTAGATACCCTGATCTGCCTAAACTTACATCACCACTCTGTTTGACCTTCAAACAATCTCATGGTCTAATCACGATTTAAAAACTAAAGAAAAAGCCTTGACCCACAAAACGGAGTCCGATCAGTATCGGGAGACACAAAAAAATCGATCAAGGATAGCGAAGTCGTAAAATTGCCATCTTCATCCGACGCAGCACATCTCCCAGAGTCGTAAAATTCATACATAATTAAGACGGAGGTGTGAGCAGGTCTTTAACGACATGGGCAGCCATAGACTTTAACAAGATCATTCCAGTTCAGTTGAAAATGTTATCCCCCCCTCCCTTTCCCCTTAAGACTACATTGCAACCAGACACTTGATAGATGTGATGCATCAAAATTTCTAAACGACGCACTACTTACCATTCAAAAGTGGATTTAACCAAGACCATTTGTTATAGAAGGCCTGAGCACTGACCTGCAACGTCACAACCTGTGGGCAGTTTAGACTAATAGTTCGTTGCCACGTCGTACAGTGGAGGTATTTGGTTACTTGAACCGTCACAACACCCTTACCGAAAGTCAAGGGACAAATGATGATTTTGACGTTGATAATGAAGCATAGGATATCCATTCATTTCACAAGTATATTGATTCATTTCACTAGTTTATCTATTCATTTCACTAGTATTTCCATTCATTTCACTAGTATATCCATACATTTCACTAGTATATCCATTCATTTCACTAGTATATCCATTCATTTCACTACAATATCCATTCATTTCACTAGTATATCCATTCATTTCACTAATATATCCATTCATTTCACTACAATATCCATTCATTTCACTAGTATATCCATTCATTTCACTAGTATATCCATTCATTTCACTAGTATATCCATTCATTTCACTAGTATGTCCATTCATTTCACTAGTTTATCCATTCATTTCACTAGTTTATTCATTTCTATAGTATATCCATTCATTTCACTAGTATATCCATTCATTTCACTAGTATATCCATTCATTTCACTAGTATATCCATTCATTTCACTAGTATATCCATTCATTTCACTAGTATATCCATTCATTTCACTAGTATATCCATTCATTTCACTACAATATCCATTCATTTCACTAGTATATCCATTCATTTCACTAGTATATCCATTCATTTCACTAGTATATCCATTCATTTCACTAGTATATCCATTCATTTCACTACAATATCCATTCATTTCACTAGTATATCCATTCATTTCACTAGTATATCCATTCATTTCACTAGTATTTCCATTCATTTCACTAGTATATCCATTCATTTCACTAGTATTTCCATTCATTTCACTAGTATATCCATTCATTTCCCTATCACAAGGCAATCCCTCTAGTATCCCTAGACTAGCGTCCAACAATCATTCGAATATCAATAGACACATTTTATATTGGATTCGTCTTTTTTTTTCAATCAAAAGGTTCCAAATGTATTTAAAAATCAAATAACCTAGGTCATAGGTTAAAATTTAGAATTTATTTCCAAAAATTATGTATAGCTTCTCTTTCCAATTATGAATACGTTAAGAAAGATTTTTAAAAAGAACTTAAAAAATTTACCACCCGTTGAACTACATAAATAAACACCAGGGGGCCTTCAAGTCGTAAGAATATGAAAAACTGACACTTATGATGAGGAGTGTTTGTTCACTTTCCAAAAACAAAAAGGGGGGGGGGGCTTGAATGAAAATATTTTGGATCAAATGAAAAAAAAAAGGATAAAATTTGTCCTATATTGAGATATTTTCAAAGAAAGAATTCCCTTCTCTTTATCTTCTTCCTCGTTCTCAGTGTCTCTTTTGCTAGGTTTTAGGTAAAAATGTATCAGTTGTTTATATATATATATATATATATATATATATATATATATATATATATATATATATATATATATACATGTCCAGCTGGTTACTTCCTGGTCAAGCAGTTACTTGGCTAACGGGTCAAAGTTTAGAGCTGTGCTGCGGCCAACGGCTAATGTCCACGACAGAACGCATCTGTCTTCATCTCTTACAGTTTCCGGGGGTAGGCTACTGAAGGCTTAACATTTGGAAGGCCCCCTCTCTGCCGACGAAATGTGTATGTGCGCGTGTTGCAACCGTGGGTTATGCAATGTGGATAGATTTGTGTGTATCTGTGTTTGTGTGTGAAGGCTCCACTGTTGTTTCAGGCTAGTCAAAGTGGACGAGCTCAAGACCAATTTTAACGCCAGATTAACCAGTTTGGAGAAGAGAATGGAGCGTAAGTATACATCGGTGACTTCCTCTTTCTTTCTATTATCTGCCCCTTTTTTTTTTCATATTTATCATAGCAGTTTAAACGTAAGTATACATCGGTGACTTCCCATTTCTTTCTATTATCTGCCCCTTTTTTTTTTCATATTTATCATAGCAGTTTAAACGTAAGTATACATCGGTGACTTCCCTTCCTTTTATTATTATCTACCATTTTTTTCATATTTATCACGGCACTTTAAGCGTAAGTTAAGATAGGTGACTCTAGTATCATATAAATATAAGTTTTACATCGCCATATTTTTCATTATTATATTTCTAGAGATAACGCTTTTTTAAGAGCTTATATGGTTTTTATGTGTCTGTAATGCAAAGCGCTTTACTGTTGTTATGTTATAAGCTTATGTATGATTATCATGTCTTAAATAAACTTGTTGATTATTTGTTTCCGAAAAAAAAACAGTAACAGTTACATGAACTTTTTTAAAAAAATGTTACATAAATGTTATGAATCTAACTGCATTTGTCGTTCCAAAGTTGTTGTTTTTTTTCTCTAGTTTAAATGTATTAAGATAATTAACAATTAGATGTTACGGGTCACCTTGACCTGCGTTTGTATTGAATTCAATCCTACAAAGTAAGAAACCAGGCTTGTAACATGATACAAAGATAATGTAATAACGCGTCCTACTTTCCACTCTGTAAGACATATGTATAATGCAATCATAATTATACATATGTCGTTTTCATGTCCCCACCATGTTAACTTGTAAGAAGTCACTTCTTAGTCAAAGATGATGTGTAACTCTCTTGTTGTAAAAGTGTAAAACAAAAATCATCTGTTTATGTGGTTAACTAAGGTGTCTGAGTAGCCAGCACGAATCATGTCCTAAAATTTCGAATTAAATTCAAAATTCCAAGCTTTACCGTAATCCAAATTTAAGTAACTATGTTTCTTTGTCCTTTAATCGACAACACCGCCTAGCGATAACGCACTAATCGAACTTAACCTCTAGACCAGTGATGCCCAAAATAGGGCACGCGGGCCAGATCCGGCCCGCGATGTGGTTTTATCCGGCCCGCCGAAACGTCTGCACAAAGTGTAGATTAGGTTGAAAAATGTATCTTTACCCACGCTAGGTTCCTGACTTTTTCTCTGATGAATTGGTGCCATGCCATTTAAAATGTGTAGGTTTATGAAATGAGAGAGCCGAAGAAACTACAAGTTGACTCTGAGTTTAGAATCATACCAGGAAAATTGAACGGATCTTTAATTATTTTTTTTTTTGGAAAATGATAATAAACCAACATATTTGTTTTGTAAATTGTAGCTGTTTTAAAAAAACAACATATATACGGATTTATAAAATAAATATGATGGCATTCTTGGTTTGAGTCGCGAATAAAAGGTTGTTAAACTAAGCCTAGAAATTGGAGGATCGATGGGAATATTTACCAAAAAGAGACAAGAAAATGAGTCGTTGGTAAAGCTAGCTACAATGTTCCTCACATTTTAAGAGAGAAATGAAGCCAGTTAATATCCTATAAATTAATGCAAGATCCACTGGTTTCTAATAAAATTCTTTTAGGTCAATTTCATTTCGTTTATGTACATTTTCGGTCATGTGGCCCGCGACATGAGTGTCGGAAATAAAAATGGCCCGCAGGTCGAATTAGGCTGAGCATCACTGCTCTAGACCATAGGAATGTCAAAAAAAAACAACAACATTCTTCTGGTCCAGAGTCATTTCACTCGTATGCAAATTACCACCCCAGTGGTCAATGGTCCCATGCCCTAGCTAGCCCTCCCCCACCTCGCAGAATCCGTTCACTAACAACTTCAATAGAGCCGACACAGGCAGCCGTTAGGCGAGTATTAGACAAACGATGGCTCTATTTAATTGTGTATCTCTCATAATGACAAGTGGACAACATACATACATTACATATAGAAGCTTCTGTGGGTATGAGCAATACCAACGAACAATTGCAGGCTATAATGAATGGCGGCCCTTAGGTATGGCTAAAAGCGAGGGGGAGGGGGTATTATATTTTTAAAACGAGCAGTTGTTCATTTTGTCATCGTGTTCTTGTTCTTATTTTCACATCACTGTTCGCTGTAAAGTAAATAATAAGTTGATTTTTGTTTCTGTATGTAGCAATTTATCTCAAATGGTAAAATGTCTTTAATGGATATTTTCAAAAAAAGCGCGCTTTTTTTTGTTGGTTTTTGTTTTATGTTTGGTGTGTCCGGTGGACAGAATACGGAGGCATTGACTAGTGAAAAACCTCATTGAATCATATAATCAATTTTGGGCATTTTTCAGCACTAGGCAATAATTATTATCTCTTCGATTTAAGCAGTAGGACAAAGAATTTTTTTAAATTTGCTTAATTAGTTGGCAACAGGGATCTTTCGATAGTGCTCCCTTGACATTGTTAATTTTTGTCTTTTTCAAAATCTCTCCCTCAAGCTTCCTCTTTTCATGTTATTACTTTTATCTTTAGGTCCCATTATATCACCTCCATATTTCGCCTTATCACTTTATCTTCTTTTTTTCCCCCTGTATTTTATTGAACGTAAACATTTTAACCGGATCTATATTATAAAAGTGCAAAGAGCAGATTACTCTGATCAAGTTTTAATTGAAAACGAGCAATGCAAACATCATAAGGAAAATGGCGAATTAAAAGTCTTGTTTACAATATGGCTATTCAAATCAGAACATCGTGGAACCTGGAGCCAGGAAACTGGACAGCTGATCTCAAAAACTCGAAAAATTTTAACAGGTTGATGTATATTGCTCAGAAAAGAACTTGCTCGTCAGCCACATGGGAAAACATATCAATAAATGATCTCATATTTCTAATATATATCTTCCTCGCTGGCCAAATCAGAAAATGCATATTTTTATGCAGCTGACTGTGTCACGGGCTCGATACCCGCATTGAACCAAATTTTTTTTATACATTATTTAATTATATTTGAAGTTTAATAATGGAAGTAATGTCTTTTTTTAAATATTTTTTAAAAATGTTTTTCTTGCTTTTTAAAAAATTTCTTTTACATGTAAACTCGGCGAAAAACAAACGGAGAAATAAGTCAATGGATTGGTTAGCAAGTGTTTTAGCGTCGGAAACGATGTACGCTGTTCAGGGTTCGATCTAGATCTATTTCATGTATTCAGTGTCCCATTAGGGTATTGAAAGGCATCTGGAAATACTCCAACAAATTGAGGACAATATCAACAAGGGATTTTAGACTCTCAATCCAGAAAGTACGAGTTTTTCCTTACTTTGTCTCTCTGTCTCTCTGTCTCTCTCACGTTCTCTCTTTCCCTATTCCTCCCTCAATCTGTCTCTCACTCTCTCTATCGCTCTTCCTAAAGCTCTCTCTCTCTCTTTCTCTCACTCTCTCCCTCTCTCTCTCTCTCTCACTCTCTCTCTCTCTGTCTCACTTGTTCTTCCCCTACCTGTCTCTCTCGTTATCTCTCGTTTTCTCTTTTTCTCTCTCTCTTTCTTGCTCTCTCTCTCTCTCTCTCTTTCTATCTCTCGCTCTCTTTTCATCATTGTCTTTCTCTAGTTCTCTCCCTTTCTCTCGAACTCAAACTGTCACTCTCTTCCTCATTCTTCTTCTCTCTCTCTCTCTCTCTCTCTCTCTTATTCTTCATATTGTTCTTCCTTTTTATTCTCTCTCTCTCTCTCCAATCACAAGGTATATAAAAATCTTTCCGAGTAACCCAAACACGGTGTTTACCTGGTCTAAGGTATTACTTTTAATAGCACTGCAAGCATTTGGTCCATCTGATAACAAGCGGCGGTCGTGAAAACATGTCACGCTACACAATCAGATGTTTATTGTTTCGCAGTTCTGCAGCTTTTCAGCAAAGTAAAAATCTCTTGCAATAATCATCACAAGCCCTAATGTTCACTGCATTTGATTAATAGATAGATCGAACCATTGGGTGGAATTTGTATTATTATTGATCAATCTCTTTGGCTCTGCAAAGGATCCAATTATTAGTTTTGTTCTCTCTCTATGTCTAACTCTGTCTCTCTGTATCTGTATCTATCTGTCTTTCTCTATCTCTGTCTCTCTCTCTGTCTCTCTCTCTGTCTCTACGTCTCTTTATGTCTCTCTCTCTCTCTGCCTCTCTCTCTGTGTCTGTCTCTCTCAGTCTTTCTCTCTCTCTCTCTTTCTCTCTGTATGTCTCTGTCTTTCTATCTCTCTGTCTTTCTCTGCCTCTCTCTGTTTCTGTCTCTGTATGTCTCTCTCAGTCTCTCTCTCTCTGTGTCTCTGTCTCTCTCAGTCTTTCTCTGTTTCAGTCTCTCTACGTCTTTCTCTGTTTCTCTCTCTTACTTTGTCTCTCTGTCTCTCTGTCTTTGTATCTCTCTGTCTTTCTCTGTCTCTATCTCTGTTTCTGTCTCTGTATGTCTCTATATGTCTCTCTGTCTCTCTCTCTCTCTCTGTCTCTCTTTCTTTGTCTCTCTCAGTCTGTATTCTATATCTTTTTTTTTTCTCTCATTCTCGCTCTCATTCTCTTTTTCTCTCTCCCTCTCATTTAGAAAAATGAACGAAACAAATTAGATGAGAACAATTAAGCTTCTATTGTTTGTTTGTTTAGTTAAGGACGAGCTATTTATTTTTTCTCCTGGTTTTTCCACATTCTATTTAGGCAGCGAACCATCCCGAAAAAAAGTAATTATAATGCAAAATTGAAAAAGTTACCACGAATTAATTGGATTGGACTTAATGAGGAAAAAACAAAAGCACAAACAAAACATTGTATGTGGAAATCAAAAACATTTTTACCTGAATTGTTTATTTGTTTCGTTCGCTTCAGACAATAGTTTTGGAGCGGTTGGAGTTTTTTAACTACACTCAATATACCCGGCGTTTATTTATTTTTTTTTCTAATCAAAGCTTATATAAGCGAAAGCATGACACAATCACTGCAACATCTCTAAATACTGCAAGATTTATCTCCTCATTTTTTCTATCTAAAACAGAGTTAATTGACTACCACTATTTGATTTACTAATTGGTTAATTTTTTTGTTATTCATTCGTATATTGTATAATTGTCTTCGGCAATGAATAATTATGCCTAAATGTCAACTTTATCCTAAAGTGGGAAGTGGGAGAAATACGCGTGTAACAGAATGCACCCAGACACAAAGGGAGTTAATTAATAAGCGTTGTTAACAAAGAGACTGTTTTTCAGACACGCAGTTAAGATAATAATTGTAGAAACCTGATCGTTTGAAAGAGAAGCTCCTGAGAAAGGATTGTAGAGGGATTGTAGAGAAAGAGGGACCCCCACCCCCTTTTAGGACCCTGCGATCTATGATACAAAGCTCATCGGTTTCTGTGGCCGATGGTTAACGAGGGTGTTGAGTGGCCAGCCCAACGACCAACCGCCATTACTTACAATCAGTTGGATAGCCTTAAGGGACGTCCTAAAAAAAATTCCGATGGTCGAAATTTCAGTCTTCCGAGGATTTGAACTCGAGATCACTCTGTTCCTAAGCCAAGTGTCTTACCCCTCAGCCACCACGACCCATGGTTGTAGATAATTGAAAGAAATTCCAAACGTTTTCGTGTTTTTTACCTCCCCTAGTCTGACTCGGAAGTAGTCTTTTGTCACGTGATCCACGTGAAGTCCATGTGATGGAGATGTCATGACCTAGACCTTGGCCTCGGGCTTTGAAATAATGTATGTGTCAATTGGGGCGTGGCTCAGATGAAGTTCTGTTTATATATTTTCAGGGTTTTCCAAATGGAAGAGACCCGGAGCCACCTCAATCATAGAATTAATATGTTGGAGAAGAAGATAGAAAGTAAGTCCTTGATGTCGTGGTTTGCCTAGTCTTAGGATCCCGATCCCTAGAGGCGTAGCGCTGGTGGGGTGTGGGGGGGGGGGTCCCTTCATATCGTTTTGCGCTTAGATTTAGGATGCAAAGAGGCGTAGCACTGGAAGGGTTCCTCTAGCCTTCTTATCATCTTCATCATAGTTTTAAGAGGCGTAGCACTGGTAGGGTCTGTCTTGATTTCATAACGCCTAGCGCATAGTCTTACTATCCAAGGAGACGTAGCCAGTGGCGTAGCTATGGATTTGGGGTTTCCCGGGAGCTTGACCTCTTTAGGGGCCCCTGCATTTTGACATACGACATCATGACATGAGATAATGGGTTAATATTTAGTGTAAAAACAAACACTTATTAGGGCCCCCCCCCCTCTCAAGTCGGCTTTCACATTTGGACCCCCGGCTTAGCTACGCCACTGGGCGTAGCACTGGTAGGGCTTCATATCGACTTGCGCATAGTTTAAGACTCAAAAGAGGCTTAGTACTGGAAGAGTTCCACTTGCCTTCTAATCATCGTTCTTATTGTTTTGGGATTCAAAGGTGTAGCACTGGTGGGGTTCATTAAGTCTTCGTGTTTTTGTGGAGAGCATGGTTTCCAAATCCCGGGGTAGTTCGTAGTTTCTTAGAAAACTTTGTCTTTGAGTTTTAAAAATGTAAGAAGATTATAGTATTTAACTCAGATATGAAGACCCAGCTTTGACCTACATAGTTAAGCACCTTTGACGCAGACAAAGCCATTGAGCGTCGTTTAAAGTTCTCTTTCTGTCATCTGCGTGTTTTTTGTTTTTTAGGCTTCAACGTGAACCTACATTTTGCTGGAAACAGCGGTAGAAATTATAATTTTTTTTTTCAATGATTATATCACATAGTAGTAATTAATTTTTTAAACCTTGTATGCCGCCATTGGAATTAGCCGCCAATCTTCTATGTGTCGCCACTCCCCGCGTTCTGAACGCAATCCAAGAAGTCACGTTTCCCACAGCAGACGGCGAGAGTTTTCGGTATTTCGCCAACACATGCAGACGTGTTGGAAGTGTCACTCGTATTTACAAACATGCGAACCTGCTACTGTTACCAACAGATTCGTTTCTGGAAATATTTGTTCACTTTGAAATTTATAACTTGTTCATTACCTCCACATCATTAGTAAAGTCATTTGGCTATTTATTTGTTATCTCCCTTTTATTTTATTTTTAAAAATTTCGCTCCCCTTTCAAAATCTGTGCTGGCTACTTTGATTCCATTTAGCTTCTCGGATCACGTGTAAAAGATGATTTTATTACAACCAAAGATAGGAAACCAAAAAAAAAACATATTTTAAATATTTATATTACAAAAAAATAACCACATTTTATTTAGAAGAATAACAATATTAATATTATGTACATTCGCAGTAAAAACCTACAACGACAGTACAATCACTGAAAAAGAGTTAGGGTTCTTACAAAAGGCGGTTAGTAGCCTACTATTTAAAGAAGTAACACGGGCTTAATTGTGTAAATAGTCAATGATTGCGTATATTTTATAATTTAGTCTTTAGCTTTTAACTATCCTTTATGTATAGAATCCAAGCAGATGAGAATTTCGCACTTGCAATGTATAGATTTATAGCTATTGGATGCATCCATGATTGAATTCAGTAGTCCCTAAATAATTAAAATTATATAGCCTATACATTGTCATTAGCAATCTAGCTTCCATATTATAGACAGCGGTTCTCAACCTTCTAAGCTCGGCGATCCCCCTTTACAATATCCCACTCAGCCGCGACCCCCCCCGCCCCATAGACACATACAGCAATAGAAGAATAGACAATAACAATTCTTATTTTTGATGGTCTAAGGCGACCCCTGGCAAATCGTCAATCGACCCCCAAGGGGGTCGCGACCCACAGGTTGAGAACCCCTGACATAGAATATTTTGTGTTGCATGTTTAATGTTGTTGATTGCCTTACATGTAATACATAGTAGGACCACGTAACAACGAAGTTAACACTGGACAACAATCATTAGTTTATACGTACATTGTTACATGTATTTATGTTATTTTGTTTTAATTTTAAAGACACAACCAAAAGCATGTTTTGCGGTACAATTAATTTGGCTGATATTATTTCCCTTTAATCATCAACACTTTTGAAGTCTGCTGATTCATTGTTGATTCACTGCTGATTCATTGTTGATTAGCTGTTGATCAACTGTTGATTCAGTGTTGATTCGCTGTTGATTCAGTGTTGATTCACTGTTTATTCAGTGTTGATTCATTGCTGATTCATTGTTGATTCGCTGTTGATTCACTGTTGATTCACTGTTGATTCAGTGTTGATTCACTGCTGATTCATTGTTGATTCACTGCTGATTCATTGTTGATTAGCTGTTGATCAACTGTTGATTCAGTGTTGATTCGCTGTTGATTCAGTGTTGATTCACTGTTGATTCAGTGTTGATTCACTGCTGATTCATTGTTGATTCACTGCTGATTCATTGTTGATTCGCTGTTGATTCAGTATTGTATTCCCTCATAACTCGTATAAATTCATTCTGATAGAGGGCCTACCTTAAGCCAACATCTACCTAAGTTGAAAAACTTGACTTCAAAAATCTCGCCCTAAACTACAAAATAGCATTCTACGAAGCTGTTCAAAGGGAAATTAAATTTATTTAAAAGTTAGTTTAATAGTATATTTAAATATATCAACTCAATATTATGGGGAAGTCAATATTCCTTTTAGCTCGTCACTCGGTCTAGCTCTATGCATACCATTTTATTCCATAGGTTAAAGACCTGTTTTAATTCACAAAAGTTATTTTCCTTTGCGTGAGCTTTATTTATAAGGATAATTCCTTCATCACCCTGATAAAAATATTTATGCATGAAATGGTTTTTCGTCATTTAGATAATGGAGTATTTCCATCGGCAGTCAGACAGGTATTAGATCGTTCAGTCAGATCAGGCCAACACATTAACGGCATTCGACAATCTGTCATGTTATTACTAATGAATAGGGCAATCTTTCATATTGTGTGTCGACACTTCGGCCAAAACGAGGCACGGGAAGAATACAGCCGATGGCTGTGTGTGATTGCGATTGTGCGTTTAGATGTGTGAATGTGTGTGGGCTGGAGGAGGAAGAGGGGGGGGGCAGGGTAGCGGCGGAAGGGCTCACTAATGCATGTTTGTTCCTAAAGGCCACGTGGTACTCTAGCCACGATGAAACCCTCATTAGGGTTAAAAGATCTCTTGTCAAACTATCGATCTATGACTAAAGACTTTTTAGACGAGCACTTGAGAGAAAACTGGCCACAGGAAGTGACGTGGAGTCAGCTCTTTTTTTTTTTTCCTTCTGTCTAGTCGCTATGGGATTAGTTCCGTAACTAAACCATTTGCATGGTTACAGGAACTTACGTAATGTTTAGGGAGAAGGTGGTAGCGTTACTAGGGTAATGTAGGGGCATGTAGGGTAATATAAAGGTAGGTAAACACTAAGTGCAAAGGTATGCAGGAACTAGCAGAATGTGGATTAATTAAAGTAAAAGCGATATAGTAGAAGTGTTTACAGACACTAATATATCATGGAGGTCATAAGAAACTAGTTAGTTTTTTCTACGGGCTAATAGAAACTCTAGTTTGATTTTTCTAATGGTAAGAACATCAAAGAATGGATCGGCCTGTCATTAAATGAAATTCTAACCAAGGCGAAGGACGTAGAGGGATGGAGAAAGACAATTGACAGATCTTGTGTGGTGCCCCAACGGTCCAACAGACTAAGGGATAGGGGAAAATAAGAAGAAAATAACAAACTGAAGCATCTCACTCCTATCTGTGCGTCATTATTATTAACTTTAAACTCAAATATTCAACCTTTCAATCTAAGTCGTCTGCTATGAGTTTTCTCAGGACACTGCATTAACTGTTAGCTTCTAATAAATTAGAATATCCGCAGCCTTGCAGCTAAACCCAAACATGAGAAAGGAGACAACCCTCGAGAAAAATAAGGATCTGGAGACTTTTAGGCTGCTTTCACACGGTGCATCATCTTGGCAGAAAGTGATACGCTACTGATCCCAATCTGTATCGGTTACTTGCCCTTCTTTCGGACACACCAATAGCGTGGAGCGGAACTGCTGTGCAAACGATATCTTTCCCGCCATTGGTGATGGGAAGTTATGCCCAGGCATTCGTCTGCTAGTGTTTTACACTAACAAACTCAAATTTAAATAACTTTTAATTACTATTTAAGTGAGTTGTAAATAAATTTAATGGTTCGATCCGAAACATTTGTGCTTTATAGAAAGCGCCAAGACTTCTTGAACGCTTTCACCAAATATGTCTGCCCAAATATGTCTGCCCAAATATGTCTGCCCAAATATGTCTGCCCTTCATCGTGGGCATACGAAGGCAAGACCGCGCTACAACTTATAATCCACTTGCGAATGTCAATATGGACAGTATAGAACATCTGCTGATAGCTACGCTGGGCAGGCCAAATATTCCGTATGAGGGACGACCTAATGCCAAAGACCTTTTTTTTTTGGTGAGCTGAAATAGAGTCCACTTAATCAGAGGTGCCCCTCGAAAAAAGATTTAAAGACCAGCTTGCTTTAACTAACATAGAAGATAGAACCTGGCAGCAATATGATATTCGACGATACATTCCACCTTCATCAGATAACTTACCTATATAAATTCTCCTAAATAAGGGCTTTTGATACTTAAGTCAGTCACAGTAATCTGAATTGTGTTCACGTTTCTTAAGATCCGCTTTGCATTCGGTAAGCTTTGAAATACAGCAAAATGGAGATAGGTAAAAGAAAGGGATAAGGAGAAATATGGAGGCGGTAAAATGGAATTTGAATAGAAAAGAGGAAAATGGAAGAGATTTTGAAATATTAGTATAAAGTTTTAAGATATAAACAATGACAAGGGTGCCATATTGAAAGACGACAGTTGCCAACTAAATGATGAAACATTACTTTGTGTCACGAAATGTGTCTTTGGGCGCCTCTGAGTTCACCCAGCTCTAATGGGTACCTGACAATAAATGGGGAAAGTAAAGGCGGTTGATCGCTGTGCTGGCCGGCCACATGACACCCTCGCTGACCGTGGGCTCATCAGAAAATCTGCACTATAAATCGCAAAGTCTGAAAGGGAACTTTAACTTTTCATCGCCGCTCTGTAAGCCAGATACACCGGAGGCTTCATTTACGAAAAATGCCTCCTAGGACCAAATTTTCGAACCTTCGTATGTAATTGTAGTTTTTTAATACCAAACCTTTTTTTTTTTTTTACTTTTTAATAAGTGGAACTTTTAACTATAACTGACATTTTTTCTAAAATAACCGGAACCGGAAGTAATCATTTCTCCATTTCTAAACAATGGCAGACATGGCAGTACAGGACGGAAGTAATCATATTTTGTCCAAATAAACGTCAATGACACGAGGGTGCACATTGAATTAATGAAATGGAAGGGAGACGTTTTGGTGGGGGCTGAGTTAAATTGAAGAAATAACACAAGAATAAGCTCAGCTCTGATTAGAGGCAGGCGATATACTCAATTGCTCTCAAGGTGAAGCAGTGCATTAGACATTCACCTTAAAAATGGCTAAATGTCAATTCTAAGTCGAGTTCTGTTTAATAAGAAAGGCAACTAAATTTCAAGCTTAGAAATGTGAAATTTGTATGTTTCGCATCTGGTGGCAGTGATACTTTTAACGATTGGCATTTTAAAATTATCTAGGGGAGGCAACAATTGTTTTTATTTTTAAATAGAGAATTATTTCATAGATAGAATTTTTTAAAAATGTCTCAAATGCCTCTATCAAAGATTGCATATCAGAACGCACTTTTTAAATAATTTATTTGTATTCCTCTTTTAAGATGGTTAGTTCTTAGTTGTCTTCACCTTCACCTTTCACCTTTAGGTCTTTTGGACCTTTGGGATACCAGACATTTCTCTCCATTCCTCTCTCTCTCTCTCTCTTTGCCTTTACAAGAATATCTTTCAATGACAGGTCCGTCTGTTCTTTGAAGTCGTCTTCGCATCACTTTCTCTGTCCGCCTGCTCTCCTTTTCCCTGGTGCTGTTCCCTGTAGGAAGTTATATGATCATACATTTTTCGATTGCGTTTTTTTTTGGGGGGGGGGGGGGGGAGAGGCAGTGGTCAGCAAGTCATCTCATTAATAAAAAAATGGTAATTCACTACAAAAAGATTTCTTCCTCTCACTAAAAAAGGGGGTGGCAGTGGTCAGCAAAGTCATCTCATTAATAAACAAGGTTACAAAAGACAGTTTGTGTGGAAACACAAACTCAAAATCGGCCCCCGAAGTAAAATGTTTTACATAATTCGGATAATCCTTCAGAGTTGAAGATAGTTTACTTCCTAGTCCAAACCTCCCGCAGGACGACGGGGGATGGGAGCAGGCAGGGTTTGAACCTTCGATCGTCGATAAATCCAAACGACAGTCCAGCGCGCAAACCGCACGACCAGTGGTCCACCCAGGTAGGCTTCAATATTTAAAGAAAGAAAATCCGAATGAAATTATATCAAAGACAAATGAGATATAAGAATGGAGAAAGAAGGTTAACAGATCTTGTGTAGTGCCCCAACCGTCCTGCAGATCAAAGGATACGTGAAAGTGAATGTAAAGTTAGATGTGAACCTGGCCTAACTAGTTTGTGGTCTATAGGGCAGATGATGTAAAGTTCATCTGTTTTTGTGGCCTACGGTTAACGAGGGTGTCATGTAGCCAGCACAACGACCAACCGCCTTTGCTTTTCCCCAACTAAAGTCAGGTACCCATTAGAGCTGGGTAGACTCAGAAGTTGAAAATCTCAGTCTTCACCAGGATTCGAACCCGGGACCCTCGGTTCGAACTAAATAAGTTAATTGTTTTGAAAAGGCTCGATCTCATATTTGAATCCTCTTTTTTTTTTTTTTTTTTTTTTTTTTAGGATACCTCAGCTTTTTAGCTTTTGACTTCAGTTGTCGAGCTGTTTACATCCTAGGAATCCTTGGGCCTTTGCCTCTTTTCTTTGCCTCTTTTTTGGGCATTGCCTCTTTTTTGGGCTATTGGCCTCTTTATTGGGCTTTTTTTTTTTTTTTTTTTTTTTTTTAATAATAATAAAAAAAAAGGTGCATATTTTATTAGTAAGCGTACAAATTAAGTAGTTACATTTTAAAGTACAATGATTGCAAAACATAGCAATGCATATAGTTACATTTAGATATGGCGTTATTTTTTCCAATAGCATATAATGAATATTTTTGAAATTTAAGGTCTTAAAATATATGTGGTGAGAATGTCAACAATAGGTAATTAAATAGAAACAATCAAAGAGTGAAAGTAGAAACTTAAATGATATTAAAACATTTTAAACATCGTAGTCACATTTTTTTCCACTTTGTCTACATTGCTTATGGTTGTTTCCTTTGTGCTTTGCTACATTACCCCAGTTCTTTATATTAACTTCTATCGAACATGCATACACATCTATGTGTGTACACACTTATGCGAACATAGGCATTTCAACTTTTATATTGTTTCTTTTGTTGTCTCCCTTTTAAAGACAATTTTTGATTTCCTCCCTTGAGATTTGGAAAACTACTTCCTCATCATCAAGGTGGAAATCCTGTCTGCTAGAGTCAGTATATCGGGAGTTTCTGTTCAGAAACAATTTCTCTGTGGCTGGTCACAGGGACCAATTAGAGTCGTACTGAAAGTTATTTTATATGTATCTTTTTATCTCTATATATATGTATATATATATATATATACTTTTTTTTTCTTGAATATTTTCCCCCTTCTTTTTTTTCCCCCTTTTTAAATTTTTACTCTTCCCCTCTTTAATATATTATTTCTCTGTAGACTGCACAAGCATGCGCAATATTGACAATGATAGTGGAGAATTTTTTATTATTTTTTTTTTTTTACAACTTTTGACAATGAAACTAAATACTAATTTAGTAACAATTTGTTGTAGAAGCTTGTTGAGATATGAAGTTATGTTGATGCTCAATATTAGAAAAACAGAAGAAAAATAATATATGTACAGACTGTAAACGTTTGCAAGGTAGTAAGAAATAATGTATTTGTATGTAGACTGCACAGGTATGCACAATACGGAAAGTGGTGGTATTTTTTCAATATTCGTAAAAAAGTTACTATGAACATAATTGTTAAAAAGTACAAATTTATACAAAGAATTGTTTGCTTAGATATCATGTGGTCATGCCTGATTCTCAATACAGTAACAACAGAAGAAAAACAATGTTTACATAAAACGTAAAGGTCTGCCCTTGTTCTTGATTTCTTGGAGTTACTCTTTTCTTTCCCTTTTCTTGGGTTTTCACGTGTTCGCTCCTGGTTCCTCATGCGTCCCGAGACATGACGTTAAACTGCGCTCCTCTTTCCTTAGCACTTTTGGAGCTCAAAAGTGCCCTACTTCTTTTCTATCATTGTGTCTGCCTCCTCTTTTCCTAAGTCTGCCTTCATTGATCATCACACTGTCTCCTTAACTTTAAATTCTCACTACGTCCTAGACCAGTCCGTTTGCCGTGGACTGCGACGGGTAAGGGGGGATAAAGAGATCCTGGTGTTTGAGTGGTGGCTATCTGAGGATAAACCACAACAACACAATACTTTGGCTCCAAGTTCCCCTAGACCTGAGACCCAGATGGCCCGCTCTGGGTCAACCGGCTGGTCATGCCGAGCTACCAGCATAGGTCGTCGACCTATGCTGGAGGGCGGTGGCTGGAGGGTCAATCAGGGAGCTGCTGTATCGGACACATGTCCGATGTAGCAGCTGACTGAGTATAGCACCTGTGTAGCCCTGACGGGCTCATTCTGGACATCCGAATGGCCCGTCCCCTTGTTGGACTCGATGGCGGGTGGGGAGCACAGGTGCCGAATTAACCAAAATATATATGGACAAAAAAACACACACAAAACTACTTGCCCCAGACCTATGTCTGGGCAAGAAACGCCGAATCGACGATAAAAAAGAGGAGGTCCCAAAAAGCTGTGCCACCTGGCCATCATTTCTGGTGGTTAGATGCACAGAGGAGGGAAAAAGCCTGACCAAGTTGAGCCCTTTTATTATCTATAAGGGACTCAAGTCAGTAGTGGGAGAGCCCAAGAGTGTGTCTAAGCTACACAAAACAATGGAACTACTTGTAGAAGTAGACAGCAAGACACACTCTGATGGGCTTTTAAGATGCAGAAGACTCTGTGATCTCCAAGTGGAAGTCATGCCACACAAGAGTCTGAACACCAGCAGAGGTGTAATCAGCTCTAGGGACCTACTGGAATGTTCCGAGAAGGAAATAGTGGAGGGCATTGAAGGAGTCACCCATGCCCGGCGCATTACCAGGCGCAGGGAGGGTGAGGAGGTCAAAACCGCCACTATTATCCTCACATTCGGAACTAGGACACCGCCAGAGTATGTGAAGGCAGGATACCTACGAGTTCCAGTGAGGCCCTACATACCTAACCCCATGAGGTGCTTCAAGTGCCAGGGTTATGGACACGGCGCGGCAGTCTGCAAGAGGAACACTGTGTGTGCCAGATGTGCTGGAGAGGGTCATGAGGACAAGGGCTGCACAGCCCAGTTCAAATGCCCAAACTGTCAAGCTGGCCACTCAGCCTACTCCAAGGACTGCCCTGTGTGGAAACAGGAGGTTGCCGTGCAGGAGTACAAGGCAAGAAACGGATGTACCTTTAGCCAGGCGAAATCGGCTGTACTGGCCCTACCCAAGGGCCAATTCGGCTTGACAAAGACCTACGCCCAGGCTGTTGCTAAGAAAGGAAGATCCATAGCCACACAGACGGACACATTGACCCCACCACCCCCTCCTCCTCCCCCAACTCAGAAGAAAACACCGCCAAAGAACACACCTCTGAAGAAACAAGAAAGCCCTGTTGTCATGCTAAAGAACAGGTTCTCTGTGCTCGCTGATGAGAGCATGGAGACTGAGCAGCATGTCAAAACCAATACTCCGGGAGAACCCGGAGACATCATGTCTGACACAGGTTCTCCTCAGAGAACCCAGCCAGACACCCTAACCTCTACCGAGTTAGAGGTTGACCAACTCCCTAAGGGGAGAAATCAAAGCGGAGAGGATGCCCGAGGTGAGAGAGGAGGAAATAACTTCCGCTCTAACCAGAGGGATCTCCCCTCTCCAGAGAGAAAGACTTCCCCCAAAAGGGGGTTGTCCTCCTCTCCATCCAAACCCAAGAATAAAAATACCAAGGTCACTGGAATAAAGGGAAACCCCTCCGGAAGCCTCCCAAGGCCAAATAGCTCCAAGTAGGTCATCTAGAATAAGCCATGGATTCCAGAATTGTACAGTGGAATTGTAGAGGCCTCAAGGCCAATTACGAGGAAATGCAGCTACTGATGGACTCTGAGACTCCTGTAGCTGTCTGCTTACAGGAAACATTTCTGAAAGATTGCATCAGCTTCCGAAGCTACCGTGCTTACACCAAGAATGTTGAGGATGCAGAGAGAGCATCAGGTGGAGTCTGTATCCTTGTGAAGGATAGCATCCCCCATGAGAGGGTAGAACTACAGACCACACTACAGGCCGTAGCATCTAGGATAACCCTTCACAAGGTTATCACTTGCTGCAGCCTGTATCTACCACCAGGCGCTCCATTAAACCGAACAGACATGGAGGACCTATTGAAACAACTCCCCCGGCCTTATTTAATCCTTGGGGATTTCAATGCCCATAACACCATGTGGGGATCCAACAATACCGACACAAGAGGTCGTATGCTGGAGGATATCTTCCTCCAACATGATTTATGCATACTTAATGATGCATCACCGACCTACTTGCACCCAGGAACTGGATCATTCACATGCATTGACCTCACCGTATGCGTCCCCGGACTTCTGGACGATTTTAAATGGTCAGTTAGCAATGATCTACGGGGAAGTGATCACTTCCCAATCATCATTACTAACAATCTCCCTTCATTGGGACGACCTCAGCGGTGGAAACTGAATAAGGCCGATTGGGAACAATTCCAAAAAAGATGCTCTGAGGATATCACAGAAAATATCCTCCATGAACAGAACCCAGCTGATACCTTTGCTAGCAAGCTACTAAGTATAGCCAGGAAAGTTGTACCCCTAACCTCTGCAAATCCAAAACGGCCTAGCAAACCATGGTTTGATACAGCTTGCAAAAGTGCTATTGGTGATAGGAAAAAACGACTGGCTGCATTTATAAAGAATCCTTCCCAGGAAAACCTAAAGCTATTCAGGATAGCTAGAGCAAAGGCTAGACAAACCATACGGTCAGCCAAAAGGAATTCCTGGAGAAGTTTTGTCGGCAGTCTGGATGCCAAAACTTCTGCTAGAGCGGTTTGGAAGGCAGTAAGGCGAATCAAAGGGAAAGAATCAAATGCAATAGGGCATTTGAAAAACCAAGGACGAACTGTCACGTCCCCCAGAGAAATAGCTGACTGCCTTGCATCCTCAATAGCAGAAAAATCATCCACTGCACACTACACGCCAGAGTTCCAAAAAGTCAAAACCAGGGAGGAAAGACACCCCATTGATTTCAGGTCGAGAACAATGAAGACTACAACAAACCGTTCTCGCTTGAGGAACTGAGGGAATCGCTGGACAAGTCACATGACACAGCGCCTGGAGAAGACGAAATCCATTACCAGTTCCTCAAGCACCTTCCCGAACCCTCATTGGCAGTCCTGCTAGGGGTCTATAACTGTGTGTGGCAAACAGGCGCTTTCCCAAACAGCTGGAGGAAAGCCACAGTTATACCGATACCTAAACCGGGAAGAGACGGCTCTGACCCAGCTAACTATCGACCAATAGCACTAACAAGCTGCATCTGCAAAACCATGGAAAGAATGATTAACAGTAGGCTGGTCTGGTACCTGGAAAGGAATAAAGTGATCTCAAACTACCAGTGCGGATTCCGGCAGGGGCGGACAACAACTGACCACCTGGTAAGGCTGGAAGCTTATATTAGAAATGCATTACTCAGAAGAGAACATCTAGTAGCTGTATTCTTCGATATAGAAAAGGCCTATGACACAACCTGGAAAAATGGCATTCTACGTGACCTGGCGCTTATGGGGCTTAAGGGACACCTCCCCCGTTTTGTGGAGGAATTCCTGAAAGATCGAAAATTTCAGGTTCGAGTGGGCAACTCTGCTTCTGACACTCATGACCAGGAAATGGGTGTACCCCAGGGCAGCATTCTGTCAGTCACCCTGTTCAACATTAAAATAAATAGCATCATAAATGCGCTGTCCCCTGGCATAGAGTGCTCTTTGTATGTTGATGACTTTGTCATTCTTACTTATGGGAAAAACATGAACACCTTAGAAAGGAAATTACAGTTATGTTTAAACAAAATTCAGGGTTGGGCAAACTATAATGGTTTCAAATTCTCAGACTCCAAAACAGTTAGTATGCATTTTTGTAATCTAAGGGGACTCCACCCAGACCCTGAACTATTTATACACAAAAAGAAGATCCCTGTCGTGAAAACTACAAAATTTTTAGGCCTCACCTTAGATTCCAAATTTAATTTTCTCCCCCACATTAAGGAACTTAAGAAGAAATGCCAAAAGTCATTAAACATACTAAGAGTACTCAGCCATACGGACTGGGGAGCTGACAGAGATACCTTGCTGCTGCTCTATCGGAGTCTAATTCGATCCAAGCTAGACTACGGATCCATAATATATGGAGCAGCAAGGAAGTCGTACCTAAAAATACTGGAACCAATACAAAATGCTGCCCTGCGTCTCTGTCTCGGCGCGTTTCGTACATCACCTATCCCAAGTCTTCATGTGGAGGCTGGAGAACTCCCCATGGATATAAGAATGAAAAAGCTTGCAATGCAGTATATAGTCAAGCTAAAATCCAACCCCACGAACCCTGCTTTTGACTCCATATTTAACCCCACAGAGGTAGAATTATACAATCGAAGGCCTAACGTCATACAGCCGTTGGGCCTTCGAATGAGAGAACCCATCCAAAATTTAACCCCACCCATTGACCAAATCTCTAAAATAGAAACCCCTCAGAATCCTCCTTGGCTAATGAATAAACCCAAATTAAATTTATCCCTCCTTAATTTCAAAAAAGAAAATACAGACCCAAGCATACTACAAGTCCACTTTAGGGAACTGCAGGAGAGCTACGGAGATTGTGGCACCATCTACACAGACGGATCCAAAATGGAGGGAAAGGTCGCGTGTGCCTGCTCCTTTCGGAACAAAACAATCTCCCGTAGACTCCCCGATGGCTGCTCCATCTTTACGGCCGAATTGCACGCAATATTGCTTGCACTTATGGCCGTAAAAGCATCAGAAAGGAGTAAATTTATAATCTGCTCCGACTCCAAATCTGCATTGCAAGCTTTGGGGCGGATGAAGACTGACATCCCATTGGTACATAAGAGCCTGAAGCTGTTGGACCTAATAACAGCCGACCGTAGGGATGTCACCTTCATCTGGGTCCCCTCCCATGTTGGCATTGAGGGAAACGAAGCCGCAGACAGAGAAGCAAAGAGAGCCCTAAATCATGCGGTGTCAGGAACCCAAATTCCCTACTCGGACCTGAGACAAAGTATTGCCTCTGCCACCTATCGAGAGTGGCAGAACCGATGGGAGGCTGAGACTCACAGTAAACTCAGGCAGATTGTGGCGGATGTCAGGTGGCGGCCCACATCTAAGGGTCTGACAAGGCGTGGTAGCACAACCATGTCCAGACTTAGGATTGGCCACACCTACATCACGCACTCTTTTGTACTGAAGAGAGAGGAGCCCCCACTTTGCGAGTACTGTGACTCTCGCCTCACCGTGGAACATATCCTCGTTGATTGCCCCAGATACCAGGATGTCAGGGCGAAATATTTTAGAGCCACTAATCTAAAAACACTATTTAATAATGTCGACCCTGGGAAGGTACTGGGCTTTATTCGGGAAGTGGGGCTATCTACGAAGATCTGATTTCTGAATTTGTGAACATGCACTATTTACATTAGATTTTTACCAAATATTTAAATTTTTACTACCTTTACTATTTTAACTGTGAATAGACCTTGATTTTAATTATATGACTGTATAGAATCTGGCCCTTGTTGTTTAGAGAGAGAGTGGTCCTTGAGGGACTGCAGGCACGACATGGCCTAAATTGTGCCGATGTGCCTCAAATCAACAAATCAAATCCTGGTTCCTCATTGTTTTTTCCGTTCCTTGACTTGACGGCCTAATGTTCCATTTCGATATGATTCTCTGTTTTAATCGAATGAGATCTCTCGTTTTCTCCTGCCTAACTCGCTCGTCTTTGTAGATCAAAACTTTGGTTAAAGTCTTTACAGTCACAAGGTCAAGGCGTGGCCTTCGTGATTGTGTACTGTCTTGAATTGTCTTAACTCTTGTCAATTTTAAGGGGCGATCACTGTTTTTTTTAATTTATTTGGAGTACTAGCTTTTTTAATGATATGGTTACAGGGTCTTTTAACATACAAAAAGGATCATTTAGGATATATATCTATACACACGCATACACACTCGCATACACATATTCATATATATATATTCCCTTTTCTTTAAGTTAATGGACAATCTTGGTATTTTTATGTAGCGCTATATTGTTTCACTTTGCGTTCAATAATTTTCTTAAAAATGTGATCTAATAATACTTTGGCATATTGTTTATTATGGTAGACAATTTGTAAGTAGGTATTCCAAATAAGGTTTCTATATTCTGATAAAATAATTACATTGATGTCTCTTAGTTTTTTATTTATGGCTTTAGGTACTTTGTTAAAGAAAATAGCAGTATTTACATTTGCACAGGTTTGACTGTTTGCGTCAATAATATCTTCTAAAGTTTTTTTTGCTTCCTCAACCAGCTCACATTCACTAAATAAGTGTTTCTCTGGGTTATGGTTTTCTTTTTTACAAATTGCACAGGTATATTTGGACCCTGTTGTAGTTGAAAGTCTTCCTTTTATTGGGGTCATCCCGAAGAGTAATCTGTAGGCCACTTCTCGTGCTTTGGGTGTTATGTATTTGTTGTGTAAATGCGTGAATGTGTCTGTCCAGTTGGTTGGTTTAACCCCTAACTCCCTGACCCACTTTATTCTAACTTCTAGGTTTTCTTTCAACTTGTCTCTGAGTATAGTGTATATTGTTTTTGAGTCGTGGTGTGTTATGTTTTCATTGCTGGGTAAGTGTCTTGTGAGTGATCTATAGAATGGATGTGTATGGTTACCAAAATGATGGGGTGTGTTGTTTTGAATGGGGAGGAGTTTGTTTAGTCTAAGTCCAAAATAATATAATACTAAGGGGAAGTTATTGGGAGACCTTACTACTTTCCCTACAAATTTTATTCTAAGCGTTTTGATTTTTGTGTGAATGTCTTGTAAGCCTATACCTCCTTCTTTTTTGTCTTGTATGAGTGTTGTGTGTTTTATGTTCCTTATTGTGTTTTTGAAAATAAAATTTCTGATAGTGGTATTGATGTTGTTTATGAAATTAGGAGGAGGTTCTACTATATTTGCTAAGTAGATTATCTTCGGGATGACCAAGTTGTTTATTAATATAGCTCTCCCAAATATGGTTGTCGCCATGTACTGAAACATTCTAATCACGTTCTTTGTGTGGGCCAGAATCTCCGCCCACTGTTCACGGCAATAGTGTGCTGGGTTGCTAGTCCACACGATGCCACATACTTTTATTTCTTTCTGTATTTTAAGGTTAAAGGGAATGTTGGGGGGGATTTCCCACCTACCTAGTCCCATAATTGAGGATTTATTAATGTTTATTTTGGACCCGCTCGCCCTCCCAAATAATGTAAATTTCTCTATAATTTTAGCTATGTCTTTTTCTGAGGTGGGGAAAAGGGTGGTATCGTCGGCATAAGCCTTAATTTTTACTACGGGGGTTGTACCGGGGATTTTTATTCCTAAAATTTCTTTGTCTAACCTAATATTCTCTAACAGGGGTTCTAGGCAAAGGGTGTATAAAAAGGGGGATAGGGGACAACCTTGCCTAACAGATCTTCTAATAGAAATCTTGGTGCTTAGTGTTTGATTTATTATTAGTTGACTTGTGGCATCGGTGTAGACTAGCTTTATGTATGTTATCAAAGTCTTGTCTATGTCAGTCTTGTCTAGTATTTTGAATAAGTAGTCATGGTCAATTCTGTCGAAAGCTTTTTCTTGATCAATGGACATGAGGGCTGCTTTGAAGTCTTTGTCTTTACAGTAATATATGATGTCTCGTAGAAAGTGGTTCAGTTCGTCTATATTTTTTTCCGGGTTGCTACAGTACTGGTCTTGTCCTAGTAGGTGGGGTATAAGGGGCCTAACTCTTAAAAAAATCATTTTGGTCAGCAGTTTATAGTCAGCATTTAAAAGGGAAATGGGTCTAAAGTCACTAGGTGTTGTGTTGTTTTCAGGTTTTTTTGGTAATAGTGTGATGTATGCAAGATTAAAGTCTGCAGGCGTCTGTCCTGTTTCTAACATATCATTGTATAGTCTTAGTAGTAGGGGTCCTATTTGGGAGAAAAAGGTTTTATAGAATTCATATGTTAAACCGTCTGGGCCAGGGGATTTGTTATTTTGTGTTGTGTCTAAAGCAGCCCTCAGCTCCTCTAATGTAAAGGGTCTATTTGTCGTTTGTTTTTCTGATGGAGGTAATGTTTTACAGTGTTTTAGAAATATGTTTTGTGCGTCTGTATCTGTTTGTTCTTCATTATACATGTTGACGAAGTGTTTTGTAAAAATTTCTATAATTTTGTCACTCTCCTGTATTTTGTTTCCTTCTTTGTCTGTTATGTTGGTTATTATTCTATTTTGTTGTGTATTTTGTTCTAGCGCCAAGTATAATTTATTAGGCCCTTCCGACATTTGGGTGTTTTTGCATCTGATTTCGGCTCCTCTATATTTGTGTTTGTATAACTCTTCAAGTTGTGTGGTTAGGTCTGTTTTTTCAATTTCATCCTGCGTTTGAGTAAGCAGATTTTTTATTCTGTTTTCTTCATTTACCCTCTTTGTTTGTTTGATTCTTGCTAAAATTTTGAATTGTTGTTTGATGGAATTTTTTATTATTGTCCACGTCTTGGTTAATTTGTATTCATTTTCTATTTCTTGTGTTGTTGCTAGCAGGAGTTGGTTTATTACTCTTTGGATTAGTGGGTCTTCCAAAAGGTTGTTGTTTAATTTCCAATGGGATTCTTTTGTTTTTTTTCTTTTTATTATTTTTTTTCCAAGTTCCAAAAGTACACCTTTATGGTCGGAGTAATGTAGGTTTCTCCTAAATGTGTCACACTAAGTATGTTGGTGTCCGTGGGTGCGTAAAAACGGTCAATTCTGGTTTCAACCTGGTAGGATCTGTGTCTTAATGTAGTTTCCTTTCCATTCGGTTCTAATTTCCTATAAGCATCTACCAGGTGGAAATAGTTTACTATTTCTCCCATGTAGTTGTGTGTTTCTGCTACCGGCTGAGAGGGTGGATATTGTGTGTGTGTGTATTGTTTGTCTAACTGTGCCTCTATAAAGTTAAAATCCCCTCCTATTATTAGTTGTTCTCCTATGTTTATGGTTTGTAGTGTGTCATTGAGGTTTTGGAAAAACTCACGTTTTTCTCTCCCTCTCTGAGCGGGTGCGTAGATATTGACTAGTGTGTATTTCTGTTCTTGTGAAACTACTCTAAGTATTACTACCCTCCCATTGTTGTCGTTGTGAGTGTGTGTGATTTTGTATCTATCGGATGTTTGTAAGATGGCTACCCCCTTATAGTCTCTGCCTAAGCTAAAATAACCTCCCATGAATCCCATGTGTGTTGTAGTTTGTTTTGCTTGATATGTGGTAGAAGTATTTGTTTCTTGAAGGAAAATAAAATCCGGTTTATATTTTCTAGCGAGATATACTATGTATTTATGTTTATTATTTAAGCTACGGATGTTGAGAGTTAAGATTTTAATGTCTGCCATGAATACGTGATGATGGGTTGTGTGTATATTCGTGTGGGTGTGTATGAATGTTTGTGATCATTTTATAAAATGTTTTTCATTAACCTGTTTTGTTGTTTATTTACTGTATGGATGTGGGGCTTCCCCCCTCGTCTATTACTAATTTAGTCGAGGAGTCGGAAGAATTCTCCTCTATCTCCCCCTCTTCTTCCCCTCTCTCTTCCTCCAACCGAGGATCTTCATTCGTCCTCTCTAGCTGTGTGTCCCCGTTAGGGTCGTCTGAAGAGGAGGATAGCGTTCTTTTTCTTGTCAATTTGGTAGGGGAAGTTGGTGTTGAACTGTCCCCCATCGTTTTCATTTTTTTGTGGGTTTTTTTCTTATCGATAGGATTTGTAGGGGAGAATCCTCAAAAAAAAATTTAAAAAAAATTTCCGCTATATAGAAAAAATGTTCACGAAAATGATGTTTATAAGATTACTATTCGTCTTAAATTAGGTCTAACATATAATGCATACTAATTAGCTTTTTCTTATAAAAAAACTGCTTGCATAATTAATTTTAAAAATTAGAATTTTCGCTTTCAGGAAAAAAAAAGTAGCCGTTGCATCAGAACTTTGGTCTAAAATATTGTGAAGTCGGATTTTCAATATCTCTTCTAGTTTACGAGATCTAAACGGGACGGACGGACAGACGGACAGACATTTCGCACAAAACTAATAGCGTCTTTTCCCCTTTCGGGGGCCGCTAAAAATGGTAATTCACTACAAAAAGATTTCTTCTTCTCACTAAAAAGGGGGGGGGCAGTGGTCAGCAAAGTCATCTCATTAATAAAAAATGGTAATTCACTACAAAAAGATTTCTTCTTCTCACTAAAAAAGGGGGGGGGGGGCAGTGGTCAGTTGTCTCATTAATTAAAAAAATGGTAATTCACTACAAAAAGATTTCTTCTTCTCACTAAAAGGGGGGGGGGGAGAGGCAGTGGTCAGCAAGTCATCTCATTAATAAAAAAAATGGTAATTCACTACAAAAAGATTTCTTCTTCTCACTAAAAAGGGGGGGGGGGAGGCAGTGGTCAGCAAGTCATCTCATTAATAAAAAAAATGGTAATTCACTACAAAAAGATTTCTTCTTCTCACTAAAAAAGGGGGGGGGGGGAGGAGAGGCAGTGGTCAGCAAAGTCATCTCATTAATAAAAAATGGTAATTCACTACAAAAAGATTTCTTCTTCTCACTAAAAGGGGGGGGGGAGGCAGTGGTCAGCAAAGTCATCTCATTAATAAAAAAAATGGTAATTCACTACAAAAAGATTTCTTCTTCTCACTAAGGCAATGTCCAGTCGTCTGTCCTTCACAAGACCCCTGAAGACAATGCCGCTTCTCTAGCAGCATTCAGAACCAATCACTACCCTCTTCCCGCAGTCATCATAGAAACACACACACACACACACATGCTTGATAAAATTCCTCCTAGGAGTCTAGTTACTTTTTAATAAGTTAGTCCTCTCGCTGTAGTCGTTTGGGTGCATATGATTTACCTGCAAAGTAGCGCCCAACAGACACATATCCACTACGTCATGTTGTAGGCTGCACTTACTTTGGGTAAGGGACTTTGAGATTTGATCCAATCTACTTCTCCGTATTGTTTTCGGCTCTATCCAAATGCATTCTCTTTCTTGGACCGTGAAAAAACATTCTTATCTCGTTGATCTGTTTTGGCTTTATGTGCAAATATGTCTAGATCAAGAAACCTCAAGAACAATAGGACTTGGTTTTCTAATTAGGACTTCGCCCTCGGTAAGATGGCGACTTGAGCTCAGGGATTCTCATCTTTGACGAATAAGTAGCCAGCTTTTTTGATGTCTCTGGTGCACAGCAGGGGTTCTCAACCTGTGGGGTCGATTGGCGATTTGCCAGGGGGTCGCCTAAGACCATCGAAAAAATGAATTTGGTTTTGTCCATTCTTCTATTGCTGTGTGTGTATGCGGAGGTTGGGGGGGGGGGGTCGCGGCAGAGTGGTGGGGTTGTAAAAAGGGGTCGCCGAGCCTAAAAGGCTGAGAACCGCTGGTGTACAGGATATAGGTAGTGTTGACAAGCTAGGTATTTTTAAACAAATAGGACAATTTTCATGCATTTTTTTCACTGTGAGATTAACTTTTCCGTCTTATCAAAAACTTTTAAGTTTATAAAGGGGAACTACTCGAGTTATTTTTTATGACATTGGCGCAACTGAAAAAAAAAACAAAAAACTAGCGGTTCAAAGATCAACTGCTAGTATAAAATGTCAATCTCTAATTTGCAAATTAAAACTTACGTGGATTTTTAAAGTCGGTTCTAAATTTCTGCACGTTCATATATCTTTGTTGTGTTTTCAGCGTTGTGCTCTGTCATTTTAGCTTTATATGTTCATACTTCACCACCCAAATTATGTTATGCTTTGTATTGCTTATAGTTTTTTGTCCTTTTTAATCGAAACGAGAAAAACTAGACACATAACGTTGGTATATTATAAGATAAGATAATCATGTATCACAATTACAACTGTAGAAGTTTGAGTGAACCAGAATTGTAAAATGTTTTATAATTTTCGGATGTTCCTTCAGAGTTGAAGATAATTACTTCCTAGTCCAAGCCTCCCGCAGGACGACGGGGGATGGGAGCGGGCAGGGTTTGAACCCGGGACCATCGATGAATCTGAACGAGAGTCTAGCGTGCAAACCACACGACCAGGCAGCCATCCTGAATTGATTCAAATTAGTATGTGCATCATGTGTTGTAACTATGTTATACTGGGGCAATGTAAAGCATGCGTGTTGCCCCTTGGGCCACCACCTTTTTGTACAGAATATTGGTTATAAGTAATTGATTTAAACTAAATTATTATTGGTCCCCGTGGGCACCCATTCTTCATATAGAATATTTTTTATAGTTAAAATTATCCCCTTGATATTATATTCTAGTCCACAATAAATACTTTTAAATTAAACCGTTAAGTTGTTCTTAGTGATAGTGTTAAAGAGTAGCATAGTGCCGTGGACACAGGAGCAGATTTCCTCCATTTATGCTAATTATATACTTCAAATACTACATAATAATTTTCTTTATGCATAGTGATCAAAACCTTTCCTTATAGCATAAGTACAATTATTAATTTACACAATCCCTCCATTTGTACAGTCAGTAAGTACTACTTAATAATTTTTTTTACATAGTGATGAAAAACCTTTCCGTATAGCATAACTACAAATATTAATTTACATTCTATCCAATAACATATATGAAGATTAAAAGATATTGTTATGTAATCATGTACTTTTGTGGCTTATTACACATTTCCATTTATGTATTCATGCGAGTTAAACTTTGCCTAACTAGTTCAATCATACTGTTTAAAGTTTACCTAATCTTTCTGTGTAATCCTACATTTTAAAGCTTGCCTAACAACATGTCTATGTAATCATACGCTTTAAAGCTTGCCTAACAACAGGTCTATGTAGTCATATATTTTTAATTTTGCCTAACAACATGTCTATGTAATCATACATTTAAAGGTTGCCTAACAATTCTATGCAATCACAAATTTAAATCTTGCCTAACAACATGTCTATGTAATCAAACACTTCAAAGCTTGTCTAACAACATGTCTATGTAATCAAACACTTCAAAGCTTGTCTAACAACATGTCTATGTAATCATAATTTAATGGTTGCCTAAAAGGTCTATGTAATCACAAATTTAAAGCTTGCATAACATCATGTCTATGTAATCACACATTTGATTTGCCTAACAACATGTCTATGTAATCACACATTTGATTTGCCTAACAACTTGTCTATGTAATCACACATTTGATTTGCCTAACCACATGTCTATGTAATCCCACATTTAATTTGCCTAACAACATGCCTATGTAATCAAACACTTCAAAGCTTGCCTAACAACATGTCTATGTCCTCCCACAGTTGAAGGATTGAAAGCGGTGGAGATTGAGAAATGCAAGTCCGAGATCTCCTACATACGGGACCAGCTGTGGAACGCCCAAAAGAAGTACGTTGATTTCAATAGGTTAAGGTATGTGTTAGAACTAACCGAACCAGTAGGTAACCATTTTATGCTAAAAGGTAGCTGAAGATAACGGCAATCCTATGAGATGGTCGAAGGATAGCAATATTTTAAACTGTTTATAAACGGTTACCCTCAACCTGCACCCCCCCCCCCCCAAAAAAAAAATTAATTTCTTAAACAATCATTGAAACTAAAAAAGGAGTATTTAATCTTAGAAAACTAACATATTCATCTAAAATAAAAATAGTCAATAGAATATAAAATGTATACCTATATTTAAACGTCTCTGTAAATCACGTCACATAAAACTGAGAAAATCTATAAAGAGATATTCCCAACGATCTACACCAACTGACAGATTTCTTGGAAAATCGTTAGATATGAATACTATAATAAATCAATCTGTCTTCTTCCGCGCTTGACTACTTTAAATTAAGCTCATTATCCACCATTAGGGTATTGATTCTGTCTATTAGCAGCCATTAGCCAGATTTTCTTGTTTCGGCCACATCTAACCATATCAGCCAATCTGGCATCATCTTTTCCTTCAAAATTATGGAGCCTTATCCATGTGTAAACATATTATCCTAACGGCCTAGCATTTTTATTTCTTTTCGCCAAGAATTTCTTCTCTTCGTATTTAAGACCTTTTTTCTTTTCGCTTTATTTTATAGCCACATCTAGATCCATTTTGATGAAATTAGATCTTCACGGTATATCTTCTGCTCTGGCCAGCTTTCTGCTGATGAAATGTAGATCTAGTCTCTGTTACAGTGTATGCCATGATGGAAAAATAGAATAATTTCTCCTCAGCAGGAGCTGTCGGCCATAGTGGCAGCTTAGCTAAACATGTTACTAGATTGAGCCAGAGAATCTATGCTCAGCGGTTTTGAGAAGATATTTCACTTATTAAACATTAGTTTAAGTTAGGCTCATTTTAACTGAAAGTAGCCATTTTTTTAGCATATTTTAACTGAAAGTAGCCCTTTTTTAGCACATTTTAACTGAAAGTAACTCTTTATTAGCACATTTTAACTGAAAGTAGCTAAATTTAAGCAAACTGAAAGTAGCCAAATTTAAGCACATTGTAACTGAAAGTATCTAAATTAAAGCACATTTTTACTGAAAGCTAAATTTAAGCACATTTTAAAATGAAAATATCTAAATTTGGCAAATTTTGACTGAAGGTAGCTAAAATCAGGCGCATTTAACTAGCAGACGATATCCATAGGATGGTTTATCTGGCAATGTTTTTCTTCCCTGTATTTTACCTAACTTATAAGAGCCTGATGCTTTTTCCATATCCAGCCCTGCTCCCAGTGACGAGAAGTAGGTCAGATGTTAAAGATTTTAATCACACATCACTGACAGTATCGTCAAGCATGGCATAATATTCAAATTTTAATCACCTCTTTGGGATCACATCTCTTTCTTAATGTATGTAATTTAATAAAATATCTCTATGCTAACCGGGCATCATAAACTAGACTAGGTGACGCAGTATGTAGCTACTATTTTTTGTTTCTTATGACTTGAAGAGCATCAAACGGGTTGCGTTAATCAGTGAGGAAAACCAAAGGCTTAAGAGAGTTAAAGTCCTTAATTAACACGCATCCACTAAGCTAAAACATAATATGCATAGGGCGCAATACCATATTTTTTGAAGGAACCACTGTGATATATAAGATAAGATAATGAACATATGTCTGCACTATTCACATACATATGCACTATTCAGATGTAGTCATAAGACCAATGGAATTTGTAGAAATAAATTAGTTGATAGAAACATTAATATCTTTGATAGAGTAGCAGAAAAAGGCTGTTAGAACAACTATCAATACTCCATTATATTACTTTGCTGCTTAAGTTTGCTAATGTTTTGTTTTAGTGTATTTAATGCAGTTTACTTTTTAATTTTTTATTTAAGAAGATTCGTTTGTTTTTTTTTCCCATATATATTTAGTTCAATTAATTTGATGTACTTTGATCTATGAATAGAATAGTACAACTGCAATGATGAGCAACAATATGCCCCATCTAAGGGCAATAATTGAATGTTTTCTTTTTAATTTCAAAGTATTATAAGTATACCAAAAAGAAAATATTTTTATTAGTTGTATGTAAAAACATAAAGACCTTTTTAATATCTAATTACCTCAATTATATTATGTACAATAACGCACATTTATTTCATTCTCAGATCCTCTGCAATCTTAAGTTGATTCTGTCGATATTATAAATAAAGTGTTATTTAGTTTGTTCAAAAAAAAAAAAAAAGATACCATAAAATTCGTTGGCTTTTTTTTTATGCAATGTATTTTTGGATAATAAAGTGGAAAAAAAATATTTTTAAAATTGGGTTTCACTCAAATCTTGAATAAGGAACCTTTTTTTAAACCTTATGGGACACTAGGCAGTAAACAATTTACGACTGTACATACAAAATAAATATGGTAAATATCTACCATAAAAAAATTATATATATATATATATATATTGCTCCTTCTGTCTCGGAAGATAATTGGTGCACCCAAATGAGTTTCGGTTTCGTCTTGAGCCGGGGCAGAATTTGGTGTGATTAATCAAGCCAATCTTGGAGCTGCAGAGTTTGCCACGCGTGTATGCATCTGTTTTAAGGCAATTTATTAGGGCAGCTTTCTTTTTCTTTCTCTTGACAAAGGCCACTTCGTTTCTTTTACTCTCGGCGAGATTCGTACCAACACACAGAGTCTGTCTCCTTGCCATCAGGTCTTGGGCCATTTCCTCCCACATACTTTCATTCATGCCTGTGGTTCTCGTGTCTCGCGCACAGACACCTCTGTAGGTTGGTCATGCGTGTGCCATGTACGAGCCAATGTAGTCCTCTCTGTGTCAGAAGAGAATAGATACTATGCATTTTAGCCAGTTTCAAAAGGTCCTGATTGGACGGCAACCAAAATCCTAGTCTATAATTGCTGTATATTGAGTGTAGATCACCCCCGATAGAGGTATAATAACTAGAGTTAGCAATCTCAAAGATTAAATTTACTTATATTTTAAATTTCTTGCTTCATGGTCTTTCATATTTCACCAAATGATAAATAGTAGTATAGTGTGAAATATTGAACTGTTGCTCATGATTGCTATAAATAGAATCACTTTAGTTGGCATTATTTGAATATTTCTACCTAATATATATTTTTTATAATTTGTTTTATATACATTTTATTTTATTTGATGTGTCACGCATATAAACATACACATGTATTAATTTTATGTTTTGTATTCACTTTGTTTTTGTTTTTTTTTTCTCCCTTTTTCTTTGATTTCCGTGTTTTTCTATGCACTTCTCTTACCTCCCCTTGCCCCCTTTTTTTTCCCCGAATTTTCTCACCCCTCGTGCAGGCCAATAATGACCAGCGGCTCGTGTGATCACTTCTTTAGTTCCCTAAGTGATGAGAGAAAGATTATCCTGAAGAGAGATATCCCGACTTATCCAAAGGTACAACAGATAACTCGTGCACTGCAAATAACAGACACAGAACAGAGGGTGTGATTTCACTTTTCAGAGAATTCATAAAATCACCTGCAGGTCAAGGCTTTAAAAAACTTGAGGGAAAAAAAACATTTTTCAAATTTAATTTTTTTAAGAATTATTAAATAAAGCGTTCTAAATTCTAACTTTGTTATATTTCGTTAAGTCAACAAAAGCTTCTTAAAAAATCAACATTCGAAACAACAAAAAATCAAGTTATTGGGCATTAAAAAAAATGAAAATTATCATGCATTCTGTTCTGTGTCAAAGGGTTCCATGTTTTTCTGGATTTTTTCGGAAAGTTGTCTTATGGAGGGAAAAAAAAAACATGCTGGTTTCGTTTTTTGTTTTATTGAACTATTTCTAACAAACTTGCTTTGGAAGTAAGGAGTGGTGCTCAACTTTCGTTCTATCCAAACAGATCCGTGTTATAGCCGCCCATTCTCAGTGTCACAGTAGACTGAGACAGAGCAGCATATCGCTTTTAACTCTTTCTCTCCGTAATTATTTTCCTCGTTTCAATAGTACTATTCATTTCGCTCATTTGTATTTCACTAACCTGTTATGATTAAACTTCAATAACTTTTTTTTTGTTTGTTATCAGAAAATGTTATATTTGTTATCAAAATGTAGGAGCAAGCATGCTCTTTTTTGCCCAACAGAAATTAAAGTTTATAAATCTAAAAATCAATTTAGTTTAAAAGGGAGTCAAATCAACGTTGGCTTCGTCAATTAGGAGAGAAAGAGTTAATAATTTTGGGGGACTCATCGCGGATGATCAAAGTCTAAACATTATCTACAGAGTAGTGAAATTTATTGAGGGGTAAGGGTGTTATTGTAAGTTAATGAAGGCGTTAGTTTGGCAACTTTCCTAAAAAATCCTGTTATTTTTAGTATCATCAATACATAGATTTACATCGGATCAAAGACATACTCATCAAAACATGCCCTCGTACATATAAGGCTTGTCTTGGAGTCCGAAGATTAAATGAGGAATGCAGTGCTTCCCGTGGCTACGCAGCCCCAGCTGTGACCTACATATTTTGCCACATCTAAAGCAAACATAACCATTGTCCGCTGGTGGTCGATTTAGATTTTCTTTTCGCCTTCTACGTCTGTCCTTGACAGCGGAGTTTCTTTTGGTTTATCGCAAGATAGCAATGGTACATATAATAATATATAGACAGCAGCAATAGTGACCTCCCTTTCAACTTTAAACTTTTAGAAACAATGTTTACAATTAAGTTCCCAAAAGTCTTACATAGAATGTAGACCTGTGACTAAATCTAGTGGTTTATAGTTTAATGTTTGCAAATATTTTTTTAAAAAACAAATTAATTACTTAATTAAAGTTTAATAAAAATGGAATTAAATTAGAAGCCTTGTTTGTTTTAGCAATAGTCTAGAATAAAGATCGCGTTAAATTATCTCCCTCTTTTGTCTTCCGCTGTCGTCTGCACATCTTCAATCAACGACACAGTGATAAGTTGGTACAAGAAAAATGTGCGCAGGGAATTAACTAAACGCTACGTTTTCTGATTCTGTTCACTGCGCTATCGCCTGGACCACCTATACGAGCACGTACATTATTAGTTAATTAATAACAAAAAAATTAACTAGAACTGTTTACAAAATTATTTAGCATTTAACTCTTCAGCCAAAAAAAAAATTACATGTAGATATAATAGCACCTATTTCGCATGATAACTTCATACATCACATTACCTAGATTAGTTTCAGCGGTTCTCAAATGTATTTCAAGTACGACTCGTTTCGGCTCTCGCTACACTAAATACCACCCAATGCACTCATCTCACGTAGAATAGCGTGGTACTACACAACAGAAGGTCCCTGGGTCGAATCCTGGTCGAAGCCAGTTTGTTTTTAATGATGGTTTTGGTGTTTGCCCTCCGCCTGACATCTTGAGGATCGAATGAAGACAAATAGTCATTGTGCTGGCCATATCACACCCTCGTTTATCACAAGTGAAACGTATAGTTGCCACTTCTCTGGACACTGAATCTTATTATTAGTTACCAAAGAAATTTATATGGTCAGAAATGAATACCCATAGATCTAGTTGTTTTTTTTTTAAATGTGGAATTGTAATCCGTGATCACGTGATTGGGACTGTAAGGTCACCGTGGCTTCAGGTCCTATCATGTCACTTCGACATTACAGCTCGCCCTTAAGTGTCAGATCGAAGTTCGTCCATGTCGAAACAGGTCTACCGGCTCTACATGTCAGTGTGTGTCTACCTGAGTGGCTGTGTGTGTGTGTGGGGTGGACAAGTCTGTGTGTTTGTTATTGTGTGTGTGTAGTTGTGAGGAAAGGTCTGTGTGAGTGTAGATCTTCAAGATTCTTCTCTTGTTTACTAAGTAAAGTTGTTAAAAAGGGGAAAGGGTGGAGGTCCCACAACCAGGAGACGTGACATCACGTGATATGCGATCTGGACTGTCTATGATCTCGTTCCCGGATTCGAACCTCGCCCTCTGCCATCCCCCTTCGTACAGAGAGAGATTTGGGCTAGGGTGTAATATCTTAACAACTTAACATGTCCCAAACGCTTAAAACAGTGTACAGAGCAGTACACTTCCACTATTTTGTACACGCGTACACGACTGAACAGACGTTGTATTTGTCAAGTACAAGTACCGAATGTTCAACATTTTGTTCCAGATCGGTAAAAGTAAAATATGTGTACATGTACATGTTTTGTGTTCTAAGTTTTACAATGTACGGACTACATGTACACAATGACATTTAGAACGGTTCCGTTGACATTCTAGTAACCAATGACAATCCTAAACAAAATCGCTTGTCTGGCTAGATTGGTCATTTGATGCCATGTAATGTTTGTGGCCATGTAATGTCATTTGATGTCATTTAATGTCATTTGATGTCATGTTATGTTATTCGATGCTGTTCGATGCCGTGTAATGTCATTTGATGTCGTTTAATTTTTTTGATGTCATGTAATGTCTTTGATGTCATGAAATGCCATTTGATGTCATGAAATGTCATTTGATGTCATGTAATGTCATTTGATGTCATGAAATATCATTTGATGTCATGTAAAGTCATTTTGTTTTGCTTAATATGTTTCACACGTTCCTTCTGAACTCGGCAGGGATCGATCTTGAAACCATTGTGAAGACAGACCGAGGTACTTACCACTCGACCACACAGCTATCTTGTCATTTGTTATCTTTGGTGTCATATAATGTCGTGTGATGTTTTTGATATCATATGGTGTAGAATGATGAAAATGGGGTTGTTTTTTCTTAAACTAGAAAATCTCAAATGTTGTTATGTCCCTTTGCTGTTGTCATGACAACGTGGTCCTGCGGTTTAAACGTAACAAAACTTTCAGCATGGCCTACCTTTGGTATGCGCCGAAATATTCGAAAGGTAGGAAACCAATGTTTTAATTGAAGTTTGCACAAATATGAGCATCGAAACCTCACTACAAACAGCTAGCGCACAGACACGAACGTATTCATTCTTTGATTTTATAGAAAGACACAAAACCTCTGACGATGTGTGTGCGCGATTGTTGAGAGAAGGGTTGGGGGGGGGGGCAAATGTTTACCGTATCAGTCTAGCTGTATCTTTTATCTTTCTATTTCAGATTTCAGTTTTTTGTGTTAATTTTGTTTCATATATACATATATATATATATGTATACATTTTAGCTGCTTCTTTAATTCGTTGCATGTTTATATTTGAGTTATTCTTTCTTATTTAGTTTTGGTTATTTTACTTTTATTTTTTTTTTTTTGTGAGTGAAAAATGTAAGCTATGTTATTAGTGATAGTAAAGTCATTTCTCTATGTTCACATTTATGTAGTCACTAGATACACATATAGTCACTAGATACACATATAGTCACTAGATAGACATATAGTCACTAGATACACATATAGTCACGAAGCTTCTACTATTCTAAAACATTCACACCAGTAAGTAGAAATAATGTTCTAGTCAAATAAATCTAGAGCAGAAAAGCTATTAGCGTAGATTTTTTGTTCACTTGGTGTGACCCAATCAGGAACGGCCTTAGATAATTGGAGGTCCTAGGTGAAGTGAATTCGGTGGGCCCAAATGAAATAGACCAATAAAAAATGTACATCGAAAAATGTAAAATTATGCAATTTATTAAAAGCTATTAAAACTAGTGTACTCCAACAATAACATTGGGCAAACGATATTCTTTTTTTTTTTATATTGTTCTAAAGTTAAATAAGTACTCACAAATTAGAACCCAAGGCGACTGCCTAGTCTGCCCCAATCATGCTCTAATCCGATATATTTTTTTTTTTAATTCTTAGAGCATCCTACTCTTTGTAATAGTGGGAGCTCTAAAAAAACATAAAGTCGTTACAGTTATACAGGGACCTGACTTTCTACGAAATCTAAATGTTACAAAGTTGCTCTATATACATTTTCGTTATCTTAAAGGTAACTTTATAAATGTTACTCTGTCAAGTGTACTCTAAAAACAATTACTAGGCAATATACCAATACGACAAGGTAGGCCAATGTTTATAAATAGGAAAAGATGTGGGAAGAGGTTAGCGATTGGTTGTCAATGATGCAAGATAAAAAGCGTTGTCGTCAGCGGTCTTAGGACTGACGACTCCGGAACGCCAGACTGAAAAGACGTGTTATTATATTGAGTTACATATTGAGTTACATTGTATTCATACTATTTTCTATTATCACTAAACTTTGAGGAAATTATATTTTTACGAAATGTTAAATCTTCTATTTACAATGATGGTAGTTTATCTAACCAGTCTTTTAAGTGATTTTCTAAACTTTTGATATCAAATAGTATTAGTCTTTTGACTTTTTGACGGATTAATTTCTTATATTAAGATGTATCGGTCAAAAGACAGTAGACATGTATAATTACTCAATACTATAATCCCTCTAGTTTAGCTTTAGATAACAGTAGTAGATAATAGTATGAGTTAAAACTAAGATTGATTGTAAGTTAAAATTGCAGCTACTATTATTATTTTTAGGTCTAATTCTGGATAGGCAAAACGGTACAAATAAAAATGTTTCTTTCACAAAGCTTTAATCAACTCACATGTTGTCTGTGTCGTACAATATTTTGCTATATACCCCACACCCATTCTCTGATCAAGTTGAAACTTTACACAATTATTTGAAGTGCCTAACAAAAGATAGATTAATCAAAAGGGGAGATAAAGGCTACTTATTTAGATATCTGGCTGTATATGTGGAGCTATTTCCCTGATTAATTTTCTCCCGTTTCCCATTCTCGTATCAATTTGAAACTGTTCATAGTCGATGGCATTAGATAAAACACTTTAAAAAAAATAAACAAATAGTTACTTAATTAGTGGTAATGTATTACTTTTGTTTTATATAGAAAAAAAGGGAGCTTAAACCTGTAGTATTGATATGTGTGGCAGTAATTGCAGTAATTATGCGGTTCTTCCCCTTAGATAACCTTTGTTTAAAGAAAAACAAATTTTTTTTTGTTCTTTTGCTCGTCAGTCAATTCTGAAGGTTAGAAATGAATTACGTTTCAAATATTTAAGGGAAACAAATCTGTTACATAATTATTTAAATTATCGAACTTGATCATTTCCGGAAGTTTAAGAATGAAACTGTTATTTTTAGCACAGCCATCTCTGATGAGACGAAAATCAATCTCAAACGAGATGTACCCAACTACCCCAAGGTAGGCGCCTCTGTTACAAGTTTTTTTTTTTTTTTAGTTAGAAATGTTGGGCTTATGATTTGGGTTTGTTTTGTGTTTGTAGTTGTGTGTTACTGCGTTTGTATATGTGTGTGTTTGTGGTGAAAGCTGCCAGTAACTGACATGCAGCCTCTGTCTGGACTTGTAATTAAGAATATTGATTCTTGAGTTTCGTAATAGTTAATTTGTTCCGACATTTTCATAATAATATGATACACTTATGGTGTTTCTAAATGCTTTAATGCTGATTCGTTGTGTGAATATCAACTTAAAGTCATTGAGACTATATAAAGGTTTTAGGTCTGAAGTTCTGTTGTCTAGAAGTATGGGATTGTTAGGTTCCTGCATTATGCTTAGTCTAGAGCCTCGGTCGTCTTTTTCAGGGACTGTCTTTAGTCTAAAGACCAAGTCATGGGGGTCACTGACTGTTAAGTTTAGAGACAAAGTCATAGGGTTCAAGGTGTTTAGTCTAGAGACCAAGTCATGGGGTTCACGAATTGTTTTAAAACTTTAGACCAAGTCATGAGATTCAAGGACTGTGTTTAGTCTAGAGACCATCGGGTTCAGTGACTGTTAAGTCTAGAGACCAAGTCATGAGATTCAAGGACTATGTTTAGTCTAGAGACCATCAAGTTCATTGACTGTGTTAAGTCTATAAGTTAAGTCATATGATTTAGGAAATGTCATGTCATGTCATATGATTTTGGAAATGTCATTTCATGTCATATGATTTTGGAAATGTCATGTCATGTCATATGATTTAGGAAATTTCATGTCATATAATTTTGGAAATGTCATGTCATGTCATATGATTTAGGAAATGTCATGTCATGTCATATGATTTAGGAAATGTCATGTCATATGAATGCAGAGATTTAAAAATCGCTTTCTTCGTATTTAATTATCAATTTCATATTTATCGTAGACACTATCTCTCAATATGTACAGTGTACATTGTATGTGTAAACTGTACATTTACTGCATTACATGTGTACAGTGTATGTGTAGATTTGTAGGAATATGACATTATACAAAACATCAGTTTGTTAAAAACACAAAAATTTTAGTTGAAGCCAAAAAATTATTGAGATTATAATTATATACGCTGCATTTAAAAAGCAGAAATAAATAAAGAAACGAATAAAAAGATGTTATTAATAATAATAATAATAATAATAATAATAATAATAATAATCTTTATTATCCGTAAGGAAATTTGTCTTACAATTTGTGCATTACACCAAACAAAAAACATTATAACTATAAGAAACCAAAGTGTACATTCACACCAGACTCACTCATAATTTACATGTGACAAAGTTTATACCAGATTGTTCTTATTTAATGATTTGATTGCCAGGGGAACTAAAGAGTGTTTGTGTTTGTTTGTCTTTGCTATCGGTGTCTTGTATCTCTTTTGTGATGGTAAAATCACAAAATCCTGACACAAAGGGTGATTCTTTATTTCGAGGATCTTGTTAGTTTTTTTATAGATGTTTGTCTCAAACAACTGCCCAAATGGGGTTTGTTTTTTGCCAATGATTTTGCCAGCAGCATTTAGGATTCTATTAAGTTTATTTTTATTTTTAATGCTCAGATTGCCATACCAGGCAGTGATATTGAAACTTAAAATATTGCAGATGTGAGCGTGATAAAACATAGCCAAGGCCTTTTCGCTAACATGAAACGAGGACAGTTTTCTTAGTAGTCGTAATCTTTGCTGCCCTTTTTTGCTGATATAATCAGTATTTGCAGCAAAATTTAGTTTATTGTCTAGGATAGTACCAAGGTATTTAAAGGTTTGCACAATTTCAATAGTCTCTCCAGCTACAGAAACAATATCATTTTCCTTCTTGTCCCTACGAAAATCGAAATTTCTCAGAAATAATGATCAGAATCTTAGAAACAGGTCTCAGCGGAAACTGGTCTAAACATTGTTTTCTTTTTAATGAAGAATAATAATTCAATAAGCTCTTTTCTATTCTACGCCACAGCGAAGACAAAATGACTTGAAAATTTAGAAAATAAGTAGGGTGAAGGGTACCTTTTCAGACCTGACGATCTATTAGGAGCAGATGATGTAAAGCTAATCTGTTTCTACGGCCGACAGTCAACAAGAATGTCATGTAGTCAGCACAATGACCAACCGCCTTTAATTCCCCAACTTATGACAGGCAACTATTAGAGTGGGGTTGAATCAAGGACATCTTATATTCCTAGAATAAATAAACTTTAAAATCTAAATCTATTTTTATTCAGTTCATAACTAGAGAAATTTCTGTTCGTAAATCTGTGTTATGGTGTGTGTGTGTGTGTGTGTGTGTGTTTCTATGGTGACGGTAGGAAGAGGTTAGCGATTGGTTGTGAATGATGCAAGATAAAAAGCGTTGTCGTCAGCGGTCTTAGGACAGACGACTCCAGAACGCCAGACTGAAAAGACGTGTAATTTTATATTATTACTAAAGTCTACTACACTGATTTCATGTTATCTCAAGTTGAATTTGTGTATATCGTAATAAAAGTTCTATTTACTTTCGCTCACAAAGAAGTTAGACAAGTTGTTTCAAGTTTGATAACATATAATATCCCTACAGCGGTTTAGTTGTCTACCAGCAGTGTGGTGCTATGAGTCAACGACCGTCCACAGCAGTCTGACTCTATACCACTCAGTCTCTATTTAGTTTGAATTCACTAACCTATATTTAACTCCAATACATACACCGAGTAACACTGGTGTACTTAGCAGGATGTCACTGACATTCATAACCCAACGAAATGTTAGAAGTATTTACATAATAGTACTAACTGATGAGTCACAGTCAAGAACAAGGGAGATCATTTACCTCCTAGTAGACACAAGCTAGTCCATTTTCATGGCTTTTTTTTCTTTTTTTGAGAGTTCGATTTGTATTTAAAAGACAATTTATTACATAATTTAATCTTTTTAGAATGAATTCCCTCCTGAGATTAAAAAAAGGCAGTTACGTTACAAAATAAACGCTAGAGTTATCTGATCTTGTAGTTTACAGTATTTTCGAATAGTGTATCATGTCACCTGAGAGTCGTCTTCTCATAGTTTCAATTTAAAAACTATATCTGGACAAACTCAAGTTCCATAACTATTTATCATTAACGGCCTTGACCTCATTCATAAAACTTTTTTTTTTCATTATTTAAAAAAAAAAAATCAACCAAGTTTTGTATACACTGGGTGGCGGTCTGGTCTTGTGGTATGCGCTCAGGAACATTGACTGGATGATATCGATGCTCCCGGGTTCGAACCCTGCCCGCTGCCATCCCTGCGGGCCTGAAAGGGGTTTAAGGTGTAAGCCTAGCGCTTTACCACAATGCCAACGCGCCTCCGAAATGAAACAAGGATGTCCTCATTTTGTTTATAACTGTGATACTCTACCTCTGGTCCGCGGGCCACATGTGACCCGTATAATTTCTTTTATAGAAATTCTATCCAGCCTTTCGAAACTTCGACCCACAGTGCAGAACGATTTGAAAAATGTTGGTTCTATTGGATTAGAACTTGACCATATACATACAGGAAATCCAGATCTTGGACATAAGAAATAACAATGTCATATAATTTTTTTTTAAATCACAGACCTATATAAATGACTAATTATTTGTCATGAGACTTCCGATACTTCTTAACGTTGAGAGCTAGTGAGTCTGTTCCCTATGGGGAAAGATGTGACGAGTTTAGATGTAGGGGCTGGGGAGGAGTTGGTCTTCTCGGAGAATCTTGCGGCATTATAATCAAGTGAAGCTAATCTTAATACATCCCAGGTGAATGAAGATTACCGACGTGATTGTGTGGCCAGCACAATGACCGCACCGAAACAATTTGTTAGTTACTTATTAGAGCTGTGTGGAATGGGAAGTGTCCTCACGCATTAAAAAAAAGCCCCAACTTCCACATGGATTTGAACTCAAGACCGTATATTTGGCAGCCATGGGTTTGACTTCTTGGCCACAACATTCCGAGATGAGTTAATCAAGACGACAATATCTATTACACACACACCCAGCTGCCAACACATACACGCAAAGACTCAAACACATATGTGTTAACCCACATACACACACCCATATCGTGTAAACAAAATGACTTAAAATGTACTCAATGATTTTCTGAATGAATTCTTAATGACCTATTTTCTTGCACACCTGTCAGTACACCTTGTCTCAAGAGACGGTGGATTACCTGAAGCAACCTACTTTTGACATCTGGCACTGGGAGCCCAACGAGGTAGGTTCTAATTATAATCGTAGTAGGTTCGAGTCATAGCTAGATTCAAGTGTTTTGTAAGTTCTGGTAAAAGCTCTTTTTTTTTAGATCTTGGTCATCATCGCCTTAATCATCAGTCCCTTGACTCTCGTCTTAGGTCTGCTGGAACAGTTCCCGTTACCAAATCCCTCCAGTTTTCCCGTTCAGCAGCAAGAGAGAAAGCCTGGTCCTTTCTTTAATGTTATTCTCTTGAGGTGTGTCTCAGTAACATACCTCGGGCGCGTCAGAAGGTTGCGCGGTCGTTGTTAATAAAACATGGTGACACCCCCATCTCCTCTAGTGACCTCTACTCATACAACTTTTTATTCTAGCCAGATTTTATACAGTTTATCTGTAGGTAGGTTCTAGTCATACATAGGTTTTGAACGTAGGTAGGTTCTAGTCATCGATAGGTTTTGACCGTAGGTAGGTTCTAGTCATAGATAGGTTTTGAACGTAGGTAGGTTCAAGTCATACATAGGTTTTGACCGTAGGTAGGTTCTAGTCATACATAGGTTTTGAACGTAGGTAGGTTCAAGTCATACATAGGTTTTGACCGTAGGTAGGTTCTAGTCATGGATAGGTTTTGACCGTAGGTAGGTTCTAGCCGTAGATAGGTTTTGAACGTAGGTAGGTTCTAGTCATAGATAGGTTTTGACCGTAAGTAGGTTCTAGTCATACATAGGTTTTGACCGTAGGTGTGTTCTTGTCATAGATAGGTTTTGACCGTAGGTAGGTTCTTGTCATAGATAGGTTTTGACCGTGGGTAGGTTCTTGTCATAGATAGGTTTGACCGTAGGTTTTGTCTACTTGATGGATAAAATGCAGTTGAAATAAACAACCATTTTCCAAAAAATAAGCCAATGCCTGCCTGGCGGAGCACAAGACCTCCTTTTTCCGGACCTCTGGTAACCCTGTTAACAGCAGTCAGTCCAAATGAGGTGCAAGTGTATCTAAACAATTTACAAAGAAAAGAAATGACATTTTTTTTATAAGAAATGTTCATGTATAATTAGGCCGTCTGGTTTTGTGATCTACAGATTAGAATTTTAAAACTTTATGAAAGATTTATAAACTAAAAGATTTTTGTTTGTCTTGGTCAGTCTACGAGACCTTTTTTTTTTTTTAAATTTGTTCACAAACTTTTTTTTTCGTGTTTAAATAAAGGAGAACGAAATTAATGGATGCACAAGTTCCACGATAAACTAAACAAGGTCAAGGACGCTAATTTAAACGTCACTTCCTCTTCTTCGTTCTCATTTTACATGTCGGAGAGTAACATAGACATAAATAAATATAGACTGGCCGAAGGAAGTAACTTCATGTAACTTGAAAACATGTATATCTATTGTATTTGGATTTCTGAATTATGAAAAATTGCATGATCTTCATTCTTGGAGATTAAACAAAACACTTGTGAAAACATTTTAATACTTATGTAGGTTTTGGCTGAAATAGATATGAATACTTAACTTTTATACTGCTCATAAATGCTGTATAATAAAGTACACAAAATTGCAAGTCACACATTTTCGTTTCATAAAACTCTTTAATCGGCCAGTCTAGATTTATTTATGTCTATGGTTACAGATCAGTAACCCTAGATCTGAGATGAACCTCGCAGTGGATCTGGCAGTTTTCCGTATAGTTTTTCTTCTATAGGAAGGTTTTGGGGTCAGGGTCTTGTTCGGGCCTCTTGATATAGTGTGCAGCTTTGAAGGACATGGTCAGCATTCTCTGGTGATGCTCCTAAAGTGCAGGTTTCGCTCGTCCCGACTTTAAGCTTCCGGAACATATGTTGTCTAATTCTGTTGTGTCCGCTTCTGAAATTCACTGTTACCATCTAAATATTGAAAAATTTCAGCCAAAAACGGAAGAGCCTTAGAAAATTGTATTCTACAGTGCTTAAAAAATGCACAAAAAATTAACATATAACTTATAACAGTGGCGTAGCTAGGGTGGGGGGGGAGGAGGGGGAGAATTTTAAAATCCCCCCGGGCCCCCACGTGAGGTGGACCCCCTGATGAGTGTTTTTTACATTAAAAACTAAATATTACGCAAAATGCAGGGGACCCAAAGAGGTCAAGCCCTCCGGGCCCCCAAATTTTGGAAAATTCCTAGCTACGCCCCTGACTTACAAAAAACATAACCTATCAACATTTTTTTATATAGGCCTACATGGGATGCAACAAAAGCTAGCTATATATAATCTTTCCGCCATAGATAAAAATCTATAAAAAAAAAAAACTGTGTATTTAGCGTGTTCTTGTACTTATCTCATCTTAGATTAATATTAATCTTATTAATGCTACTATTAATCTTATTAATGCTACTATTAATCTTATTAATGCTACTATTAATCTTATTAATGCTACTATTAATCTTATTAATGCTACTATTAATCTTATTAATGCTACTGTAGTGAAGCAAACACGGGGAGACCATCTAATAATATTTAGCAAGTGTTTTGTAAAAATAAAAGCGCTGAAGGAATGGGTTAACTTAATTAAAATCAAAGCTCTATGGACCTTGGAATCAGATTAACCCTTAAAAGCCTGCACGTCAATTGGTACTATTTGCTATGAGGCCTAGAGCAAATCTCAAATCTACACACGCTCCAAGTTCTCTGTAAATTAAAGTGCGGTCGTATGAGGGGGAAAAATATCCAATCTGGCCGTTAATAAAGTACTCATTAGTTGTAATGATAGGTTTAGAGGCTGGCCAGAGAAATCGAATAATTTTATTTGATCAAAGCTGTCGGCCAAATGAGATTTTAAATGCTAAAAAATTGGTTTGACCTACTAACTGGATAGCTATCATTACTTTTGATCACGTCATTTTTACAATCGTGGAAAGTTGTGCTTAGCATACTAGACTTTATAATATTTCAATGATAAGCATTCAGATCTAGATTCAGAAGACGATGCGCAACATTTTCCTGAAACATTAATTTATTAACCTCTTGAATCAATCAAGCCTTTTTTTTTTTTTACCTTTACCGATAGTCCTTTCAAAACTGATATTGGATCTAGATCTAGTCCTTGTTCTCTTGACAAATTCATTTAATTTTTTTTTTGTTTACTTTGAACGAGCCATAATTTTTTTCTCAGCAATATACATCAACTGTTTAAATTACGAGGAAAATAGTTAAAGCCGTTTTTGAGATCCATGTTCAGGTTCCTCCCTGGTTCCTCTATGGTTCCTCCATGAATTTCTAACTTAAACAGATGTATTGTAATAAAGGTGTAAATTGCGTCGTTGGTATTAAAAAAAAAACGTAAAACTGAATGCATACAAATCAGCCGATGATAAAGTTTAGTTCAAAGCCCGGTGGCGTACTTGGTAAGGACATCTAAAATATGAGCACTGGTTTTGATGACGTTGTTCACGTTTTTTTTTTTTTTTTTACAGATGTTGAGTCTGTTGGAACATATGTATCACGAGTTGGGATTGGTTGAAGAGTTCAACATCAACCCTATAGTACTCAAGCGATGGTTGGTGAGTTGTGAACCACGTGATTGTATGTCTCTTATGTCTTGTAAGAACCAGAGTTTTGTTGTATAGGTTTTTATGTTGACTAGATCGAAATAATCTGTTGATCATTTTGTGTGAATATCTGACTCCTTTGAATCATCCTAGAACAGCTCTCTTTTTCTTTTACTCACTTTCTATCACTATCTCTCTATATTATTATCTTTTCTCTCTCTCTCTCTCCATTACCTTACTCTCTTTCTCTCTCACTCTCTCTCTCTCTCTATCAACTTACTACCCCTCTCTCTCTATCTCACTCTCTCTCTCTCTCTTGCATTATATACTTTCTCTCTTACTCTTTCTCTTTATATTTCTCACGCGCTCTGGTTTTTTTTAATCCTCATTATATCTATTTTCTTTCTCTCTCTCCCTGAACTTAGGGGCCTACTACCTCTCTTTCTCTCTCTCTCTCTCTCCCTGAACTTGCTCTCTCTCCCTCTCTCCTTTACCTTTTTCTCTCTCTCTCTCGCTTCTCCCCTACCTTACTCTCCTTTGCTTTACTCTTTCTCCCTCTCTCTCTCTCTCCCTTACCTTACTCTCTTTCTCTCTCTCTCTCTCAACTTACTACCTCTCTCTCTCTCTCTCCCTTACCTTACTCTCTTTCTCCCTCTCTCTCTCTCTCTCTCAACTTACTACCTCTCTCTCTCTCTTTCCCTCTCTCTCTCTTTCCCTCTCTCTCTCTCTCTCTCCCTTACCTTACTCTCTTTCTCTCTCTTTCTCTCTCTCTCAACTTACTACCTCTCTCTCTCTCTCTCTCTCTCTTAACTTACTACCTCTCTCTCTCTCTCTCTCTCCCTTACCTTACTCTCTTTCTCTCTCTCTCTCTCTCTCTCTCTCTCTCCCTTACCTTACTCTCTTTCTCCCTCTCTCTCTCTCTCTCTCTCTCTCCCTTACCTTACTCTCCCTCTCTCTCTCTCTCTCTTTACTCTCTCTCTTAACTTACTACCTCTCTCTCTCTCTCTCTCCCTTACCTTACTCTCTTTCTCCCTCTCTCTCTCTCTCTCTCCCTTACCTTACTCTCTTTCTCCCTCTCTCTCTCTCCCTTACCTTACTCTCTTTCTCCCTCTCTCTCTCTCTCTCTCTCCCTTACCTTACTCTCTTTCTCTCTCTTTCTCTCTCTCTCAACTTACTACCTCTCTCTCTCTCTCTCTCTCTTAACTTACTACCTCTCTCTCTCTCTCTCTCTCCCTTACCTTACTCTCTTTCTCTCTCTTTCTCTCTCTCTCAACTTACTACCTCTCTCTCTCTCTCTCTCTCTTAACTTACTACCTCTCTCTCTCTCTCTCTCTCCCTTACCTTACTCTCTTTCTCTCTCTCTCTCTCTCTCTCTCCCTTACCTTACTCTCTTTCTCCCTCTCTCTCTCTCTCTCTCCCTTACCTTACTCTCCCTCTCTCTCTCTCTCTCTTTACTCTCTCTCTTAACTTACTACCTCTCTCTCTCTCTCTCTCCCTTACCTTACTCTCTTTCTCCCTCTCTCTCTCTCTCTCTCTCCCTTACCTTACTCTCTTTCTCCCTCTCTCTCTCTCCCTTACCTTACTCTCTTTCTCCCTCTCTCTCTCTCTCTCTCTCTCCCTTACCTTACTCTCTTTCTCCCTCTCTCTCTCTCTCTCTCCCTTACCTTACTCTCTTTCTCCCTCTCTCTCTCTCTCTCTCTCTCTTTACTCTCTATTTTTTCCCCACCTACTCGTCCGTTCTATTCTAAATACTGTCCATTAACTAATTGTTCCATCCATTGAACGAGAAAGTCTTAACAGACATTGACACTGATTACAGTAGAAGTAATCTCCATTCTGACCAGATAACACTCGCACGCTAACACACACACACACGCACACACATCTAACACTCACACACACACAAAGTACACAATGTCACGTGCTATTTTCTCTCGTATTACTAGAATATTCGTACACTTTATAATATAAGTTCCTGCTGTTTACTTATAATCAAAAGTTAATGTAGACCCAATTACATATCATATTATGCGTTTCAGTGTGCGCGTTTCTTATAGACACTACGGTATTGCTTTATAAAAACTTAAAAGCAAAATCAGAACCTCTAATTAAAAGCAAAATCTTTTTTCCTGACTTCAGGACCTCTAATTAAAAGCAAAATCTTTTTTCCTGACTTCAGGACCTCTAATTAAAAGCAAAATCTTTTTTCCGGACATCAGGACCTCTAATTAAAAGCTAAATCTTTTTTCCTGATATCAGGACCTCTAATTAAAAGTAAAATCTTTTTTCCTGACATCAGGACCTCTAATTAAAAGCAAAATCTTTTTTCCTGACATCAGGACTTCTAGGATCTGTTTAACTTGTCTTCTTAATTATAGCTTGAGTTATCTCGGTATTTCTCCCAAGAGTTGAGTTGAAGACTTTTGGAACTCTGGGCTGATTGGCTTTTCTGTCTGTCTGAGCTACTGTCTGTCTAGGAAGGATACAAGCAGATATAATTTGCTACATCCCTTTTACCGCTGGCTCGTATCTTAAGACGCTGTCCCTCTCCCCCCCCCCACACACACACATAACCCTTCTCCTTACTACATCATCTGTGCGGGTGACATAAAACGCCCCTTGGGGAACTGTGTGTGAAGAGTGACCTGGTTGTTGGGGCTTTCTTCCATCCCCGCAAGTGCAATGAACGACCCTTGGGGGTAAGTAGCATTGTGCGGGCTGGATTCATTCTAAATGTATTGTTGGTTTCAAAGATTTATTCTTTGCGCAAAATTGTTCTAGTGGCTATTTGGGTCACAAGAGGGACGCGGAGCTGTTCCATTGTCCACGGGATCATCCTCTGGTCTCATTTCCGGTTTAATAACTCAATACCGCCATAGGAATCACTCCACGTAATTGCAGAAGTCCTCACTTGCCCTATTGTTGCGCTCATCGAAGCCAACTCCTCACTTCTGGTCACCAACCTTATACTCACTGTCAACCCGAAGACAGAACTAGCGTTTTAATAAACACGATAAGCAGTCAACCGTGACAAGATTTTCTCCCGCGCATTTATAATAAATATTTTTTAAAATCCTTTTCCCACTCCAATAATACTAATATCATGTTATCTCCCCTCCTCCTCCAATAAAACTAATATCTTGTTATCTCCCCTGGCGGTTTTCTACGCAATGAGAATAAACAATTATTTCTGCTAGAATGGGCGCCTTAAAAAAAATGTCAGATTCAATAAGACGTCTGCTTTCAGTGACGTGACTCTCTGTTATTAGTTTTTAACAAACTAATTTTTTTGGGGGGTTTATTGAACTAGATCTAGTGGGTTTTTTTTTTTCGAAATTTAGATTAGAAGAAATAATTGGAATTCTCATAAGAGTGCAGTTGTTTGTTCTCATGTGAATCTCGTAAAAATATTTCTGGTTCTCGTGATTAAACCGCGCTGATGAAGGGTCTCACGATTAATTTTAATCAGAGTAATCTTCTCTTTGTTTACACTGTTTTATTTTAAGATCCGGTCCACATTCTGTAGCAATATAATAATAGGCCTATAAGAACATTGGAGGCGCGGTGGCCGAGCGGTAAAGCGCTTGTCATTCGAACCGGAGGTCCTGGGATTTTTAATTTCGGGATCGTTAGGCGCCTCTGAGGCTACCCAGCTCTAATTAGTTGGGGAAAGTAGAGGCGGTTGGTCGTTGTGCTGGCCACATAACACCCTTGTTAACCGTAGGCCACAGAAACATCATCTGCCCTGTATACCACAAGGTTTCAAAGAGAAACTTTACTTACTTTTACAAGAACATTGAAAAAGAAGAGAAAGCTATTTTGACTAATGTCGAGGCGATATAATGAAATCTAAAAAAAAAAAATTGTACGAAAATGAAAATCAGAGTAGATTTAGAAATGAATAGGGTCAAAGAATCAATGTCAAGGACGCTGAATTGAAAACTCATGGATATCTCATTAGTAAGAGGCGCGGTTAAGTCTCGTATCAATTCTGTTTTGTTACAGCTAATTAGTCAGGTGTTTGCTTTTTTACTTTAAATACTTTTTTTTTGTTAGTTTCCCCATGGTCATAGAATGAACTTCTTAATACTTCTTCTGTATTGATATTATTTTGTGTTACAAGCATAGACCTAAATAAATATAGACTGGCCAATTAAAGAGTTTTATGAAACGAAAATTTGTGACTTGCAATTTTGTGTACTTTATTATACAGCATTTATGAGCAGTATAAAAGTGCTTTTTTAACTTTGATACACACCTATATATATTGTAAATAAGGAGGCAGTGTAGCTTTGTTTAATCTCTAAGAATGAAGATCATGCAACTTTTCATAATTAGGAAATCCGAATACAATAGATATACATGTTTTCAAGTTACATGAAGTTACTTCCTTTTTCCAGTCTATATTTATTGATGTCTATGGTTACAAACAAAACAGTTTCGAAAATTTGATTCTTCAATCTGCAGTGCTAAAATAAAGTGTGGAAAAAAAAATATCGTATTGTAATTTTAAGCCCCCTTGTTATTTGCCAACCCGCAGCCAAACCGATTTGGCCTCTCATCCACACATCCCACAAAGATAGAAGGAAAAGTGTTTGTATTTCCTATTATTAGCCACTTACAACAATCTGTCAGGCAGCTATGTACACTCGCGACTTACAACAATCTGTCAGGCAGCCATGTACACTTGCGACTTACAACAATCTGTCAGGCAGCCATGTACACTCGCGACTTACAACAATCTGTCAGGCAGCCATGTACACTTGCGACTTACAACAATCTGTCAGGCAGCCATGTACACTTGCGACTTACAACAATCTGTCAGGCAGCCATGTACACTCGCGTCTTACAACAATCTGTTTGGCAGCCATGTACACTCGCGTCTTACAACAATCTGTCAGGCAGCCATGTACACTCGCGTCTTACAACAATCTGTCAGGCAGCCATGAACACTCGCGTCTTACAACAATCTGTTTAGCAGCCATGTACACTCGCGACTTACAGCAATCTGTCAGGCAGCCATGTACACTCGCGACTTACAACAATCTGTCAGTCAGACATGTACACTCGCCACTTACAACATTCTGTCAGGCAGCCATGTACACTCGCGACTTACAGCAATCTGTCAGGCAGCCATGTACACTCGCGACTTACAGCAATCTGTCAGGCAGCCATGTACACTCGCGACTTACAACAATCTGTCAGTCAGACATGTACACTCGCCACTTACAACATTCTGTCAGGCAGCCATGTACACTCGCGACTTACAGCAATCTGTCAGGCAGCCATGTACACTCGCGACTTACAGCAATCTGTCAGGCAGCCATGTACACTCGCCACTTACAACAATCTGTCAGGCAGCTATGTACACTCGCCACTTACAACAATCTGTCAGGCAGCTATGTACACTCGCCACTTACAACAATCTGTCAGGCAGACATGTACACTCGCCACTTACAACAATCTGTCAGTCAGCCATGTACAATCGCCACTTACAACAATCTGTCAGTCAGCCATGTACACTCGCGACTTACAGCAATCTGTCAGGCAGCCATGTACACTCGCCACTTACAACAATCTGTCAGTCAGCCATGTACACTCGCCACTTACAACAATCTGTCAGTCAGCCATGTACACTCGCCACTTACAACAATCTGTCAGGCAGCTATGTACACTCGCCACTTACAACAATCTGTCAGTCAGGCATGTACACTCGCCACTTACAACAATCTGTCAGTCAGCCATGTACACTCGCGACTTACAGCAATCTGTCAGGCAGCCATGTACACTCGCCACTTACAACAATCTGTCAGGCAGCCATGTACACTCGCCACTTACAACAATCTGTCAGGCAGCCATGTACAATCGCCACTTACAACAATCTGTCAGTCAGCCATGTACACTCGCCACTTACAACAATCTGTCAGGCAGCCATGTACACTCGCGACTTACAGCAATCTGTCAGTCAGCCATGTACACTCGCGACTTACAGCAATCTGTCAGGCAGCCATGTACACTCGCCACTTACAACAATCTGTCAGGCAGCCATGTACACTCACGACTTACAACAATCTGTCAGGCAGCCATGTACACTCGCCACTTACAACAATCTGTCAGGCAGCCATGTACACTCACGACTTACAACAATCTGTCAGGCAGCCATGTACACTCGCCACTTACAACAATCTGACAGTCAGTCATGTACACTCGCCACTTACAACAATCTGTCAGGCAGCCATGTACACTCGCCACTTACAACAATCTGTCAGGCAGCCATGTACACACGCCATTTTAACAATCTGTCAGGCAGCCATGTACACTTGCGACTTACAACAATCTGTCAGGCAGCCATGTACACACGCCATTTTAACAATCTGTCAGTTAGCCATATACACTCTCCATTTTTAACAGTCTGTCTGTCAGCTATGTACACTCGCGACTTACAACAATCTGTCCGGCATCCATGTACCCTTGTGACTTACAACAATCTGTCAGGCAGCCATGTACACTCGCGACTTACAACAATCAGTCAGGCAGCCATGTACACTCGCGACGTGAACAATCTGTCAGGCAGCCATGAACACTCGCGACGTGAACAATCTATCTAGCAGACATGTACACTCGCGGCGTGAACAATCTGTCAGGCAGCCATGTACACTCGCGACGTGAACAATCTGTCAGACAGCCATGTACACTCACGACTATATCTAGCAGCAATGTGCACTCGCGAATTAAAACAATATGTTTGGCAGGCACGTACACTAAAGTTAAACTCGCGAATTAAAACAATCTGTTTGGCAGCCACGTACACTCAAGTTAAGACGTGTACTCTTTCCCCACAGCTCTGTGTTCAAGAAAACTATCGCAACAACCCCTTCCACAATTTCCGACACTGCTTTTGTGTGACCCAGATGATGTACGGAATGATCCACCTCTGTAAGCTCTGGGAGAGGATGACCACAGAGGACCTTGGGATACTGCTGACTGCGGCTGTCTGTCATGACCTGGACCACCCCGGCTACAACAACACGTACGTTAGTCCCATATGTTCTCTTCTTGTCTTATCTTTTTATCTTATGTTAGCGTCCTCTCATTTTGTCCAATCGTCTTATCTTATCATTTTAATATTTTTTTATCTTCTGATTTTTTTAGTTTCACTTCTGATTTTTATTGTCACTTATCTTATACTTGATCTTGTCTTATACATTATCTTAATCGTCTTATATAACACAGACATTCTTTAATTAAAATGATTATTATCCAAATTACTAATAGTGGCCTACCATAATTAAGATGAGTATGTTCAAGTTACCTCCCTATTTGAATATTGATCTAGATTCTAGAGTGCATATGTAGCTGCATGCTTATACCAATGCGATTCTAACCGGGTTTTTTTTTTTCTTGTGAGAGCGGAAAAAAATTTGCTCATTATCCTTTGGCATTTTGCGCCCCACCCCTTTAACAATTAAGGCGCCTTGCCAGTGGCGTAGCTATAGTGGGGGAGGAGGGGTCCAAAATTGAAAATCCCCTATTGTCCGAAATTTTGTTTTTACATTAAATATTACGCCATCAACTCATGTCATGATGTCGAATGTCAAAATGCAGGGGCCTCCAAAGAGGTCAAGCCCTCCTCCCCGGCCCCCAAATTCCTAGCTACGCCACTGCGCCTTGCTTAACGGGATTTAACGATGATGAATCCCATTTCAAACTTACATTATCTCCGTGAGTCTCGACTGTTTCTTACATATCGCTAGTTCGATGGGCAAAATTTGGCAGGACAGGCCATTACCTTTATAGATAGATGGATTATTTTACAAAGCTTAGCCTGTATCAACTCACTCTAACTATTACAAATCTATTACCTGTTAATCGATTAGTGGTAGTTCATTAATTTTGTTGTATATAAAAATAACGGGGATAAATATTTCAGTAATTAGATTCATGGCAGTAATTTTGCGGTTCTTTTCGTATATAAGCCTGGTTTTAAAGTATGTTTTACTTTGCTTGTTGATCTTTTACAATTGCTTTCAACCATATTTTTCCATTATTATTTTTTAGAGTACATCCTCTAAAGGCATTATGGGTAAAGCAGTTTCAGCCCTTGCTAGAGCCACACCAGCTCTAATATTCATGGTATAACTCTCTATTCCAGATATCAGATCAATGCAAGGACAGAACTAGCCATCAGATATAATGACATCTCACCATTAGAGAACCACCACTGCGCTGTTGCCTTCCAAATACTATCCAACCCAGAGACCAACATTTTCGCCTATGTAGATAAAGACACCTTCAAAAGAATCAGAGCAGTATGTACTACGCAGCCTTAGAGTTCAAGATCTTATGATAAAATGCCCCTATTGTTCAGCAAAAACTGAAAAGGAGGAAAAATCTAAACTTATTAACAGAAGAGGAGTAGGGAATGTAGTGATGAGCAAAAGTTAACTAAAAAAAGTTTGAAATTTTTAGTTTGTTTCCTGATAGGAACCTGACATTAGTTGGGGCAAGTAAAGGCAGTAAAGAAACAGTGCTGTCCACATAATAATAATGGCAATGTCTTTAATTACAATTACAAATGATAATTGAAGTGTTTCACATGGCCTAGTAAACCCATTTGCGACCTACATATTTTTCCACACTTTATGTAGACAAAGCTCTTTTTTTCCCAGGCTCTTTTTAAGTTTTCTATATGGTTTGTGTGTCTGTATTCTACATAGCACACACATAAAGCTTCTACCAAAGAAACAGATGAGCCTGACATTATTTTTATGATTAGTTTAATTTCATCATTTTTATATTTATTTATGCTTATATTCAGTTTTTTTTACTGTTTATGTTTATTTATTCATGTTTGTTATTATATTTAGGACTATTTAAATATGCTTATTTTCCTATTTATATTTTTTATATAGCAATAGAAAAAAAAACAACTTCTAACTAGTAAATTTCATTACGACTTGAAAATTTTTTTACAAACTTTTCCACAGGGCATCACAATGTTAATATTAGCCACAGACATGGCCAGGCATGCAGAAATCATGGAGAGTTTCAAAGAAAAGTTGGCAGCTGGGTTTGACGACAAAAATAAAGAGCATCTTGATACAGTCAGTACAACTTTTAACAATCTCCTTTCACCTATCCTTAGTCAGTTTAACCTTTGGGGCACCACACAAGATCTGTTGAACGTCTTTCTCAATTCTTCCCAGTTTCTCATCTTGGATAGAAATTCATTCAATGACATGCCTTCCCATTGCTTTCTCTGTCTGCCTCTTCTTTTTCCTGATACTGTTCCCTGAAGGAAGGTTGTTTGCAAGCCCTGACAACCTTGTGATATTAATCCTGTTTATAAACTCTTTGTTTGTGATGCGGACTTTGTAATGATTAACTAATTTACTTTATATTCTCCTGTTTTATTTCACAGTCAAATACTGTTAGTCTTCAGATTTCTATATCATTGTTAGTCCTTGTAGTAAGTGGATTACTCTCCAATTCCTGTAGATAAGTGGAATGCACTCCTCTTAGATAAGTCTCATGCTGTCTTAATTCACAAAAATAAGTCTTTTAGTCATTAAGGATATCTCAAACTGTCTTAATTCTTGTAAATAATTCTTTTAGTCATTAAGGATAAGTCTCTTACTGTCTTAATTCTTGTAAATAAAGTCTTTTAGTCATTAAAGATAAGTCTCTTACTGTCTTAATTCCTGTAAATAAATTTAGCATAAGTCTCATACTGTCTTAATTGTTGTAAATAAATCTTTTAGTCCTTAATGATAAGTTTTATACTGTCTTAATTCTTGTAAATAAGTCTTGTAATTAAGGATAAGTCTCATACTGTCTTAAATCTTGTAAATAAGTCTTTTGATCTTTAAGGATAAGTCCCATGCTATCTTAGTTCTTGTAAATAAATCTTTTAATCCTTAAGATATGTCTCATTCTGTCTTAATTCTTGTAAATAAGTCTTTTAGTCCTTAAAGATAAGTCACATATTGTCTTAATTCTCTGAAATAACTCTTTTAATCTTTAAGGTTAAGTCTCTACAAGTGTCATAATTTCTTAGTGTTTAGTGTCATACTCTCCTTGTAGATAAATGTCCTTTATTTCCTACTACAGCTGAAAATGGTCTTGATTAAATGTTGTGATATCTCCAATGAAGTTCGTCCAATGGAAGTTTCAGAGCCCTGGGTGGACTGCTTGCTGGAAGAGTACTTCAATCAGGTAACAAAAGATGTTGTCATTGATTGAGAGTGTGTGTACATAGACTGATGTACTACAAGTGTTATTTACAAATAGAAAAACGAAATCTAATAAAATACTCAGAATAACACAAAAATAGAGGCACATTTTGTTATTTAATATGCTAGGACAAATTTGTACAAGTACTCCTTCTTCCCTAGAGCCCATTAGAGAATCGAAAGGTTTGCCTGAATCAGCCAGAAAAACCTATGACTTAGAGTTCAAGTCACTGATTAACATGCATAACTAGATTAATACATGAAAGTATTTAATGTAGCCTAATAATCTTCTTTTTTGAAGTAATGTCTGTAATCTATAAAATAAGAAGATACGTACTGTGTTGACTTCGATGTCGATACATTTACTGGGTATGAAAGAGAGGAAGAGCTAAAATGAAAAAAGAAGACAAACCTTTGTTAGCAAAATATTGAGAAGAACATTTGATTATGATTCAATTTGCATTTTGAATATTTATACACTGATCTTGATAGCCTTTATATATTTTTAATCAGATTTAATTTTGTTTTGTTCATAAAAAAGGATTTGAAGCTTTTATGCAAATTAGCTGTCTGGTGCTACATCTCATCAAAGAATATCTTATATGTAAACTCAAATCAAGTTATGCTTATGTTTCAAGACTAAAAAAATAAAAAATCACATATACTGGTACTCTGCTATACGTTTTTCAAAAGATCTAAAGTCAGATGCTTGACAGCATTCTGGGAGCTAGCTAGTACTTATATATTTATTAGCCAATTCTCTGATGGTTATCAATTTAAAAAAACTAAATTTAAATTGCTAAAGTGTGAAACTTAATTTTTATAGATATATCATCTATTTTGCCTTAACAGTAAAACAGTGGATTTCATATTTTTGTTTATTTCAACAGAGTGACAGAGAAAAGATCGAAGGCCTGCCAGTAGCACCATTCATGGACCGAGATAAAGTGACCAAACCTACAGCTCAGATAGGTTTCATCAAGTTTGTTTTAATACCAATGTTCGAAACTGTTGCCAGGGTAATGACCAACTTTCATATTGACTTGATGTTGTCTTTGATGTTCAGTGTTCCCCTTTAAATGCCTACAAGGGAATCACTCTGCATAGCTAAGAACTATTAGCCTCATCTTTTATTATGCTACATGCAAATGTTTATTCACTGAACTAGAACTAGAGTCTATATATAATGAATACAAATCTCCAGGTGTTCACCCAGATAGATGAAGTTATGGTGCAGCCTTTAAAGAATGTCAAGGACAGATATGTTTATTTACTGAACTAGAACTAGAGTCTATATATAATGAATACAAATCTGTCTCCAGGTGTTCACCCAGATAGATGAAGTTATGGTGCAGCCTTTAAAGAATGCCAAGGACAGATATGAAGAAATGAAATCTATAGAAGAAGCTCAGAAAGAGGTAAGGACCTGAGGAATAATTCTCAAATTCTTCTGGGATCAAATTTCTAACGAATTTTAAAATTTCTTGATATTATTAATGGCATCTCAGCATTATCTTTATCTAGTCAAGCATTTTATTTTTTTTTTAGTTTCATGTTTCTGGTTCCTTCAGAATTGAAGATTATTAGATAGGCTACTACCCCAAACATCCTGCAGGATGGCAGGGTAAGAGTTTCATCCCCGAACCGTCAAGAGGGGAGTCCAGAACACATAACTTTGCACATGTATTGTTAATTTGCTTAATACTTTATACCAAAAACATTTTGTACCTAATAAGGGATTAATTTAACTGCATAATTTTTGCTATATAACTTCTAAGTGAAGTTTGGTTATGAAACTAAACAAAGTGTTTATAAATATATAAAGAGCTGAGGTCTCACAGTTTAATTCGTCTGATTACCATTTAGATTAATTAACTAGTCTTTCATTTTCATCTGTAGTGTTGAAGATGTAAACAGCTAGTAATATATCTGAGTCTTCGGAAGATAAAGTGAGACATCACATCCATTAAACTAGAATTATTATTGAAATGAATTCATACTATTAACTGTAACAGATTTTGCAATAGCTAATCTGGTGACTTATACAAAAGTTTCCAAAGCATGATAACTTGTATCAGTCTGTAGTGGAGGATAATATATATATATATATATATAGCTCCTCTGTATTGGTTGAAGATGAGCACATGTCACTGTAAAGTCCAATTCTCGCTTCAAAAGGCCAGATGCATACATGGCATGGGTAGGTTTGGTCAGTCGCTGATAGGCCTGCTTCTTCTCTCAGCTTTTTGTTGGCTCTGCATTATTTCATGGAGGATAATAAAAGAACAAGTGAATGAATGGAATGGCTTAGCCCAGACTCCAGCTCATAATGAAAAATAGTAACTTACCAAACTTATTCTAAACAGAATTGTACATGTCAGTATGTAATCATGAATGAATTAGTACAGATCAACTTCACCTATCCCTTAGTCTGTTGGAGCATCACACAAGATTTGTCAACCATCTTTCTCCATTCCTCCCTGACTTTTGCCTTTGATAGAACCTCTTTCAATAGCAGGCCTATCCATTCTTTTATGTTGTCTTCCCATTGCTTTATCTGTCTGTCTCTTTTTTTTCACCTGGCACTGCTCCCTGAAGGAAGGTCTTTGCAAGCCCAAAAGACCTTGTAATTTGGCAATAGAGTTTTAGTTTTCATTTTTTTTACCAATAGTTATCATGTCATCATTTTACAGATAAGATGTTGATAGTTTATATTAAATGACAATTTTTTTGCTTTTTTTTAACAATAGTTATCAGGTCATCATTGTACAGATAAGATGTTGATAGTTTATATTAATTTTTTTAAATTCCAGGCTAAGAAAGCACTAAGTCAGAACCACTAGTGTACTTACTTACCTACTTGGTATGACAGATGATTATAAACTAAAGATCTAAATGACTATAGAAGTCAGAAGGTGAAGTTAGTTCAGAAGTCTGATATTATTGCCTCACTCTGCTTGATGCAAGACTAACAGCCTGTTGGACATACTGTGTCTGTTGGTGCCTAAGTAAATATAAGTTAAGGGAAATCAATCTGTGTTACTGATGCAACCAATCACAGTGCTGGATTTGCATTGACAGTGCTACATAATTCGTGCTACACATGTGATGACAGTGCTACTTGATTCATGCTACTTGTGTGATGACAGTGCTACCTGTCATGTTACACAGCACTGTTCAAGTGACACCACAAAAGCTCTGTTGAACTCTATGCCCATTCCATTATTGATATTATTTAAAATAATGTGTATTGTATATCCACCTCTTCATTGTCAATGTATTATATTTGTCATTTTTGGCATAATTGATGTCAAGCAGTTCTAAAGATAGAAATTTGTTTCATCTACAAAGAATAGAATTCACATCCAAGTTTTTGGTCATAGTTCTAAACATAGAATTTCGTTTTATTTACAAAGAATAGCGTTCATGTCCAAGTTTTTGGCATTAATGCAAATGCAGTTTAATAAGTTGGAATGAGAACTCTTAGCTCTTTCCCTCCTAATTGATGATGCCAACATTGATTTGATCTCCATTAAACTCAATTGATTTTTAGATTTATAAACTTTAATTTGTGTTGGGTAAAGAGAGCATGCTTTCTCCTGCAATTTAATATGAAAAATTAAATTTTCTGATAAAAAAACAAAAAAGTTATTGAAGTTTAATCATAACAGGATAGTGAAATACAAATGAGCAAAATGAATAATACTATCGAAACGAGAAAAATAATTACGACTGAAAGAGTTTAAAAAAAGATAGACACATGAACCAAATGACAGTCTTTCTTTAATCTACATTATCATTCTTTTTTGAAGTAACGTCTGTATTTTATAAGATAAGTTCTATAGCTATCCTCTTTATCATATTTTTTTGAAAGAAAGTCTGTATAGGATAAGATGGTAAAATTAAATTTTTTCCTTATTTTATGATATTGTGCTTCTTGGTGACATTTACCCTCAGGGTTTCGAGGCCGTTTATAACTTCATGCTCTATGGATGAGTGTGTATACACTTTTATCCACAGAATATCCATGAGCCGAATCTCTTTTCAACCATTTCGCATCTTTCCTAAACTTACTGAATAAAAGAAAAGGTTTCTTTCCAGTAAAAAATTAACATGTTTAATTTATTTTGTAAATGTGTGTTCTTTACCATAGCACAGTAAATTTACCCAGTGGATTGCAAGTATTTGCTGTCACTCATAATTTTGAAAGTGAAAAACAGAACAACTTTTTAAAATTATTAATAATTTTGAAGCTACATTTGCTGCGGCAAACAATATTTGGTAGGCTTTCACATCAATTTCAATGTGTTTTACCAGGATTACTTAGTGATACATATAAAAATCATGTTACCGTAATTAATAGTAGCAACTATTGTTTACATAAATAGTTTTTACAAAAGTGTCAGAAAAAAAAAGTATAGTAGGCTACCTCTTTCAGACTTTGTAATCTATAGAGCAGATGATGTAAATGTCATCTGCTTTGAGGGCTGATGGTCAATGAGAGTATCATGTGGCCAGCACAATGACCAACCCCTTTACTTTCCACAACCAATGTCAGGCACCCATTTGTGTTGGATGGACCTGAAATTTAAAATCTCAGTTTATATTGAGATTTCAACCCGTGACCCCTTGATTTGAAAGCCAAGCACTTAACCACTTGGCCACCATGCCCTTAAAAGTGTCAGCGTTTAGGGTTTATTGTTAATTAAACTGTTTTATTGTTAATTGAACTGTTTTTTCCTTGATAATTAAACTTTTTGTTAATAGTTTTTCAACATTGGTAACCACTTGGTATCCACAATCTCATGTATAGCTAAACTCTGAATCTTTCCAAGTTAATTCTTTTTACAAGTATTTCATCAGAGAAAGTTGTGGTTTTTTTTTTAAATTTCTGATGAGCCTCTAAGAACTTAAAGTATGGGGTGAATGGTTGCCTTGAATCTTGGGCCTACTCAGTGTTTCTCACATAAAAGTGTCATCCTAAGAAGTCTATATTGAACTGATCTATGCCCATTTGATTGTATTCTCTATATTGTATAAATGTAAACATCATCTTTTGAATTTATTTGCAAACTAAATCTAACCCCCCTCTCCCTTTAATGTTTTCTTTTTTTGGATAAATGTGTCACACTGAAATTTCTGTTCACTTCAAATGTTTTCTCTTGAGATCAAATTATCTCACAGCCGTCCATTATACAGACTGACCTTAAAACTCAATAAGAGGTCTAAGACATTGGAATATTCCGTATTTTATGTGATTTGATTTAACTGATTTGATTTGTGTGGTTCACAAGTTTTTGTATTATTTAATTCCAGTAACAATTTAGCTTTCACATTCATGCATCTATTATATTACTAAATAGTTACTATTGACTTAGTTACTTGCTTAAACTCATCCAGGCCATTCGGGGCATTGGGTGGCAAGCTGCCCCCTAAGAAATTAGTCTTCAATACTGTTTTTAGCCTCTTGGTGTCCACTGCCCTGGGTTCCTCATTAAAGGTGTGGCGCCATGTTTTACAAGGACACTCCTGTTTGAGCTTTACTCCTATTGGACCCCATGTTAATACTATTTTTGGGGCAGGCAAATGTTCTGTTGAAAAAAATGTGCCACCAACCTCATGCAGCTTACATTTTTTTTTAGTATTTCGCTGTCTACTGGATTACTCCCCCTTTTTAATAAAATAGCCAAAAAAAAAAAAATCAACAGTCAATCAAACTGTTTAGAGAATCCAATGGCAGTGATTAATGTGGCAAGAAATCCTTTCTCCTTCACCTCTTTATTTATAACACAGAAGCTTGAAAATCACCAACAAAAATTTTCCCCTTACCCTAGCTTCTAATTATAGCACAATTGTTGTTTCACCTGTCATCCAATGTATATTATCCTATCATGGTTTCTTAAACTAACTTGATTGGACCCTAGTTTTTCATTGTGTCAATTCGTCCATCTCCGCTCAGTTCAACAGTTTCATTCTTTGAAAGAAATCTTTTATGTTAGGGTCGAATTGAGCTTATCCATTTCATTAAGACACAAAAAGTTAAGTTTTAGTTCCCCTTTCAGACCTAGCAATCTATAGAGCAGACGATGTAAAGGTCATCTGTTTCTATGACCAACAGTTAACGAGCATCCATATACTTAAATCCAGCCCTGGTAATGAGTATAGTAAAGTCAAGTTCCCCAATCAGACCTTGCGATAAATAGGGCAGATTATGTTAAGGTCATCTTTCTCTTTGGCCAGTGGTTGACAAGCAGTGTGTCATCTAGCCAGCACAATGACCAACCGCTTTACTTTATTTCTAATGTCAGGTACCCATCAGAGTTGGGTGGACTCAGGGGCGCCCTCAAGGTTCCGAAATTAAATATCCCAGTCTTCACCAAGATTTGAACCCAGGGCCGCTCGGTTCAGAAGTCAAGCACTTTACCACCACGCCCATTCCAAGTTGTAACATTTTATATATTAAAAATGCTAGTTCTAACATCATCTTTAACTAGCAAAGTTCACCAAGGCATTATTTTTTAATAGCTATTACGTAATATCCTAGCCTTCCCCAAGTGATTAACCACTCAGCCAGCCTGCTCTCCCCTAGTCAATGTTAAACTTTTAAACAATTAATTTGGCTGTATAGGTGGATTTCTAGTGATTTCATGATAGTATATTGTCATAGCCCTTGTCTTAGATCCTTTGAAGTCATGTCGTCACTATAAAACAAAAATGTATAACCAAGATATTTATTAGTGTTCTACTCATTTCTGTATCATTGTAATTGATGAAGTGATATCAAATGTTCATTGTTTTACTTTTGTAACTCTATCTTTCTGCAGAATGTATTGATACACTAAATAAGATGAACCCTTTGTGTAATGTTTCTAGTCCATTATTACGGTACCAACAATCATGCATGACTGAATTGACTGCTCACTATTGACTATCTGGGTTTTTCGTAACTTTTTTTGGTTTTAATCATCACAAAGAAATAAAATATTTTTTATCAGTCAATATTGTTTTTTAATTCCAATTCTTACATAAACTGGATTAACACATGGAAAGCATAAGATGTAATAATTTCATTGTTGTAATCTCAGTTTTACAATACCTCTATTCAAGTCAGAACTTCATCTAACCTGGAACCAGCCAGGAACTTGCATGAACAGCTGATCTTAAAAATGGCTCAAACTATTTTCCTAAAAATTTAACAGTTGATGTATATAGATTCTAGCTAAGGAAAGAATTACTAGCTCAGTGGCCTTACAGGGGAAACTCTAGTCTGACCCAAAAAAATGAATAAATTGAAATTTGGTAAGAAAGTTAGTCCTTTCAGAGCTGATGTTGGATCTAGACCTATCACTTTTGGGAATTTTCTAATGAAAGGCTTAATTGATTCAAGAGTTTAATAAATTAATTTTCAGGAAAATGCTTATCATTGGAATATAACATAGTGTACACTATAGATACATTGGGCTTTAACCAGAATTCTTTCTCTGTGAGAAGGGGAGAGGAGACAGGGTAAAATATGTTTCATATCAGCTCTAACACAAGTCGCATAAAGGAGACATTGACTTATTTTTAAAAAGTATTTGTAATGTTTATGTTGTAGATTTGAGTTGAATTTACTGAGTGCCTACATGGAAACCTTCTCCTCTCACCTTGACCTCTCCTCAAACGTCCACAACAGAAATTGGACCATAGCACACTGACCATGCCATGAGAGATGCAATATTCAAAACCAAATTTTTTAATAAAATCTGTAAATAAAATTTTATCTCGTAAAAGTATTAATTATAGAACTACAGTGTGAGAACCGTTTATAAATTATTTTATAAATTTTCTGCATAAGCACTGACAATTTTAAGACTGGACATTTACAAATTCTATGCATAACATATGGCCAAGTTGAACGTGAGCGCTCCATTAGAAATCAAATTACACAGACTAAAAAAAAAAAGCTCTATAAACTAATTGAAAGATTTAAATAGTTTATTTTATTAACAAATTTATAACAGGTTGAATATAAAATAACAAACTTCAAATTTATTGGCACTGAAATAATGAAATGTTTGTTATAAACTTATCAAACAACAAACAGAAAAAAAGTTAACAAAAACATGTCAATTCTAATTCCAAACTTAATATCAACAAAGTGCTCTGACTAGCACTATTTCACAAACATATGCAGTGGCTGATACATGTTTCGGCAAAGCCACTTAAAGATAGGCAATTTAATCTTAACTTACTAAATCATAACTATTCTGTTTTGCCATGAGCTGCATAAGACCCAGTTGATTTTGTAATACAACTTAAGATTAAGTCATTCTTGCTTGAGAATAAATATATTAGTGAGATCAATTGGCATGGCTAGCATGGGGACCATTGAATTTATTAAAGTTCACAAGAAAAGGATACAAAAATACATTTCTTAACAGCCATAAGACATAATCTATTCAATGTTTTCTCATTGGCTGGCAAAGCATTCATTACTTTTTCACTAATATACATTTTTTGATATAATTTTGTGCAGACCCCTAAATTCAGACAATTTGAGATGGAAATCGTTATCACATCTGCAAGAATAAGTACAGCCACACAAAAATAATTTTACATTTTCTTTTAGGACTGGGGCGGTAGTCCTCTTCCTCTGCCTCGTAATCCCTTAGTCACCATCTGGTTGAAGGCTTCTCTGCCTCGTCCCATAGGATCTGAAAAAAATTGTAAAAATGTCTGTATTTCATGAAGACTGCTAGTTGATCAATCAAAGAAATACAAGAAATTTCATAAAATTATGTAAGATAGACACTAACTGCTACAGTGATCCCTGTTTGAGCGTCTCTACAAGGTATTTCATACAATTATGTAAGATAGACACTAAATGCTACAGTGACCCCAGTTTAACTTTCTCTACAAGGTATTTCATACAATTATGTAAGATAGACACTAAATGCTACAGTGACCCCAGTTTGAGTTTCTCTACAAGATATTTCATACAATTATGTAAGATAGACACTAAATGCTACTGTGACCCCAGTTTGAGTTTCTCTACAAGGTATTACATACAATTATGTAAGATAGACACTAAATGCTACAGTGACCCCAGTTTGAGTTTCTCTTATCGACATCTGATTGCTCTGTCAGATTCACTTCGTCATGGTATTATATAAGATGGCTTAAGATTAGGGTTTAAGTGATCCCATTTCATGATTAGACAATATCTAATCAGCTCAAAAAATCATGAGACCTATACATCATGCCCATAGACCACACAAGTAACACCCATCACATAGTTTGCTGTAATCTAGGGTTAACCCGAATCCTATAAATACGTTAAGAGTCAATAAATTGATAGAAATGTCTCTGCTCAAATACTTCATATGAAACAAATCACCAAATGGCCTATACATGCTTTGGTCCAGCCACTTTAAGACTATCTCACAATTTGTCTACCAGTCTCTTTAACTAAAATATATGTCCCTGTAAAAGTCAGTCTTAAGAGAAGTGGAAACAGGAAGTATATTTATACATTGTCTTCTAAAGATTTATGTTAGTAAAGGGAGGTGATCATGAATATAAAATAATTTTATTTTCGTCTGAGAAACTTTTATTTGAAAACCTTTCAAAAAAGGTAAGACAAGCTTTTATCGGGGTCCATCAGTTAATACGTTTCAAGTTTTTTAAAAAAAGTTTCTTTTTCAGACATTGCAATCTATAGGGCAGATGATGTAAAGTTAAAGATGTTCTCAAGCACAGCGACAAACGGCCTTTACTTTTACCTAACTAATGTCAGGTATTAGAGCTGGGTGGACGCAGAAGTGCCCAAAGATACCGAAATTAAGAATCTCAGTCTTCACCAGAATTCAAACCCGAGATCCCCATTCTGAAAGATAAGCACTTTACCACTCAAGTCATCGCGCCTCAATAAGTTTGAAGCTTCATGTTAAATACTTGATCTGTTAATAATGTGTTTGAGTTTGAACATTATTTTATAAGTCGTAAAAAAGACTTTTGTCATTTCTTAACCTTAACAAGTATCTCCAGCATAAATTTGGACATACTTCAATTCTGAAAAAACATATCAACCCCTTAATTCCACTCTTTGAGTCAACTTCTGACTTGACCTAAGACTTGACTGCCCTAAATCTCTGACCCTCAAAAAAATATGTACACCTGGGATTGACAAGTGTTTCTACATAAAAACTTAAAACCTTTTATGTACTAAAAGAGAATGTACTAATATATTATGTTTCACAAACCTGCACGACTAAAGCTATGAGAAGATGTTTCTTCTAAGTGCTAAATGAGAATGTACTAATATTATGTTTCACAAACCTCCACGACTAAAGCTATGAGATGATGTTTCTTCAAAGTCTACTCCTGGCCGTGAGCTATAGGGTCCTTGAGGCATATCTCCACTGGAATAACACTGAAAAATAAAAAAAATATTTGCACTTTTTGGTCCAAGATGACATTACTTCATTAGAATCTATTATTACAAAATTAATTGTATTTCATGGTTATATCAATGGTTTGGAACTAATTACTCTTAAGAATAACACACTTGCATTATAAGGCAAGAAATAGTGGATCCCACTTTAGACAAAAACTATTGAAAAGTAAGAGATTCAGATAGTGCTAGTCTGAACTTTCTTTTCTTTCTTCCCAACCTAATTGATTCATAGTGACATTTCCAATCCAGTTTTTCTGGTCAATTACTACACTTGATTAGAAACTATTCTGAGCATAAAAAACACTAATACAATTAAAGTCTTTTAATCTGACAGCCTTCAGGATGAAACGAATCAGAACACTGGAATTTGACATTGAAAGGTTTTCAAAGAAACCACTGAGTGTATTTAAACTCTAGAATTTTATTGAAATAGTTTCAAACAAACTATAGAACAGACTAAATGACATCTGAAGTACTTTTAGGGCTAAAAACAATTTTAATCAATGAATCAATCTTGATGAAATCATAAAGTTCTGGGAAACCTATTTTATTTTGTAGCTCTCCATTTGAAGATACTGTATGTTGGTTTGAGAATTATTTTTCTAAAGTTTTGACATGAGATTTGAATTTCTTTAGTGTATCTCTTAAGAGTTATCCCAGGTCATGTGATTATATCGTAACAGACAAGTTGTGTTTCATTTCCAAATATAGTCACAATAAATGTAACTGTCAGGTTGTAGTGACCCTACATCCTGTGACTAACATCCCCAACGATGCAGGTTTGTAACCACTGACCATAGATCATGATTCGAATTCGATCTTCAATTATTTAATTACACTTGAATAATAGAATAAAAAAGTACAATAAATTTTTGAGAATACTGAAGTCAAACCCAAATGCAAAACTGACTGCCCAATATTTTTACCTCTTGATCTAAATGTACATCTAGAAAGAGAGTCAGAGAGAATGTCAAACTTGCCCATACTTAGCGCCCTTGGCAGGCACAAGCCAAATCAAATCATTATGATTAACATAAGTCACAAATCCTTACGAAGTTAAGTATTTATCTTACTCTTTGTTAAGTATTCCTCTGACTCTTTTTGTATTTCTCTTGCTCAACAAAGATTGTGAATTTCGTAATGACTTAATGACTTACATGCTTCATAGAGGAACTATAACTGGAGCCAGGTCTGACAGCAACTGGTTTGACTAGATTCCCAGCTCTGATGAACCCAGGTGGTGGGGTAACAGAAGAAGCAGAGGTGGTAGGGAGGGCCACAGTTACTCCTCTGCCAAAAGGCAGTGCAGCAGATAATCCTGCATAACAAAAAATATAAACAATTTCTATGACATAGGTTCCAATGTTAGGAATAAAATGTAAATAAGCTTATCTAAAAGAAAAGGAGATTACATAGGAACTAGACCCACATTGAATCACTGTCACTTGATAAGCTTATTTAAAACAAAAGGAGATTACATAGGAACTAGACCCACATCTGAATCACTGACACTTGATAGACTTATCTAAAGAAAAGGAGATTACATAGGAACTAGACCCACATCTGAATCACTGACACTTGATAAACTATGATTTACAAATTGGGCAAGAATGAAGATAGGTCAAGTGCTAAGCTGCACATCTAAAAGCTTGTGCTGTTCACTCAAGATTTAAAACAATCCTTCAAACCACCATACTTGTCTTTACCAACCACCTTTACTTTCCCCAATTAATGTTAGGTACCCATTGGAGTTGGGTGGACTCAGATGCGCCCTGAAAATCCCAGAATTCAAAATCCCAGTCTTCACAGAGATTCAAATCCAGCCTGGAAGCCAAGCATTTAGCTAAACAGATTATGTTGATATTTGCTTATTAATTGATTTTTTATTGTTTAAAAAAAAATCTTTTAAATTAAAAGTTAAAAGGCTAATGGTTCAACATGCCAAAACAAAAGCTGATGCGGAGTGTTGTATATAAACTTTAGCCTAATTGATATTTATTTTTTGGCATATCTGCACACTTTAGGCCAAGCCATGCCCTTTAATCTTTCAGGAGCTATCTTCTACTCAGTAAATGCAGACAGTTCGTTAAAAATTATATTAATTACAATTCATGCATTTAAATCAGCTTATATAAAGTTCAAATATTAAACATTTTGGTTCTGGTTACTAAAGTATTAAAAAAAAAATGTTGTAAAAAGGGTTAATGTGTGTGCAGCCTACTGACACACATGATTCAGGCCAATCACACAGGTCAAGGGCTGTTGAATAAGGGACATTACTGCTAATGCATGCAATATGACCAATGTTATGGTCATGTGACCAAAAAGCCTTTACAGAAGAGAGACAGTGTGTTAGAAAGGACAGTTGAGTCCAGGACAGCAAGGCAGTAAGGACTGTGTGCTTCAAAGAGAGTCCTTGAAAATGTAGCTGTACGAGTCTAGAAGTAGACAGAGAAAGACTTGTGGTGTTTAGTAGGCAGTTCTATTGTGTTAAAGCATTTGAATTTGATGTAGCCAATTGTGTTGTATTGGCTTTTCATGTATTTGTCATTAAATCGCCACATTGTTACTTGAGACTCTTGTTGTCAAGTTCTTCTGTTAGATGTGCTGTGTTATGTTTAGCAGTGTTTACAGAAGGCCTGATTAGAAGAGAACATAACAATATATTTGTATATTCTTTTTACCCAAAGGTGGCTCTCTAGTCACCATCCACTATAGAATATAGTCACTATATTTCTTCTTTGTTGCTTGTACCATTGAGGGGAGAGATCTTAGTCCTACATTAGTATTGTACAGCAGTCTCTTCAACTTTTCATCCAGTTTTTGTAGACAGTGCTTGAGACTTACTGTACTCACTAGACAATGTTTTACTTACCATGAGCTGACTGGCTTAAGTGGCTGGAAAATGGGGCTGTCCTAGGAGGGCGAAGTTCTCTTAAAGTGGAGGATTTGATTTCTGATATCTCAACCTCCAACTCATCTGAATCACTATCACTTGATAAGCTTATCTAAAACAAAAGATTACATAGGAACTAGACACACATCTGAATCACTATCACTTGATAAGCTTATCTAAAACAAAAGATAACATAGGAACTAGACACACATCTGAATCACTATCACTTGATAAGCTTATCTAAAACAAAAGATTACATAGGAACTAGATACACATCTAAATCACTGTCACTTGATAAGCTTATCTCAAACAAAAGATTACATAGGAACTAGACACACATCTAAATCACTGTCACTTGATAAGCTTATCTCAAACAAAAGATTACATAGGAACTAGACACACATCTAAATCACTGTCACTTGATAAGCTTATCTAAAACAAAAGATTACATAGGAACTAGATACACATCTAAATCACTGTCACTTGATAAGCTTATCTAAAACAAAAGATTACATAGGAACTAGACACACATCTAAATCACTGTCACTTGATAAGCTTATCTCAAACAAAAGATTACATAGGAACTAGACACACATCTGAATCACTGTCACTTGATGAGATTATCTAAAACAAAAGATTACATAGGAACTAGACACACATCTAAATCACTGTCACTTGATAAGCTTATCTCAAACAAAAGATTACATAGGAACTAGACACACTGTCACTTGATGAGCTTATCTAAAACAAAAGATTACATAGGAACTAGACACACATCTAAACCAATGTCACTTGATAAGCTTATCTAAAACAAAAGATTACATAGGAACTAGACACACATCTGAATCACTGTCACTTGATAAGCTTATCTCAAACAAAAGATTACATAGGAACTAGACACACTGTCACTTGATGAGCTTATCTCAAACAAAAGATTACATAGGAACTAGACACACATCTGAATCACTGTCACTTGATGAGCTTATCTCAAACAAAAATTACATAGGAACTAGACAAACAAATGCTACTGTGAGCTACATGCCTTAACTAATAGTCTGAATTGTGTTTGGTTGATCTACATGTACCGAAGTAGTTTGAGGAAACATCACTTAAACGTTTATCACTTGCCCTTAGGTATGACCTCCCTTTAAGACCTTGAGTATTACGCAAACCAGTGATGTTCCACACCCTATTACTCGAACTCAGCTAGGAAAAGTAGCTAGCCAATCCAGCTTTGGGCTAGAACTTGCCCACCATAATGTCAGTTTTGTTTATTGATTCTGTTAGACTGTAAATGCATATCATTTAGCTGGCATTAGTGTACATTTGTAGACTTTGTTCCATAAGTTGCAGAGTAGTTTTGTACTTAACCATCATGTACAAACTCTTCTTATGTATACAGGATACTAGAGACTGCATGTAATTAATTAATGTACTGTAAGGTACACAGGTCTGATTTATTGGATGATATTTACATAACCAGTGTATTGTAATTGTTAATGTCACCTGTTCATTAATATAACCAAATGATTTGTCAGGGATCTGGTAACTAACCCAGCATGACTGGAGTAACCAAGTCCCAATTGCAAAACCAACGGAATCATCACATATGAACAGATCAAAACATGCATCTGAATAAATGCCATTTTTCTAAAACAAGGATACAGTATTAAATGTCATCATTTTCAGGATCTCCATTTTTGTATAGTTACATATTTCAAAATGGTATCCTGATAACACTATGGCAGGAGGTGAGGAGGTAGAAAAATGATATGTAGGTATGAGACTTATTGACAGACCATCGTTTATGCAGTCTAAACTCAGTGACTTTCATTATAGCAAGAGAACAGATTATTTTTAAAAAGTCGTCGCCAAGTGAAGAATCTTAAACATAATAACTTTTGAAACCCAGTTTTTAAATAACTTTCTGTACCTCCCCACATGGTGTATCACTAAACCCACTGCTTAGACAAAGTAAAAAACACATCAAAAGACAAGACAGTTTTAACATTTGTGTTACAAGCAGATGGCATTCTTAATCATACACCAAACAGACTCATTAATAATATAATGCCACTAGATCTAGACTGTTGACAGAAGATCGACTATGTACAGATGAATAGGTGGGTTATACCTTTCTATTGGGCGCCACTTGTTACAAGCAGATGGGATTCTTAATCATACACCAAACAGACTCATTTAGAGAAGTTTATGAGGACTTTAATCTTGATTCAACAAGTAATATTATGTCAATAATAACCTCGTTTACATTACTCCATTTTTTTTATCTTCCCCATCTTCCTCTTTCAACACACACTCGCACCATTCCACACTGCGCTGCGCATGTAACAATATGCAAACCCAGACAGCAGACCACTTACAAACAGACACAATCTAAACAGTAGTGTTGACATAATAAGAAAAGACAGATGACTTAAATATGCAACGATAGTATTATAACACTCAAGGTTTGATAGAAACTGGCAGTTTGTTTTGTGGACCTTTATCCCCAATGACCTAAAGGAAGGTGTAAATCAAACTACACTAAGTATCACTAATCTATTGAAAGTGTTATATGGTTATTACCGTTACGCGTTCAATTGCCTCAGTTGCTGTTCGCTCAAGCTGTGGGGGTGAAATGGCCCTGACAGACTCAGATCTGCCAAACCTTGGCCCTCGTGCTCTTCTATCTGGCTCTGAAAACAACAACGTCCAGGGTGTTAAAAAAAAACAAACTTAACTACAAAATACTAATTATAATAAATTATGTTATTTCAAAATTACACTAAAATAATCCTTGTAGTTAATGGCAAATATAACAAATGTTTAAAAAATCTAAATGTAACAAAGGTTCACAAAACAGATAGTGGCAATTAAAGAGTTTTTAAAAACAATAACAATTAGCTACGAAGCTGTTCTAAACTAAAATAAAACTAGGGGATAAGGTGAAACAACAAGGATATGGGCAGTTGTTCTTCTGCTTCAGCAGATGGTCAAAGCTAACACTCATCTTGTTCTAGACCACCAGTGTTTCCCAAAGTGGGGTATGCGTACCCCCAGGGGTACGGGAAGACTTTGGAGGGGGTACGTGCTGCAGCTCATTGACTATGCTGATTTTTTTAAAATACCCATTAATTATGTTCTGTTGATAAATGAAAGTGTGGTGGGGAAGAGTCAAAGGGTACTCAGCATTACAAAATTTATAAAAGGGGTACACATAGGTAAAAAGTTTGGGAAACACTGTTCTAGACAGTCACAAGCCAATTTCAGAGGGACATATCCATCATAGTCCATAACAAATTATGACCAAAAAAGTTAAAGTCAGAAGTTGTTGTTGAACTTGTTTTAAACATTGTTGGTGTTTAGGGGCACGGCTTCAAGAAGTATGTTTTGATTTCTCATGTATCTTATTTTGCTCTTATGATGAGCTAAATTCTAAGTAAAAGAAATTTGATGTTCACAAACCATTCTTTTTTCCCAGGGGCACCAACAAAAAGGAGCCATTCGTTTCATCAGGCATATGACGGGGGCTTAAATCACAACCAAACATGTTGGCCAGCAAGTCAAATATGACAAAACTGAAACAAGAAAGTAAACAATTTCACTTGATGTTTTTAAATCCACAGTGATCTAATCTACAATATTGCTGTTATCTATGTGTTTGAGAGTGCATGTAAACAATGAGGTGCACACAAATTTATAACATTTCATCCATTTGAAATTCTTGTAAATTGTCTGAAGTTTACCAACAAATGCTGATCTGCGTGAGAGTCTGATGTTGTCTTCAAGATGGCTTAGTAGGAATAGTCTGCCATTTTACATCATTCTTGTTACCTACTGCCATAAAGTTACCCTGGCAACATCTTTTGACCATCAGTGTTAATTAGGATGATAAGCTTAAAAGAGATCTATAGGGCAGATGATGTAAATGTCATCTGTTTCTGTGGCCAATGGTTAACAAAGGTGTCACATGGCCAGCACAATGACCAACTGCCTTTACTCTTCCTCAACTAATGTCTGGTACCCTTAAGGTGCTAGGTGGACTCAGGGTGCCCAAAAGATCAAGAAATTAAAAATCCCACTCTTCACCAGGATTCAAACCCGGGACTCCCAGTTCAGAAACCAAGCGCTTTACCACTCAGTCACAGCGCCTCCATAATAAACTTGCTTGTCTTATGTTTTATAAACTGTTGGTTTGAGAATCTATTTTAAAAACATGTAGCAACATTATATTTGACTATCCTAAAGTCTTACAAGACTGTGAGCAGAAGCTTGGTAACAAAGCATTGTAGCTTCAGCTTCATTATATTTGTTAAACCCTTATAACTAAAATACTAATGCAACTTACCTATACCTCTTGACAATGGCTATTGAACAGAAAGGTGTGTCAGCTTCTTGATGGAAATGACATCTGTGAAATGTTCAGGGAAATCTAATTACACAGGGAAATAGACAATAAGAAATGACATCTGCAGAATGTTAAGAGAAATCTAGTCACACAGGCGAGTAGACAGTAACAATCACTAATAAATGACAGTACAGTCAGGGTTCCTACAAAATGTTAACTCATATCAAAACAATTGACTAAATATTGGACCACTAAATATTAAAAAATTTAGACCACTCTTGATTTTAAAAAAAAAAAAGGTTCAGCTCAAATATTGATATTTGATCACGTTAAAATCAAATCTAATGTGTGCGTGCATAGGCGTGTGTGTGTGTGTGAGAGAGAGGGGGGGGGAAGGGTGGTGAATAAAGAGCATGAGGGAAGTATGGTCAAGAGGCCAAGTGCGCTTGAACTTGGCTTGGCTACCTAGAAGGGGGCTCAAGGTTTGACACCCGACTCGTGGCAGAGTTGTGTTTACTGAGCGCCTAAAGATTGGACCAAAAGCGCTCTGAGCATGCTATAAGCAGGAAAGTAGCGCTTTATAAAAGCTATAATAATAATGTGCTTCAGACTCACAAACAAAAAATCACTCCCACAACAACCACTACTGTTTTGTACCCTCCTGTACTTTGAAATTTTGACAAGATGAGAATGGTGTTGAGGGAGGAAACTAATAAATAGGCAGAGAAAGTATTCTACTGAAGCAAGAAGTATTGTAATGAGTAGAAATATATTCAAGTTAAGTAGTTCCTCTTTCAGACCTTGTGGTCTATAGGGCAGATGATGTAAAGGTCATGTGTTTCTGTGGCCTATGGTTAACGAGGGTGTCATGAGGCCAGCAAAACAAACAACCGCCTTTACTTTTCCTCAACTAATGTCAGATACCCATTAGAGCTGGGTGTACTCAGAGGCGCCCAAAGATCCCAAAATTAAAAATCCCAGTCTTCACAAGAATTTGAACCCGGAACCCCCAGTTTGGAAGCCAAGCACTTTACCACTCAGCCACCGCACCTCTATAAATATATAAATAATTTATATATGTTTGCATCTAAGACTCCTATGACACTGCCTTAATGTTTCTTTAATGGTTTTACTCATCCAGCATAATTAGATATGCACTGAATGATGTGAGCATCTTTACATTTACCACACATTATGGCACTTGAGTAGAAGAGTTTTGAATAATGAACTTTGTTAAAGTAATGGCTAGAAGTAACGGCTGACATGAGCAGCCGGTGGGCTCAGTTTAAACTCCATATTAATTGGTGTAAGGGATTCACAAGAGCTAAGACAATTTGGGGTTAAGCATTAAGAAGAGAAAAGTAAAACAAACTGAAAAATGTCTGGCATGTAATTTTTGAGGGAATGAAACCAAGTTGGATTGCTTTTCTTACTTTTGGTCTGTTTCTATTCATTAACAGAACAATCCATTCTACTATTTTTACTGAAGTGGCTAGAGTAAAAAAAAAACAATCAAATTCAAGTACCCTTGAGACAAGTCTATTGGTCATTCCCCAAGTGGCATTCACCTCTTTCAGTGAACTGAGCTAAATGATGACAAGATCCCATCACGGCGGAATGGTCAAAGCAAAACCAGTAGCGAATCAAACCAACTTGGGGTCAACAGTTCAACACTTCCCTTGCTTCACGATCCTGTTTAAAGTAGACAAGAATATTGAAAGCATTTACCTAATGCATCCGGTGTAGTCCCATCTGTTTTGTATGAGGGTATCGTAAATCTGTGAGACAGCAGGTCTTTCCTTCAAAGCCATGGACAGTTCCAGCAAAGTAAGCACCAGATCTTCAACACAGTAGATCTTTGTTAAAGTGTCAGGCTCGTGTGGTGCACCCCGGTCATGTATGTAGTATAAACAGTTCTCAACTCTATCCCTGTGAGCTGACTGATGACAAGAAGATAAAAGTTATTAAAATATTTGTGAAGAAATTACTTTCAAAAGGATTTTTTTTTTAGACATTTAGAGAAAACTTAATACTTTTTTCATTCATTACATCTTCACCCACATCCATCTACTGTGTGACATATTTTGAGGCAAAATGTAGTTCTACTTTGTGACATATTTTTGTGCCAAAATGTAGTTCTACTTTGTGACATATTTTTGTGCCAAAATGTAGTTCTACTTTGTGACATATTTTGTGGCAAAATGTAGTTCTACTTTGTGACATATTTGGAGGTGAAATGTAGCTCTACTTTGTGACATATTTGGAGGAAAAATGTAGTTCTACTTTGTGACATATTTGGAGGTGAAATGTAGCTCTACTATGTGACAGATTTGGAGGTGAAATGTATCTCTACTTTGTGACATATTTGGAGGTGTAATGTAGCTCTACTTTGTGATACATTTGGAGGTGAAATGTAGTTCTACTTTGTGACATATTTTGTGGCAAAATGTAGCTCTACTATGTGACATATTTGGAGGTAAAATGTAGTTCTACTATGTGACATATTTGAAGGTAAAATGTAGTTCTACTATGTGACATATTTGGAGGTAAAATGTAGCTCTACTATGTGACATATTTGGAGGTAAAATGTATCTCTACTATGTGACAGATTTGGAGGTAAAATGTAGCTCTACTATGTGACAGATTTGGAGGTAAAATGTAGCTCTACTATGTGACATATTTGGAGGTAAAATGTAGCTCTATTTTGTGACATATTTGGAGATAAAATGTAGTTCTACTTTGTGACATATTTTGTGGCTAAATGTAGCTCTTGTTTATTTTAAGTGGCGACAATATTCTGAATACATTTCAATAGCATGCCAGTTTAATTTCCAACAGCCAATTACAAGCACTTAAATGTCCATGTGTGTAACTCACCAGACAAAAAAGTATATCTATACTATCCTCATCTGGCTGACAAAATCTTTCAATTTCCTGCCACAGACTTTTCATGTTAGTTTCTCCTCGTTCATCATCAATGGGGATCTGGTGATGTTTTTCAGCTGAACGAAAAAAGAAAATTGATATCATAAATATTAAACTACATAAAATCTTTGCTTTAATAGTTTCCATAAGTTTAGGTAGTTGTCTTGAGATCAATACAATTATCCCAATATACTAATGCTGAAGGTATTGACCTACTAAGAAATATCTGTTTTAGGTACAAATGTTGCCACTGAGTGAAATATCTTTTATATTGGACACTAATGGTGACAGGAAAAGTATTTCTAACAGGGGAAAATGTAAAAGAGCAATCAATTCAAGGGAGAATCAAACAGTTATATCAACTGAGGGGATAATGACAGATGACCTCACAGATACCTTCAAGGCTCTTAACATCCCTAAGAAGATTCTGGGTGGTACTGCCACATCACCAGAAAATTTCTCAGTGGACACTGTTAAAGTGACTACAATGAATTTGTTTCAATGCCAGAGAATGAGTATTAGTTCTTTTTAGACATAATAATAATAATAATGGCAATGTCTTTAATTCTGAAGATTAATGATGAGTGCGGTGTTACACATGACTATGGAAACCTGGCTGCGATGAGCATATTTCATCACATCTAGTTGCATGCTGACAAAGCAAACACTTCTCTAAAAGCTTAGACAAAGTAATGACCACACTATCCACTTACCAAACTCAATGGCTATGGACCTGTTTCCTTGAGGGGGCTCTCCTGGGTTGATGACTTTATGAAACTCTCTTAGTATGCCGTGCTGCAAGGAGATCCACACTAACCCAACCTCCATTGGAATATGTGGTTCATTCCCTTCATCGTACATTACTTGGAAATCCACTAGAAGGAATTTAGTGGTGCGCAGTTCTGATGTTTGAAAAAAAAAAGTTTGTTAACCTTTCTACTCCAATGACATGATATGATTTTTTTTTATGGTTGTTTAGCATTCAGGTACTGAGAGGATTTAGCCCCCTGACCCCTCAGCATGGCATGGCATCTCGGTGGAAATGTCTAGTAGTGGAACTAGATAGTTAAGATAGGCTTAGAATGGAAAGTGAACAAGACCTCTTCCGAGCTACCTAGTGTAAGCTTTTGTTTTCAATCGGTTAGAGATAAACAAATAGCATGGCCAGTCCAAATAGGTGTGTCACACCGTTCCACCAAGGAGCCTGACATAGTAGAGCAGCGATTCTCAACATTTTATGCTCAGCGACCCCTTTTTACAATCCCCCACTTAGCCGCGACCCTCCCCTCCCCCGCACACACACAGCAATTGAAGAATAGACAATAACAATACATTTTTTTCAATGGTCTTTGGCGACCCCTGGCAAATTGTCAATTGACCCCCAAGGGGGTTGCGGCCCACAGGTTGAGAACCCCTGTAGTAGAGCAATAGGAGTGGCGGTCTTTCCACAGAATTGTGGCGGCTACAGTATAGGAATATGAGACAAATTTCCCATTGTTAGCACTACCCTTGGCTGCTTATAATGACCATGACCTGTTCCAGGGAGTGGTATATTGTGTACCTGGTACAGTCCCTGTCCTACAGGAATTTATCGAAATTACTGTAGTAGAAAAATTAACTTCTGGATAGTGCAAAATAATGAGAGTATACTGACATTTAAAATCAAGTAAAAAAAAGTGTATTGAATCTATAAAATCTTAATAAAAAGCAAATTGGAAAACTGTTCTCAAAAAAGATCTTTTTCTTTTTTTTTTTTTGGAATGGTTAGACTTCTAATTATTGGGCATTAATCATGCTAGATATCAGAGTATACATTTTTTTACAAAAGTATCATGTCATGTCCCCCAAATCCCTTTTGTTCATTGCATTCTAAAATAAAATAAAGAAATAATAAATATGAAAACAAAATGTAGAAATATGTTTGAGGAATGGAGATTTAAGGGTGTGCAATCTAAAATTAAAATTATTTTTTTTTCAGTATTAAAAAAATAAAGAGCTTAAGATTTTAAGTCAAATCAGTTCTCAAAATGGATACTCTAAAACTTTTTTTTTTATTGACCATTGAGCAATTTTGAATATCAATATATTTATATAATGTAAGATCTATTTTCATAATTCATGTTAATATATTATATTATTTATTTCTAGACTAAGCTTAAATCTAGTTGAGCATGGAATAGACTGCCTGTTTCAGACTAGCAAACCCTTGATTAAGTACTTTAAATTTATAATGAATTTTATGATATTTTCAAACAGGGTAATACTTGCATTGTGAATACAATTAACTTTACTGACCTGTGCTTTTTTTGTTCGCAGGCTGAAGCAAACCTTGCAACATTTTGATCTCCTGCCGTCTTCGAGTTAAGTCATCCAAAGCTGGGTTGGCTCGACCCTACATAAATTCAGAAGTGTGAAGTTTATTACATAGCTAACATCAACTCACTCAGTCTGTAAGTCAAATGTTTGTACACGTTATTTCTCCCACACCCAATTCAGATTAAGCTGAAATTTTCCAATTATTTCTTTTACCTGACAACATAAGAATCAAGTTAAAAAATATGAACCAATTAGTTAATTAACTATTGGTAATTAATTACTTTGCTTGGTATCTTGAACAAGGGAAAGAAATCATACTTGACAGATGTGGTGGTAAAAATAATAAGTAGGATTTGATTTGATTTGTTTGATTTGAGGCACATCGGCACAATTTAGGCCATGTCGTGCCTGATAATAAGTAGGATTAGTCCCCTTGAGGACTCTTGAGCCCTGAGTGAACATTTTGTTATGCATTTAAAAAAGATCATATAAACTTTCACCAAGATAGGATCATAGTGCATTAAGAAATCTAAAAGCTAAACAAAAACAATTGGTAAAATATTTCTCATCGCACAGATTTATTATGTGTAGGTCAATGATACATATAATTGCATGACTGATCCAGACTTATTGACACAATTACACTCAATATAAGCTATGTTTTTTTTTTAAAGTATTTTCTATGTTTTTCTTGTTTTGTTTCTATTTTCATTCAATGAAATATTATGCTGAAGGATGTCTCTATGTAAACATTTACTTTTAAGCCCATTATCAATCATTTGTCAGGGACAGTTTTGTTTAGTTTAGTTTTTTTATTTGAATTATGTGACCTAAAAAAAATGTACAGACCTTTTTTTTCTTTTTGCTGGACATTTGGAAAAGGTTTTCAGCCCCTCAATGTGGACCTCTAGGTCTCTGTGAGAGTAAGTTTGTTTGCTTGACTACTATTGTTATTGTGTGTACTAAACTGTGTGACATCAGTGACCTGTGTCTGTTGACTTAAAAAAAAATGACCCTATGTTGTTGTCATACTGGACTTTGTGAGTTGTGTTTATCACTGGCAGTCTTACAAGAGTGACTAGCCAACATAGTTTTATGGCTCTACAACTAAAGGAAGGCTACTTCACTACCTCTTCCCAGATAACTTTATTAGATCTATTTTTACCATAACTTTATTAGATCTATTTTTACCATACCGAGTCTGTCCCCACATCACATGTATCAAAGCCTTGGTCCAGGAAATTTTCACTTTGCACTGGTTATATTGGGACTTTCCCCAAAGACTTTTAAACCTACAAATCTCTTTTCTCTCTTGAGTTTTATATTTATCATCCAGTTTACATTGCTTAATTACTAAAGAAATAACATACAGTGATCGAAGAAAAAGAAGATAATGCAACTTTATTGTCGTTTGAGGAAATGGTCAATGTGCATGTTTTTTTTCTCCCTTTATTAATTTAATTTTCTTTTTTGCGTTATTGAAAAGCCTTTCTTTATATTTAAAACAGATGCATCTACAGTAAATATTAAAACACTAAAAGTTGACAATGATCAACTAAAAGAAATAAACTATGACACTCATCAAAATTGTGAACAGATTTTTTTTTTCTTCCAATTTTAAATAAATCTTAAAACTTTGAAAAAAAATAATAAAAATCCTGAATTTACAAGTTTAGATTTTCTGAAAACTGAACAACAGATACAACAAATTGGAATTCTTAAATTCTGAAAAAAAAGAAAACTTTGAGAAAAAAAATGGTAAAAAGGGGATTAAACCAAACAGAGTTTTAGAATCATTGTGTTAGAACTACAGCTTACACAAATGTCATACTTACAGCTATAAACTGTCTGAGACAATCTTGTTTCCCATAGTTTGTGGGTTCACGCTTGGCCTGGGCCTCATACATTTCTCTTTCATTGTTAGACAGGGACTGCAGTGGATAAAGGGTTAAATCAACAGCTTTTTATCTAAACAAAACTGGTATAAGAAATCAATAGACTAAACATAAGGTAGTGCAAACATACCAGCCATTTAGCATAGCAAAGATCTGGCATCTCTTTCATTGAAGGCTTCCGTTTGGTGTTTCTATAAATATTTTGTTGTTCTTCCAGCATAAACATATAGAACCCATTTGGACGTTTTTTGGATGACATCTAAGAATAAAAAAAAATTTCAAATGATAACTTTCTTTTTTTTTAAAACCTTTCAAGTCAATTTCTTCCATACTTTGCTTTAAAAAAATGTTAATCAGAATAGGAATGTAAGATTTTGATTTTTTTCTTCTTATCGCTAGTTAATAATTAAATCTAGTAAACAACATCACACGACTTGCTCATAAAATAGTAAATAGAGTAAATAGTTTTACTGCTAATTAGTCGATTTGAATATAGACCGTAATAGAATAGTTAAGAAGATTAAAGCGCAAATGTTGGTATGTTGATAATGGCGTGACAAAATATAGAAGTAAAGAACTGATACTGCATAATGATGAACTTTAGAGCTAAGAGGATGTGCCTTCAATAATTGAACCACTATATTATGGCTCATCTTGTAGAACACTTTTTCATGGGACCTGTGGGGCCCTATTCTTCAGAGATGTTCCCACCCACGTATATTGCAGGTTTAGGTGGTGTTCCCTTTGGTGCTAGAGTAGCCAGCTATTTTTTGTTTGGCATGCTTATCTTCCAGAGCTGCGACCAATGCGTTTTCGATTTTCATAGCTTTTTCTGCTCGCTTTCTTTTCCACATAGTGCAGTTTTGTGCGATGTTGTCACCAACAATGTAAAATATATGAAATATAACTCTGAAATATATTTATGTCTATATTATGTTTATACGGACACATAAACATTTCTTATCGCCTACGTAGACAGTAAACAGCACACATCTATAGTTCAACATTTAAGTTTGTGTGCATATGCCACCACCTTTCACATATTTGCAGACATTAGAGATTGTATTATTGATCTTAATTTAATTGATAGGTTGAAGTAGTGTACGGGATTGATGATATGAATGCTAGATCTAGCAGTGATTTAGTGATGGGAGTTTCTGGCAAGATTTGGAGGATAGAAGTGGTTTAGTCATTTAGTGGATATTGAGAGCGATTGGAGTTTTGGGCAAGATGAGGATAGTGGGGATTAATATTATTATTATAATATGGACATGGATGCTAGCACTCTAACTCTAACAATGAGGGGAGTTTCTGGCGAGATAGTGGATGGCACTAAGTCTAAGACTAAGACTAGAATAGATCTATTAACTATTATTTTAATCTATAGTTAATTAAGTTAATAATAGTAATAGATGATTAGATCTTGATCTAGTAAAATCTAGTTAAGTCACTTAAGTTATCTACTAGATCATCTAGAATTCTAGATCTAACTAATGATGATAGATCTAGTTTTTTAGTATTGATTTGATACAATGATTTCAATGATAGGGTGCCGCTGATGATCTAAATCTAGCTAGATTTTCTAGTATTTCTAGTCTGCTACGTCCACTGCTACACTACGACGGTGACTGCTAGATTCTTAAATCTTAATCTTATTTCTAGAGTTAGACTGACTAGACTCCTAGGGCTAGAACTAGATCTATTTTAGTATTTAAATCTAGATCTATAAGGAGGGTCTAGATCTAGATCTAAATCTGGAAAACTACAATACAGTTTGGATAACCTTTTTTTTTTTTTGTTTCGCAAAGAAGTTTCGTTATCAATCAGCTTACTTTCAATTTAAATTTGTAGTCTTCTGATAGCGACTTCCGTTCAAGAGTCAGCTGTAGTTCTGTTAGTTTTAACATATTATATAGGTTTGTGTTATAGATCTATTTCTAGTATTGATATATGTCAGTGTGTTAGAAACAGTTTGGGAAGATCTCACATACATATATGACTATGAGCAGTGTTTTTTTGTTTTTTTTAAAGAATAGGCCGTACCGGTGCGTAGCCTACCGTCACAAAAAAAAAAAGCACTGATTATGAGACAAAAGGAAAAGTACTTGTTGCAGGCAGGGGCAGAAGACTAAAACGTGTAGCCTACATCTATATACCCAAAGTGAACAACGGCTTTGGCTTTGTCAGCATCAGTTGTGGGAAAATATGCAGGTCGTAACTGGGCTTGCCCATAGCCATGTAAAACACTGCACTCATCTTTAATCTTGAGAATCGAAGACATCGCCATTTCTATGTCTATATTATGTCTCTAAATAGTAAATGTAGAATCTATACAATCTAGATCTAAATCTAGAGTCTAGACTCGATGACAATTTGCCAGGGGTCGACAAATACCACCATCGAAAATGTGAAATTTTATTTTTGTCTATTTAATAAGCTAGTTAGGAAAACCAGTGACTTGGCAGAATTTAGGTCATTGGTTAATATGCATGACGCGTAGGACGTAATCATCTTCTTTTTTGAAGTAACGTCTGTATTATATAAGATAAGATATAGGCTACAAAGTTTTTTCCATTGGAAGTTAGGCTGACTATATTTTTATTGTCATTCGAGGGTGTTAAACATTTTAAATATTACAGCATATATAAATTATCCTGGCAGTTAATTAATGGGAATTAACCTAATCGATCGCACAACGCGAAGTTACGTGATAGAGAACATTTTGTTTCCAGGGTGACGTCGTCATGAAATTGAAATGCAGTTTCGTTAGTAATTATTTATACGCCATAGTTCTATAGACAACGTAATTGGAGGTCATATTGTCATGATAGAATTGGGTTACCGCAGACACATGCACGTGCAGAGCAGGACAGATTGAAGATAATTGCGAGCCTGGAGTTTGCACTGTGACTATAAGGCGTGCTTGCATGTTAACTCTGCTGTAGATGTGCACATAACTTAGGCGTGCTGACACAGTATTGTTATGTATAACAATCATATCCTTGTTTTGTCACATCCTATCATTGAATCATTAAACCTTTTTTTTAAGGTGAGGCCCAATATAAAATTTAAAAAAATACATATAGACCTACGTTTCAATCTTGCTATATAATAGTAGAATTAGTAGAAATATTATGATATGATAATAACTTGTATCACAAACGATATATTCATCTGCTGCATTTTGTGTATTTACCAATGGTACACAACTCATTATTAGTACCGTAGATTCTTATCTTATCTTATATGATACAGACGTTACTTCAAAAAAGAAGATGATTACGTCCTGCGCGTCATGCATTTAGTCATGCATATTAACCAGTGACCTAAACTCCACCAAGTCACTGGTTTTCCTAGCTAGTTCAGGCAACCCATTCCATGCTCTAATAGCACTAGGGAAGAAGGAGTATTTGTACAAATTTGTCCTAACATATGGAACGAGGAATGTGCCTTTATCTTTGTGTCTTTCTGAGTATTTTATTAAATTTTGTATTTGAGGATTATGGTTCAGTGTTTTATGTATAATTGCTACTTTACTTTTGAGTCTTCTGTCCTGAAGGCTTTCTAAATTTAGTGATTTTACTAAAGGTGTTACTCTAGTCAAATGTGAATATTCGTTTGTTATGAATCTCACTGCTCTATTTTGTGTCTGTTCCAGTTTCTTAATGTTTTCTTGAGTTGAGGGGTCCCAAAAAGAGGATGCATATTCTATTATTGGCATAAAACCAAGGTTAAATAACATTTTAGTTTTATGTTCTTATTTGATTAATAGAAATTTCTTTTAATAAACCCTAATGCTTTGTTTGATTTTTTTTTTTATAGTTTCATCAATATGGGTTGCAAAGATTGTGTTGCAAAACCATACTGTCGGAGTGCAGACACCACCGCTACATTTTGAAGTACGTTAAACCTTATAGAGAAATGAATTTATGGTTCTGTGACCTGGCAATCACAGCCGAACTCAGAAGCCCCCCCCCCCCAACTGTCATTAAAAAGGACAACAACAACAACAAAAGACAAACTTTACAAGCCAGGCGAACAATGTCAAGGCCTCGTTAGAGAAAACGTCATGTACCTCTCAGACGAAATAAATTCTCGCAGAAACTTGAATGTAAATATCCAAGCACATTCCCCCCCCACCCCATATTCGAACAATTACGAGTTCTCTTCCAGCTGTAGGGCCTATATGAGCGAGTTTGTAGTAGTAGAACACGAAGATAATAAACTTTGATTTCGATTGATGAATAAAACGCAATAAAATATTTTTAAAAAATCCTTTAAAAAAACGAAGCTTCGACCTAAGGGGAAGAACTCCGCCCTTAAAACTATATCTATCAATAATGTACATGTTATTTCCCTTATTCGATATCAAACAAAATAATTAATTATCAATAATTAATTGACCAATTGGGTATTTTGCTTTATTGATTCCTGCTTTGTTAGGAACAATGAATAATTGTTTAAAGTATCACCTTGATTGGAGATTGCGTGAGGGAGAAATAGCGTTAACAAATTGCTAACAATTAGTTAAGGGGACTAAATCCAACAAATTTAGCCATATCTGTCAATACTGAAGTATTAGTTTTCCTTGTTGGTATCTAACAAAATAATTATTAACCTGTAATTAATTGACTAATTGGTTACTTTTTATTTATTATTGATTCATGTCTTGTCTAGGCCAATGAATAATTGTGCAAAGTTTCAACTTGATCCAGTAATGGGTGTGGGAGAAATAACGTGTACAGACAGACAGAGTGAGTTGATGTAAGCTCTGTAAAAAAAGAGTTAAAGCCGGCCTTAGCCGGACATTCCCACATTATAGACCATGGGCTTCTGGATGAAGGATATTCCAAAAGGAGATAAAACCATATCATGAACGATTCGAACAGAGGGACCTTGTACAAAAGAAGGTCAGGAAAATAATTTAATTCCGATTTTATTTCTGGCTTGGTTTTACTTCAATAGTTTCAGTAGGAATTGAGAAATTTCACTACAGTTGTTTTCCCATTATTCATTCATATCACTCGTCGCCATTTTGTGCGGAACAAGGGTGCTCACAATAAAAGACACATATAACAAATGACAAAGGGCTACAACTCACATATATTCAAGTATTAACGGTCATGTCTTTAACAAGCAGTTCCTTCTGCATGCTTCTTGCTTCAATCTTCAAGGAATGGTCTGGCTGCAAGCCCAAGCCATATTCTCCTATTTTTTCTGTACCCTATTCTGCCACGTCATTTTGTCTGTCTGGCCACGTCACTACTTTCTACGGTCTCTAAACACACTCTATCTATTAAACAAACTAACATACTCTCTAAGCTAAACTGGGTCACTCCAACACACACATATACACATAATGAGCGCGAGGCGGACTGACAGTTATAGCGGCAGATTTAAAAGGGAATGATCAGTGAGAAAAGACAAGTGTGTGTGTGTGAGTGTTAGAAGGGGAAGAGAAGGATTAGAGGATAGATTTCACGAACCTATTCTACCTCAGTATATCTTTCTTTCTTTTTTTTTTCTAGCTTTCTCTAAGTTTGTATTGCCCTATAGTTTGTTTTTTTTATGTTTATACACTTTCGAAGGATAGTCTACCCTACCTCAAGGTGAATTCGTTTCAGACAGGCGTTGAAATTAAACCGTTCCTCAATGAAGATCTAGCTGACCTTGTATGGCTTGCAAGCAACACTGAAAGCTATTAATAATAATGATCATTATTTTATTTATAAAGCGATGTTAAAAAGTAAAATGTAAGCTCAAGGAGCTTAAATAACATAACAGACATCCACACAAGAGTTGAAATGACAGACTAGTCTTAACAAGTTTAAACAGGTCTTAACTCTTTCTCTCCGTAATTATTTTTTCCACGTTTTGAAGGAATTCTTCATTTGCAAATTACTATTTTACTACTCCTGTTATGATTGGGCTTCAATAGCTTTGTTGTTTGTTATCAGAATACGTTGTATTTGGTATAGAATTAAAGGGAAATGCATGCTCTTTTTATATAATTCGAAGTCAAGTTAAAAAAAATTAAACATTAATTTAATTTAGTGAGGTCAAAATCAACGATGGTATCGTCGATTAGGAGAGAAAGAGTTAATGTTCTTCTTGAATTTAGTTGAAAGAATTGAACCTATGACCATTTGCAGTCAAAATTTCAGCTTGATCCGAGATCGAGTGTCGGAGAAACAACGTGAACAAACTTTTTACCAGACAGACAGACAGACAGAGTCAGTTGACACAAGGTTTGTAAAAAAAAAAAAAAAGCTTATTAAATTGAATGAAGGGAGAGCACCGTCCAATAGTTGCCATATATCTCTCAATATTGAAAGGTTATCTCGCCTATTTCTAAATAAAGTAACATAAGAAATAAATGACCACTAATCTAATATGATACAGACGTTACTTCAAAAAAGAAGATGATTACGTCCTACGCGTCATGCATTTAGTCATGCATATTAACCAATGACCTAAATTCTGCCATGTCACTGGTTTTCCTGGCTATCTCAGGCAACCCATTCCATGCTCTAATAGCACTAGGTTGATATAAGGTTTGTAAAAAAAAAAAGCTTATTAAATTGAATGAAGGGGGAGCACTGTCCAATAGTTGCCATAACTCTCAATATTGAAAGGTTATCTCGCCTATTTCTAAATAAAGTAACATAAGTAATAAATTACCACTAATTGATTACATGATTGGTTATTTGTATAATCGATTCATATATTCAATGTTAGCTACAGTAGGCAGCTGTGAAAATTTCAACTTGATCCGAGAATGTGAAGTGGGAGAGAAAACATGTTAAAAAATCAACCCAGACAGACGGTGGAAGTTACAATAAGCATAATATATATCAAGTCCATAGTAAAGTAGAACTACAACCTACGGTGGTGTCAATCAAAATGGCGGATAAAGTTTTAAACTCTTCCAGCATCAGTTTTTTAGAATAATTTTTCAAATATTAGTAACATAAACAAAATGTTTAGTCTATTATCCTTTTCTACCTTTTCTGTCACGCTCCTAAACAGAGGCGGCCTTACGGGGTGGCAATTGGGGCCGCCGATCCAAGCGGGAAAGGGGGGGGGGGTGGCTCGCGATAGGAGATATCCGTATTTCTAAATCATTAGTTACGTCGGAGTCTCAATTAATAGAGATAAAAACCCGTTTAAGCTTGGCAACCGCTGCCCTGACTAAACTGTAGATAATCTGGAAGAGTAACATAAGCTTACCAGTAAAATTAAAAAACTGTATTCTTCACTAGTGGTCTCTGTAGGCTACTCCTATAGTACTATACGGTTGTGAACGTTGGACTGGAGGCTGAAAAAAGAATACGAGATTCTAAGAGTTATGCTAAAGAAAAATTACCGAGGAACTGATAACAAGGAAAAAAAAGAGAAAAGAGTTTGTACTTTAAAAAGTCAACACTCTGGCTGGCAAAAGGAAGAACGTCTCAATGTGAATTTAAAAAAAATCTAAGCTGGTTTGGTCATGTTTTAAGACATTACTCACTATCATTAGTCGTCTTCAAGGTACAATGGAGGGAGCACAAAGAAAGGGTCGTCCAAAGAAAAGCTGGCTAGATAACATATAAGAAGGGGTCAGCTTCTCTCTTGATAGCCTGCTAAGTACTGCTGGTCGGGAAAAGTGGAGGGATTTAATTACTCGAACTGTCAAAGCACCCCTGTGGTGATTGTGTTTGCATGTTGTATTGTGGTGTGGTGATTGTGTTTGTATGTTGTATTGTGCTGTGGTGATTGTGTTTGCATGTTGTATTGTGATGTGGTGATTGTGTTTGTATGTTGTATTGTGCTGTGGTGATTGTGTTTGTATGTTGTATTGTGCTGTGGTGATTGTGTTTGCATGTTGTATTGTGGTGTGGTGATTGTGTTTGTATGTTGTATTGTGATGTGGTGATTGTGTTTGTATGTTGTATTGTGCTGTGGTGATTGTGTTTGTACGTTGTATTGTGCTGTGGTGATTGTGTTTGTACGTTGTATTGTGCTGTGGTGATTGTGTTTGTACGTTGTATTGTGCTGTGGTGATTGTGTTTGTACGTTGTATTGTGCTGTGGTGATTGTGTTTGTATGTTGTATTGTGCTGTGGTGATTGTGTTTGTATGTTGTATTGTGCTGTGGTGATTGTGTTTGTATGTTGTATTGTGTTGTGGTGATTGTGTTTGTATGTAGTATTGTGATGTGGTGATTGTGTTTGTATGTTGTATAGTGATGTGGCGATTGTGTTTGTATGTTGTATTGTGCTGTGGTGATCGTGTTTGTATGTTGTATTGTGCTGAGGTGATTGTGTTTGTACGTTGTATTGTGCTGTGGTGATTGTGTTTGTATGTTGTATTGTGCTGTGGTGATTGTGTTTGTATGTTGCATTGTGCTGTGGTGATTGTGTTTGTACGTTGTATTGTGCTGTGGTGATTGTGTTTGTATGTTGTATTGTACTATGGTGATTGTGTTTGTATGTTGTATTGTGCTGTGGTGATTGTGTTTGTATGTTGTATTGTGCTGTGGTGATTGTGTTTGTACGTTGTATTGTGCTGTGGTGATTGTGTTTGTACGTTGTATTGTGCTGTGGTGATTGTGTTTGTACGTTGTATTGTGCTGTGGTGATTGTGTTTGTATGTTGTATGGTAATGGTGTTTGTATGTTGTATTGTGCTGTGGTGATTGTGTTTGTACGTTGCATTGTGCTGTGGTGATTGTGTTTGTATGTTGTATTGTGCTGTGGTGACTGTGTTTGTATGCTGTATTGTGGATTGCACTTCACAGAATCTTGGGTGTATGAGTTGACGATTTCTAAGTTTATTTGTTATTTCTTTGGTCCGTTGGTTGGGGTAGAGTGACGTCCCTTGAGAGATTGTTATTGTTGATAGAGGCCTGAGCTTTGAGACCAAGGGTAGCAGGACAGCATAAGATAGTTGCATAGTTTATTGTATATTTAAAAGTTCGACATTGGGTAGCCTTATTTACAGTTACAAGTTCATTCTGATCACTTTTATTAAATATATATTTTGTTCTTCATACATCACTTGAATTTGTTTGGAATTGTTGAAATGCACACGTTTATGTGTCCATGTCAGAGCCAAGCCAGGAGTTCGCAACAACCCCCCCCCCCCCACCCCACTACTATGAAAGTCAATGGACAGATGAGATGATGAGTTACTAAATCAATATTAGAGGGTTGGGGGAAAACACTTACAAGCTCAAATTTACCTGCAGTAACATAAGGCTACAATACAGTGTGTCATGTAGGCCTACAACACGACGCATAGGACTATGTTTTGGAACAATAATAAGGCTTACACCAGAGGCGTAAAGGTGGATGGGGGCACGGTTCCCCGGGTGACACCCTCAGGGGGGCGCGCCACGCGCAGCCTATATTTCTACGTGATGTTCATGGAAAAAAGGTGAGGGCGCAAGACAAAAAAAAAAAAGTACCTTGCCCAGGGCGCACGTCTTGCTCACTACGCCTTTACCTACAGCATTAGAGGCGGACGAGCCAGTTGGCGTGATGTGGTACGGTATAGGCTACATTGCATGCGTTTACGGCTTCCTGGTCCGCGTAAGACACTCGTCCGGGGCCCCACCATTGGTTGCTTACACAAGCAGTGGCGTAGCTAGGAATTTGCCATCATGTGGGGTCCCCGGGGGACTTGACCTCTCTGGGGGGGGGGGGGGGGGATGGGTCTTGCATTTTGCTTAATATTTAATATAAAAAAAAAACAATTTCGAACACTCATTTGGGCTCCCCCCCCCTTAAGTGGGGGCCCGGGGGGATTTTCAAATTCTCCCCTCACCACCACTCTAGCTACCCCACTATATACAATATACGAATTCAAATATTGACCAGTTAGTTCGACGAAAATCGTCTTAAACAAAACAACTAAATGAGTGTTTTTTACATTAAATATTACGCAAAATTGCAGTGGCCCAAAAAGAGGCCAAGCCCCCAGGACCCTCAACTAACTAGAAAGAAGGTGCAGAGGCGCAGCTAAGGTGGGGGAGGGAGGGGGAGAATTTGGAAATCTCCCCTGGCCCCTACCTGAGGGGGCCCCAAAATAATTGTTTTTTACATGAAATATTACACAAAATGCAGTGGCCCGCCCACAAAGAGGTCAAGCCCCCAGGACCCTCAAATGATGTCAAAATCCTAGCTACGCCACTGAGAAGTTGTGTTTATTCCAAACGCTGTCATGCTTTACCAAGACACATAGACGAACTAGATCTCGAACTCTCCAGAAAGAGAAACACATAAAACACACAGACTAAGTTGACACGTGTTGCCGAGCGTTGCCCTGACTAACTAAGAACAACAATGCATGGGCTGACATGGAGACAGCATAATGAGTTCACACACCAACTGCCTGATTGACATGTAAATTGGAGAACGCAAAAAATGATGACGCAATAAAGCTTGATTTTTTTTTTTAAATGGCTTGCTGGCGTTAATAAGAGAATATGAAATAAAAAAAATAATATAATGAAAGTCCTTTATTTTGAATGATACGCAGTAATATCTATTGTATTTAGTCTATTTTGAAAATAGTTTCACGACCAAAAGGAAACAGAAAGGTTGACAATTAAGACAAAATACAATTTAAAAACTTGGCTTGCAATTTTATCAGATAATACATGTCAGAAACTCAAAGGCTTTACAACTTCTAAAAAAAAAGTATCGTATCAGACGAAATGACTTTCCTGCATTATTGAGATATATGGCAGTGATTTTGTGGTTCTTCCTCTTAAATAAGCTTTGATGTGTTTTTTTTTTATGTTATGTTTTTTTTACAAAGCTTATATCTGTATGTCTATCTGCCACTCTGGTGCAATTTTTGTACATATTATTTCACCCACTTCCCATTCTCGGATCAAAGTGAAACATTGCACAATTATTCATTGTCTCTAAAACTAAGCATGAATCTTTAAAAAAAAATAAGTAATTAATTGTTTTAGGCTGATAATGATAGAGGAGAGGTAATTTCGGTGTATTGCTATAAATGGCTATAAATGTACAGTTCTTTCCCTTATATAGGTTTGTTTTAAACAATATTTTTTTGTAAATGTTGCTTGTTTGGTTTATTGTGCCTCGACCGTGCGTTGATTTCATTATAAAAAGAAAACAAATAAATGATTTTGTGGGAGCTGTCACAGGTTTCATAGTTGTAAGGCAATGTCTTCGAGTCCGAAGATGAAAGATCAGTGCAGACCCAGTCATGAGCCCGACGTCCTTTACATTAATTTTACATGAGCCTTCACACTTTTTTTTCTTTAAATGAAATTAAAATCTTTTCTTTGTTCTTCCTTTTTTTTTAAATGGGCATAAATTTATATTTATACTATATATATATATATATATATATATATATATATATATATATATATATGTGTGTGTGTGTGTGTTCGTGTTGAAGACCACTGACAAAGAGACAAGCGAGCTTAGCATCATCTGCAATCTGATTTAGAGATTGCAGAAATGGATACCTTTACAAATAAATAAATACCGAATAGAATGAGAAGTTTACCTTGATGTAGCAATAGTACCGAACACTCTAATTCACATAACGTGAGAACACTTGAACATTTTAATGAAGAAAATCTCAAAAAAACTGAAAGTGTCCAATTATTTATTCACACAGCAGAATATCTTAAATACTTAACTTCTAACTTCCTTGGCGTCACGGCAAATAATAAGAAATACACATTTATTGTAATTGTAACCAATTACACAGACCAGATCAGATGATGTGTAGCAAAGTCTATTGATTTAACAGTAAATTACACATTCGAGATTTTGCCTTTTGAGTTTTTGTTAGCCACAGTTTGATTGCAAGTCAAGCCCAAGCAGGCTAGCAGGTGAACAGAGGGGGGTAGCGAGGGGAGCAGTACTGATTTAATGACCAAGATGGCCTATGGTGCAAAAAAAAAAAAACCAACATAAAATATATTCCAAGCGCATGCCGAGAGCTGATTCTAATGGCCGCCAAGATATTAATAGAGTTAGAGCACAAAGGGAGATAAAAGGAGATTCACCTTCCCTATTTGATATAACTGTACCCAATTTTCTTTACAACGAAAAGATTACGTATTTAAGGCCAACATCGCACGCTGATAATGGTGGATATAACTATAACAACAATATCAGTTCGATTGGATCAGATTTGATACATAAAACACTGAACCATAATCTCCGAATACAAAAACCAAATTCAATAAAATACTCAGAAAGACACAAAGCTTAAGGCACCTTCCACGTTCCATACGCTAGGATGTATTTGTACGAATGCTCCTTCTTCCCTAGTGCTATTGGATGGCTATTGGATGGCTGCCTGGTCGTGCGGTTTGTGCGCTGGACTGTCGTTCGGATTTATCGACGGTCGAGTGTTCAAACCCTGCCCGCTCCCATCCCCCGTCGTCCAGCGGGAGGTTTGGACTAGGAAGTAAACTATCTTCAACTCTGAAGGAACATCCGAAACATGTAAAACATTTTACAAACATTATTAGAGCATGGAGTGTGTTGCCTGAGCTAACCAGGAAAACCAGTTACCTAGCACAATTTAAGTCATTGGTTAATATGCATAACTAAATGCATGACGCGTAGGATGTTATCATCATCTTTTTTTTTAAGTAACGTCTGTTTTATATAAGACAAGATAGGATAAGATAAGAGGCGTAGCAAACGGACTGTAAGGGGGCTCCATTGTTCTATCATGCACCAGGCGAAAGGCGCCAAAAAGATCTCCAAGACAAACCAAAGATTCGAGAGTATATTAATTGCCATTTTGATCAATCTCTTGAGAATTTTTAAATTAATAGTCATTGTAACATAATTATTTGTTTCTTAATATGTATGATAAAACTAGTTAATACTTTTAGGAAAACAATCAAACATATAGGCCTCTCAGACCACACAGGGCACATGATGTTAAGGTCATCTGTTTCTTTGACCAACGGTTAACGAGCAGGGTGTCATGTGGCCAGCACAACGACCGACCACCTTTACTTTTCCCATATATGTCAAGTACCGTAAAAGTTTGGTGGACTCACGGGGGGTCCTACAATTCCCGAAATTCAGAATCCCAGTCTTCATCGAGATCCGAACCCTAGAACCCAGGTTCGGAAGTCAAGCGCTTAACCACTCAGCCACCGTGACCTTGTGAGATGGGCAGTTAAATAATGAAGAGTTGTATTTGTAAATTGAAGTCCATATGCCTGAGAAAATGGCGAGGAGTGAAAGTGAATCATAAACAATATATTCTTGATGGAGGATCTACATATACATGTACATGTATAAGTTAATGTATATGGCAGCAGGAATATGTTCACATTAAGAGATTCCCCATTCCAAGTGTTATACTTCCATGTAGTAATAGTGCTTATTGGATAGTTTCAAAATCATCTAATTATTTATATAGCGAACTACTTTCGACACATCATTAAAATTTGTATTGCTCTGAATGACAGATATAATTGGATGCCCATCATGTGGCATATAATTTGTGGGCCGGATTGAATAGAAATGCCCCGGACGAGTTTTGACACTCAGTCCGACCCTGCCTACAATAGTTTGGTTGTCTACCAGCAGTTTGGTGCTACAAGACAACAACTGTAACAACACCGACCGACCTTTTTTTTTTTTTTGTATCCCTCTAACCCAGCGGTTCTCAACCTTTTAAGCTCTGCGACCCATTTTTACAATCCCCACTCTGCGGCGACCCCCATCCACACAGCAGTAGGCCTACAAGAATAGACAAAAAACAATCCATATTTTCGATGGTCTTAGGCGACCCCTGGCAAATCGTCAATCGACCCCCAAGGGGGTAGCAACCCACAGGTTGAGAACCCCTGCTCTAACCGTATTTATGCAACAAATCCACAACCACCAACTACCACTCCACCCCCCCCCCAAAAAAAAAACACAACACTTCTGATAGGTCGTTATATTCAGTGGCAATTTTTTTTTTTTAAATTTAGAATGTAGACCTACATGTAGATCTAGATCTAAATCAAGTCGTTCTAAAAAAAAAAAAAAATTTAAATAAGACATTACGCCTCCTTTTTTAAAACGTATAGAGCGATTATTTTTCTCTTCATCACTAGATCTAATGAGTGTTAGATTTTCTTTAAAAAATGTAAAGATAGGGAGACATCGCCCATGGGCGATACCACCCTCCCCCTTTTTTTTTTTTTTCGATATGCAGAGCTAGATTTACATTTCGGCTACATAAGCTATAGGGCCCACACTTACTCCGGGGGGAGGGGGGGGAGGAGCAAACGCGTTAGGGATATTTTTAATCTTTCTGGAGAAAGAGTAAAGGAAAAAAAAATGCCTTTTGTTGATTACAAGGGGCCCCTTAGATATATCTCAAATAGATTCGATTTTTGAACCTTGCAAGTCCAAATCCTGTCCTTATCTTAGCTTACCTTATAAAATACAGATATCTACTTATAATTGTCGCTGACTCTGCATACTAGTGAATATCTATACATTTTCATTTATTATATGAAAACCGCGCTCTTTCCAAATGTTTAGACTAAAAATGCCCTCTAATTTTTTCTATCGTTTTATCTAAAATCTAGATCTATCATTTTAAGTCTACTTTCTTTATTGGGCTCATTATTTACAGGGGAAAAATAAGCAAGTCAAAGAATGCAACTCTGAAGTCCGCTACTCTTGTCTCAGAAGTCCAGAAGTTGTAGACTCAGAATACTAAAAATAGTCTTACACTATGACTTGATCAAGAAATTTTAATGTAGGCCTATTATTCAATTAGAAAGAAAATTAAATCTACAATTATAAACAACAATCCTTTTAAAAATGCAGCATTATATTTTATAGAGCTATTAGTTTAAGATCGTAAGTCTAGAATTAGTCTAGATCTAGATTATTTTTTATTCTAATTCTAGATAGACCTTATATCTTGTTATCGTATATGATACAGACGTTTTGTATAATTATTTCTAGCAGATTGAATGATTTGTTTTTTCACAGTAGGCTCCCTTAGTAAATGACGTATTACGCAGATATCTCTTTGGCATAAATAAACATTAGGGGCTGCCTTGAACGATTTAAAGAAGTGAAACAGCTGATTGCTAGTGTTATTAACTTATTCAGTGAATAACTTATTGTGCTGTTACCGTTGGCCAAATCGGCTAATTTTTTTTTGTTGGTTAATAAATCCTAGATGTAGATTCCAGACAGTCTAAAATAGTTTAGATTGAGTAGATCTAGATTTTTAATCATTTATTATAATAGACCTCGATCTCTATTTTCAAGTAGATAATCTATTCTATAAACTAGATATAGATCTAGATCTATAAAGTTAATTATAATTATAATAATAATTTGATAATTTTGTTTTATTTGCCGACAATTGACACTATAAATACAATAATAATAATTAATTGTCAATACTAATACTGACAATACATCTGATCCTATGTAAAGTATGTATCTACTAGTCTAATTTATTCTAATCTAGACTCTAGACTTATATTTTTATATTTACATTAGTGATTAGATTCTATAATAGTATAATCTGCATATGACATAGAATCTATCACATATGATAATTGCCAGTGCATTGGACCATTGGCATTGGTGTTTGTCTGATTGGAATTCTGATTGGTAAGTTTTTTCTAGATCTAGGTTTTATTTTAGCAATCTTATAACTATTATAATTATAAGATCTACATGATATATCTATAATAGACTCAAGGTATTCTATATAAGAATCTATATCTAATATACTAATTTAGTCTAGAGACTAGACTCCAGACTGTATAGTGTATATATACTAAACCACTCTTACTCTTATGAGTGATATGACAGCCTTGTGGTGCACTGCTGAGATATTGGTTAGCTTGAAAAATTAGTTTTACTCTGGAAATATTGCCACCACTAATGTTTTGTAAAATTTTTGTTTCTAAAATATTTTACATGCATCAGATGCTGCTTATCAGAGTTGAAGATAATCAACTTTCTAGTTCAGACCTCCAGCCAAGGGTTGCAGGGTATGAACTCGGGGCCACCGAGATGACTGAACAACAGTCCAGTGCGCATACCGCATTATCAGGCAGCCATCTGGATAATCTTGAAGAAGCTAAAGGCTTGCTTAAATTTTTTTAGTATTTTTCTAGTTTCAGATCTAAATTTAAAAGTTCACTAAGTTTCTAGAACTAGATTTAGAAGAGGTCGAGATCTGCAGTAATCTACACATGTCTTGATGTAAATTTATATCTAGATATATAGTGGAAGTATATTAAATTCATCATCATCTGTCCCTTGACTTTTGTTGTGACAGTTCGTGTAACCTAATCCTTCCTTTTTTTCTGGTCAGCAACTGTTTTTAATAGGATATTAAGAGAGAGGCCAGTACATTCTTTTATGTTATCCAACCAGCTTTTTTTTCAGACGACACTTTCTTCATGCTTCCTCCACTGTACCTTGAAGAATGACTTTTGATAGTAAGTCATGTTTTACAATATCAATTATAGCTTTTATTTAGCACTACTTTCATGCTAATGGCATGCTCAGAGCGCCATGGTTCAATCTCATTTGTAGACCAGTGGGTGGGAGGTGGTATCTGGAAGAATGTTTCTCTGTGCTGCCTTTGGGCGCTCAATAAACACAACTCTGCTCGAGTCGGGTATTGAACTTCAAGCCCCCTTCTTAGGTAGCCAAGCCAAGCCAAATTCAAGTGCACTTAGCCTCTTGACCACACTTCCATCAATATGACCAGATTTCATCTCTTCACAGTATTGTTTCTTTTTTGGCAGCCAGAGTGTTGACTTCTAAAAGGACAAACTCATTTGTTTTCTTTTCTTGGTATCTGATACCCAACACTTCACTGTAGCATTTACTCTCAAAGGCTTGAATTCTTCTTTCAGCCTCAGTGTTCAGTGTCCAACTTTCACAGCCATATAGGAGTACAGAGACCACAAGCAAATCTAATACAGTTTTAATTTTACTGGGAGGCTGATGTTACTCTTTTAGATTTTCCACAGTTAGCTCAAACTTTTTAAACAGATTTCTTATCTCTTTAATTGATCCTCTATCTTTTGTCTTTTAGTATATTAATAGCTATGGCTTCATTCAGTTGTTGAGACCTTTCTTTTAGGTCTACTAAGTCTAGATAATGGACAGTCTATAGATGGACTATCAGACTCCTCTGTATTTTAGATTTTAAAAAGTTTTATGTGTCATTTTCTTTTTTATCTTTCACATACAGTGTAATATAACATCTGTCCTATCTAATCCTATTTATATCTCAATATTACTCAGTAAGACACAAAGATAAAGGCTCATTTCATATTCTCTATGCTAGGACAAATTCTTACAAATTCTCCTTTTTTCCTAGTGCCATTAGAGCATTGAAGGGGTTGCTGAAATCAGTCAGGAAAACCAACTACTTAGCAGATCCAAATCTCTATTTAACATGCATGTCTAGATTAATACATGGACTAGCATTGGATGTGATTATCTACCCTTTTAAAGTAATGTCTGTAGATGATAAGATAAGAAAAGATATCTTGTAGGTCATGTTCACTAGTCTTCATTAGAGATTTATTTTTATTTAACTAAAACTTGAAGACATACACAATAAATTAACAGCTAGATCTGTATCAGTGGTACCTGGAAAAAAAAAGAAAAGTGTTTTATTGTTGTTTAGCTTTTGTTTGTTTCTTATTATTTTTCCTCAGCAAAGTATTTATTTGTTTGTTTTACATGTTTTGGTTGTTCCTTCAGAATTGAAGATTATTACATCCTAGACCAAACATCCCACATGATGGCAGGGGACATCAGTGGGCTGGGTTCGAATCTGGGACCATTGAGATGACAATCTATATTAATTCTTTATTTTTAAGGGTTTCATAAAATGAAATACTTTGTTAACAACCAAATAACTTATATTTATTGTCATTTCTTTTGAAAAGGATACAAAAAATTTACCCTTTCAGACCATGAGATCTATTGGGCAGATGATGTAAAAGTCATCTGGTTTTGTAGCTTACGGTTAATGAGGGTGTCATGTAGACAGTACAATGACCAACCACCTTTATTTTTCCCCAACTAATGTCAGGTACCTATTAGAGCGTGAACTCAGAGGTGCCCTTAAGATCCCAAAGTTTAACATCCCAGTCTTAACCAGGATTCGAAACAGTAAAAATATTATTATAAATATTATAAATTGATCTTCAGTTACTCTTTGTCTCTAAATGCAATGGATGAACCTAGAGTATTTTTTTTAAGGGCACATTCTTGGGCCTTAGATAAAGGGATCATGCCTAAGCCTAATGCTTCCTCTCTTGCTAATGTGATGCTAAGAAATACATTATGTAGAGACCTGTCAGTGTGTTTATAATCTTGTTGCCTAAAGGGCTCCACTTCTAATTTTTTCCAAGCAGTTGTCTCATAAAGTCTTAGCGCTGCAAGGTAGCAAAGATCTAAAATCAAAGTACCCTTTCCCTAGATAATTGCCTTATTTGTCTGGTGAGTTCCATTTGCCCAAAGCTCCTGGTTTTATAGGCGCCTGATATCTGCATCCACCCCTCCATCCAGTACAAGTAGTTCTTCTTGGCTTAATTACACCACATGAGCAAGCCAGGTGCTGGGTTTGATTGTCAGGAGCATCATTTAGGTGTATTTTATGGACAATGGAAACCTTTCTGGACATAACTTTTGAATATGAAATTAAGTAAAAAAATACAAATTAAAAAAATAGCCAGGAGGAAGTAATCTAAACTTTTGAATAAGAAATTTAAAAATAAAAAATAGCCTGGAGGAAGTCATCTTTTGGCATAGGCTTGAAAGTCCTAAAATCATTTGAAGAAAGTTTAAATAATCTGGTCATTGTAGCCACATATTATCCTGAAGTCTCATCTACACATTATCATTAACTCTTCATCTACGCATTATCCTTAATCCTCATCTACACATTATTCTTAATTCTCATCTACTGTATTAATTAATTAATACAAAAGTGTTTTTTTTTTCTCAGATTTATAATTGTTCACAAATTTTCTAGATGTAAATTTAGATTTCATTTTAACAGTCACAATATGAATCTATTTACCATTTTTTTTATTATATTGTAAGAATTCTTTGTGCATGCTTATTCTACAAATTAAGTTTGTGCAATAGAATACTCCTGTATTCTGAATTAGAATGGTTCTGTGACTTCTTTTCAAATGGACTTGCATTAGACTAGAGTGTCAGAGTCACTAGATACACATCTAGAATCACAGTGACATACAAACTGCACAATATCAGCATAACAACTACATTTACAGATGATCCCTAGTTTACCAGATTTAAGATGAAATCATATTAACTTAAAAGAATAACTTTTTTTTTAAACATACAGCTTATATTTAAATTGAGTCAGGGCTTGATCACCAAGATGTATATCATAAGTGTGAGTCATACTGTGAAACAAGACCATTATAAGATAATATAATACTTGAAATGTGCATTTTGATCAATAGTTTTATTGCAACTATATATAGTAAAAAAAGTAAAGTTCCCCTTTCAGACCTTGTGGTCTAAAGGGCGGATGATGTAAAGGTCATCTGTTTCTGTGGCCTACGGTTAATGAGGGTGTCGTGTGGCCAGCACAACGACCTACCACTTTTACTTTTCCCCAACTAATGTAAGGTACCCATTAGAGCTGGGTGGACTTAAAGGCGTCCAAATATCCTGAAATAAAAAAATCCCAGTCTTCACCAGGATTTGAACCCGGAAGCCAACCGCTTTACTGCTCAGCCACCAGGCCTCCGCAACAAAATTACTCTGATAATATTTATCAATTTTATATATATATAAAATAATATTGTGTTTTAATGCCATGTTCACAGAGATTGATTCAGTGGGATTCAAGTAGTTTATAATACACATTCACTTGTGAACAGAGCAGAGTAACCAAAATCTCATCACCAGTGATAGCACAAGGTACAGGCCCCAGTGCCATCAGGTACAGGTCCCACTGTCATGGCCACAAGCATGGACCAGGAGCCCAAGAATAATGGAGAAGTCAGTGAGGCCCATAAAAAAAGGCCAGTGGAAAATGGTAAGTGCTTTTTTTTTTTCCCTGCCTCCTCTCTTCCTCATGACCTGATTCTTTATTAATAGTTTGTGTTTTTGTATGGTTCAGTGAGTTTGATTAGTTACAAAGCCTCGGTATAGGTGTGGTCTATTTGGCCATGATCTTACTTTCTTGAAATAAAAAGATGTTTTTAAATGTTTAATTATGTAGAAAATAGTGCTTCCTTATTTCCCTGGCGTTATGTTGGCTGTAAGCTAAAGATCAGATATAAGCATGTAATAGTCACCTAGTTGCTTAATGTTAATACTGGATCAGTTTGTTATAGCACTAGTTCAGTCATTTATTTATAAGAAGAGCTTATTTTATTTGGTAAATTTAGTCTGGGCTATTTTTAACTGAATGATGCTAGCTCATAGAAATTATGACCTAGATTGGATGCATGCAGTTTATGCGCTGTATTGTCGCTCAAACCTCACCCGCTGTCATCGCCTCTTGTCCTGCGAGAGGTTTGGACTAGGAAGTAAATTATCTTCAACTCTGAAGGAGCATCCGAAACATGTCAAACATTTTACAAATAATCTGGTATATAAGTGTCTCAATTTCGTACTCAGCATGGAGTATTGGATGAAGAGGATCATGATGACCTAGTTTGTTTTTTAGCGGCCCCCGAAACGGGAAATGACGCTATTAGTTTTATGCGTAATGTCTGTCCGTCCGTCCGTCCCGTTTAGATCTCGTAAACTAGAAAAGATATTGAAAATCCGACATCACAATATTTTAGACCATTCAAAGTTCTGATGCAACAGCTACTTTTTTTTCCAGAAAGCGAAAAATCTAATTTTTAAAATCAGTTATGCAAGCAGTTTTTTTTAAAGAGAAAAAGCTAATTAGTATGCATTATAAGTTAGACCTAATTTAAAACGAATAGTAATCTTATAAACTTCATTTTCTTGAACATTTTTTTTAATGTATTGTTTTTGAGAATTCAAATAAAAGATTAAGCCTTTTCAAAACAATTACATTATGTTAAGACCAGGAGAGGCTCGGTAAAGCGCTTAGCTTCCGAACCGAGGGTCCCGGGTTCGAATCCTGGTGAAGACTGGGATTTTCAACTTCTAAATCCTTGGGCGCCTCTGAGTCTACCCAGATCTAATGGGTACCTGACATTAGTTGGGGAAAAGTTAACGGCTACATGACACCCTCGTTAACCGTAGGCCACAAAAACAGATGAACTTTACATCATCTGCCCTATTAGACCACAAGGTCTGAAAGGGGAACTAATTAGGCCAGGTTCACATCTAACTTTGCATTCACTTGCACCTATCCTTTGATCTGCAGCACCATTGGGGCACTACACAAGATCTGTCAACCTTCTTTCTCCATTTTTATCTCTCATTTGTCTTTGATATAATTTCATTTGGATGTTCTTTCTGAAAATATTGAAGCCTGCCTGGGTGGACCACTTCGAGGGCAGAATTTAAGTTTGTGTTTCCACACAAACTGTCTTTGTAACCTTGTTTTATAATGCGATGTTTGAAATCTATAATTTAAATGAACTAAAATTCAGTTTGACAGAACATTTAAATGAATCAAACAATGGTGCTGTAGCTCAAGATCACTCCACAAGCACCAAAACAGTTGTGATGGTTATGCTGACAGATTTCTCACTTCTTTTCTATATTTGTCATATCGACATTCTTTAAAGCATTTCACAGCAGTACATCATTTAACCATGGTGTAATAGGCCTATGGTTGCCTGATCATAAGGTTTGCCAATATTGTCCTGAGTTGGGATCAGCCATACCCTGCCATCAGCGGGAGGTTTAGTCAGGGCGGGTCCTAAGCCACCGCAACCTACGCTGCCGCACTTTCATACACCCACGCTAATATTCTAGGTTTAAATTATGAAATTAAATCATTATAACTTATAACAGGGTTCCTGCGGCCTCCTGATTTTCCAGGAGTTCATGGAAATCTCCTGAAATCATAAAGATCTGCTGAGAATAGACACATATTGTGATATTGCGGTGTCATTCAATTACTTGAGGTGAACGAAGATAGATTGAATAATTTGGCAATTCTTGATATTGCTATTGAGTGTGATGTATGTAGAAAACAGAATTTTATAATATACTGTATGACTTTGCTACACTCAAGGCTTGTAAAGTTAATTTGATTGTGATTTCGTACTTAGTAAAGATATTAATAAAATGCAAAGACAAATTTATTTTCTAATACAAAATCTTAATTTTCACTTATTATCCTTATCCCTATCCAGACTGGACCCTGCGAAATCCATTTTGCATAGGGCTCCGAAATAGTTAAAGTCAGCCCTGGGTTTATTCTAGGACAGGGGTTCTCAACCTGTGGGTCGCAACCACCTTGGGGGTCGAATAACGATTTTTCAGGGGTCGCCTAGGACCATCGAAAATATGGATTGATTTTGTCTATTCTTCTATTGCTGTATGTGTGTGTGTGGAGGGGGTCGCGGCAGAGTGGGGGATTGTAAAAAGGGGTCGCCTGGCTTAAAAGGTTGAGAACCGCTGGTCTAGGACATATTAATCTTTCTTCGTGGTGCAACGTTTAAAACATAGAAAACAAAAATAGAAGCTACGCCAGTTAACCAACTTATATTAAGTTTGCGAAATGTGCATAAAATGACTAAGTAGAGTTCAAGTCTTTAATTAACATGCACCACTAGATTGACATATGGATGCACATGGGACGTAAATATCTTCTCTTTTAAAGAAATTAATGTACTTTTTAAGAAGTGTGTGTCATGTGCTCTGGACTGTCATCCCAGTGGTTTCAAGTTTGATATGCTCATTGCCATCCCCTGCCATCTTGCAGGAAGTTTATACAAGGATAAAACAAAATCTTCATTTTTGAAGTAATGTCATAAACCTATAAAACAACCAAAATATCTGAAATATCTTAATTTAAAGCTGAACTTCCAGTGTATCTAATCATATTTTTCACCCTAGACACTGCAACATATTTCATAAACAATTATTATTATAATAGCTATTCTGTTGTTATATAGTGGAAAGTGGGTCAGTGTGACACTAGAGTAGATTGTTATATAGTGGAAAGTGGGTCAGTGTGACACTAGAGTAGATTGGCCAGCCGTTTCTCCGGCTTGTTTTCTTAAGTACACACAACATCTCCAGTTTCCATTCCATCAATACACACACATAATTTTTTCACTATTTTAAAAAATCATTGTCCACCATTGCCCAAAATATCTTAATATAGGAGGCCTACACCTAGAAGGTCTGCCCCTCCGAGTCCTACACTTATGAGGTCTACCCTCAGAGGATTAGCATTATCTTGGTTGAGATTCGTTTTGAGCTAGAGTTACCTAACACTAAAAGTAGGTTAACAAGGCAATAAGCTTTGACACTGAAGAATGTCATATTTTTTCTCTACCATTCAACATACACTCACAATCTTGCAATCATCACTTGGTCTTGATTTACAAGCTGGAATTGTAGTTCTCAAAATGTTTTGCCTTGACACATGTGTCATGACTTGCCCATTGGGACTCAGTAATATGCTTTAAGAACCTTGTTCACAATTGACATTAATTAGCCATCTGGTAGCGCGAAACATGGTAAATTGCAATGGTATATATTTATAATACTTCAAGAGCCAATCACAGCCATTGTACTAGGCTCCATAGCCTCTCCCACTTTTGGTTTTGTAATTTACATATGATTTTAATTATAAGTTATCTTCAATAAATTAGAGTAACCGTTTAGTTGGGTTTTTCTTGTTTTAGTTTTCTCCATAATTGTGTTTTCTTTGTAAATTGACATGGTTGTGCGGCGGCTGAGTGGTTAAGAGCTTGGCTTCCGAACCTGGGGTCCTGGGCTGGAATCTTAGTGAAGACTAGGATTTTGAATTTCTGGATTTTTAGGGCATCCTTAAGTTCACTCAACTATGAGTGGGTAATTCTTCTTTCTCTCCTGATCGACGATACCATCGTTGGTTTTTTATCTCATTAAAATAAACATTTTTAATTGTATAAACTTGACTTGGTGTTGTATAAAAAAGAGCATGCATTTCCCTTTAATTCTATACCAACTAAAACACTTTCTGATAACAAACGAAATTTGAAGCCCAATCATAACAGGGGTAGTAAAATAGTGATGAGCAAAATGAAGAATTCCTTCGAAACGTGGGAAAATAATTACGGAGAGAAGGAGTTAAACCGTCAGGTAGAGTTGAGCCCTCGGCTCTTGGAACTCTAGGCCAGCAAAAGTGAACAAGAGCTTCCTCTCACCGGCCTGAATACACTGTTCTGTCTGACGGGTGGGTCAGACTCGCGGCAAGAGACCGCGTACACTAAGACCCCGGCCATTTTCCTTTTCTATACTAGGCTAACTGTGCGGGACTCGCCATTTATGTAACGGCCCCTTGAGGAACAGCGCCTGGATTGTGACAAGGTTGTGGGAGCTTTTTTACAACTCCACACAGGATGCTCTCGCACCCCCTTAGGCACCCCCACGGGAGTCTTGTTTTGCTACCCTTTAGCCTAATCGTTTCCTCCAACGATCGTTTCCACCCGGGCGCCACTATGAGGCAGGGTAGCAGAAAAGTAAAGGTGGTTGGTCTTTGTGCTGGCCACTTGACACCCTGCTCGTTAACCATTGACCAAAGAAACAGATATCCTAAACATCATATGCACTATAGATGACAAGGTTTGAAAGGGGAACTTGATAAAATGACATAAAAATAGAGGTTCTAGAGTTTGAAATCGAATAAGCCTGTATTCCATTCTCCTCATCTGTTGGTTGTTTTTTTTTTACTGCATTGTGCATGAGAGTTCTGGGCGTTTAAAGAGATAACCTAATTATAAATTGGCAATCTGGGTCATGCTGACCTGTATGCAAAGCCAGCATGAATGAGCTCCCTTGAAGATGTTACAAATAACAAGAGTCCATGAAAGAAAAAAATGTCTTTGAAATTCACTGGCGGATCCAAAGGGGGGGAGGGGCGGTAGGGGCGATCGAATTTTAGTAAAGAAATCACGCAATTAGTATACGAATTTATTAGTTATGTTAATAATATATACTTATTATTTATATTTCAATCTATTCTTAGATTATTTCGCCCCCCCCCCCATCTAGTATGTTGGCCGATTTGGTGGCCAGGTGGCGACGGCATCAATCTCGCCCCCCCCCCCCAACCATAAACTTTTGAGTGGGGGGGGCGGTCCTACTTTTATTTAGAAATCATTGTTTGTGAGGAAAATTAGTTGAATTACTATATAATTTGTATTCTATATCGCTACACTTCTGGTATCTTAGCCGATTCGGTGAGGTGGGGGGGGGGGTCGAGTGCTTCTACTGCTCTCCCCACTCTAGCCCTCTTGAGTCCTATTTTTATGGAGAAATCATAGTTTGTGAATAAAATTAGTTGAATATCTATATAATATAAGGTAAACATTGATGCTTTAACCCATTTGTATATTATGTCGCACACAGACTCTGATCTCAAATTGTATCATTAGTAAATATAAAATGAAAAAAAGGGTTGTACCAGGTGGGAGGAACAAACCAATACTTTTTCCTTTTTGTAATTTAGTTAAGAAATTATACAATTTTAAAAAATATGCCATAAATTAAATTCTTATATCGAGTCGCCCCACCCCCTATTCTTTTATGCCAAATGCAATCATTAGCAGAAATTATAAAAAGGAGAGAGGATTGACGTTTTCACTCTACCGCCCCCTCCCCTTTCCACACGAAAACATGACGTTTTAAAACAGAATAGTCAAATATGGCGACATAGTTTATGTAATTGCACACGAATTTATCTTAGCTATTTTAAGAAAGACTTTGTTTTGGGGCAACTTAGAATTCATACGAAATTTTTCATTTCAAGAGTAACCATTGCATTGAGTTCTGAACCCAAATATTATTTTCCTAGTCACCTTTTTCCAACCTTTACTCATACTGACATTTTTCTATTGTATAAAAAAATTTTGAGACTATAACTCACAATATATACTTGAATCCTAAAAATGCAAAAAAAAAAAAAAAATTAGAGTAGAATCTAATTGGCACACTTAATTTCTACTCCCAGTTAGGAAATTTTTGGTTTAGAGCTTTAAAAAAAGCCAAACCAAAGCTTAACCAAAACGTATTAAAGCTCATCAGATCTCTAAAGAAAACTAAAATGGAAAAGAAAATTCAGAAAAATTGACTTTGGGAAACAAATCCACAAAACTTAGAGATAAGGATAGAGATAAGGATAGGGATACTTTGGGAGAAATTCGATCTGACCACTATATCTTTACTGGCATACTGGAAAGTAGCTGGCAGCAGATGGCTTCTGAAAGAGACAGTTGGAAAGCTTTCACAAAGGCTGCGGGACACATATATCTGTGGCATAGAGAAAGCCCTTGTAGAAGACATGCGCAGAAGACGTCAAGAAAACTTAAACAGACCCTCCGGCGGGCAACGGCTTTGTCTGCATCAATGGTGGAAAAATATGCAGGTCGCAACTGGGTTTGCGTGGCCATTTGAAACACAGCACTCATCCTTAATCTTTGGATTCGACGACATTGCCATTATTAGATCTAAATAACTGGTTGAATCTTAGCCCTAAAAAAAACAACAATTTTACATCCAGTAGCAGAATAAACTACACAATCATAAAAACAAAATGCCAATCATTAGCTAACGTTACACCTACTACAAGTTGCTTTGATCAGACATATATATATAGAGAGAATCGGACCTTCCAAACATTAACTAGAGCAGACAACAGTTCTACATCAAAATCTCAAAGCAGAATAAAATTCATAGCCACTCTAGTAAACATTCAACGGATTAGAACCCCTTTCCTCCAAAAGAAATTATAAAAAGAATTAGGTCACGTCCTAGCCCTAACAGGCATACCCTCTCATATAACAGGCATACCCTCTCATATAACAGGCATACCCTCTCATATAACAGGCATACCCTCTCATATAACAGGCATACCCTCTCATATAACAGGCATGCCCTCTCATATAACAGGCATACCCTCTCATATAACAGGCATACCCTCTCATAAAAAGGCATACCCTCTCATATAACAGGCATACCCTCTCATAAAAAAGGCATACCCTGTCATTCACTGCCTTTCCTTGAGTCATTGTTTTAGACATACACATTTATGTATTCTGCCACCTGCTAGAAAGCATTCTGTTTCCGGGATGATCTTAAAGATCAAATCCCCGTGAAGGTGGAGAGATGAAATTCTGCGTTTTAACAGCTCATGGGGAAAAGCTAATGCGGTTGGTCGTTGTGCTGATGACTTGATACACTCGTATTTCAGAGTCCGATAACATTTACACCATAGGCCTAGATCAAGATTCCCGGGGACGTCGAAGTCTACTGTTAGCGTGATATCGTGTAATTCAAGCAATCGATCGGAGCTAGTATTGATCTATTTATAGTTACAGAATACAGATTGGTCGAATAGGATTCACATTTTTCTGTGTATGTGTGATGATAGAGAGAGAGAGGGAGAGATCGTGGCAGATATTGGAAGATACATCAATGCAACACCTAGGCTCTACTCTTCTACCTCGAGGCGGGTAATGCTATCTATACACGTGAATTAATGACAGCCATTAAAAGCGTAGCCTTCTATTCTCGTCTGCAAGTGAAATCCAATTAAATGACAAAGAAAGCAGATTAAGCACTTGTTCTATTTATGAATAGCCAATGAAATACAGGTGCAACCAAAGTAAGCAAAGTTCCCCTTTCAGACCTGGCGATCTATGGGGCAGGGGTGGAGGCATGATTAGAAGGGCTGAAAATGAATCACATTTTATTTCGTGTCATTGACCTTTCCAAGTTTTTTTTTTTTTTTTCAAGCTGACGTCTGCACTGCTCTCTCGTGCTGTCCAATCTCCGTCTTGTGATTGGATTGTACTCTTGTTTTGATGTCTAGATCATTCTTCGGGACACGCTCAGCTCTTATCTTAGTCACACGTTAACTGTACTTTCACTCTCCCGAGTCTTTTTAACTCTTTCTCCCCGTAATTATTTACCACATTCTGGTGGAATCAACGTTGGTATCGTCAGTTAGGAGAGAAAGAGTTAAGTGTGTTGATGTTCAAGTCCCTGATTGAGGCGATACTTTGTGTTAATAGTGCCCTCAGTGACAGTATCGTTAGTACGTCTTTTGCATAGTACGTTTTCTTGACAAGCACCTTTAACTCTAGCATGTTGAATGCGCTCTGGGCTAATCTTTTTTTTTTTGTGGTCATGTCGGGGGGGGGGGCGGTGGCTGAGCGGTCAAGTCCAATCTCCGTCTTGTGATTGGATGTACTCTTGTTTGATGTCTAGATCCTTCTTCGGGTCACGCTTAGGTCTTATCTTAGTCACACGTTAACTGTACTTTCGGGGGGAGGGGGGCGTTGGCTGAGCGGTAAAGCGCTTGGCTTCTGAACCGGTCCCGTGTTCGAATCCTGGTGAAGGCTGGGATTTTTAAATTTGGGATCTTTGGGCGCCTCTGAGTCCATCCATCTCTAATGGGTACCTGACATTAGTTGGGGAAAAGTTAAGGCGGTTAATTTTTGTGCTAGCCACATGGCACCCTCGTTAACCGTCGGCCACAGAAGCAGATGACCTTTACATCATCTGCCCTATAGACCACAAAGCAGGGGCGTAGCTAGGAATTTGTCTTCCAGGGCCGGGTGTTTGACCTTTTTTGGGGCCCTGCATTTTGCATAATATTCAATACTTAACTTAAAAAGCACTCATTTGGGGGAACCCTTCAAGTGGGGGCCCGGGGGGATTTTCAAATTCTCCCCACAACCTAGCTACGCCACTGGCACAAGGTCTGAAAGGGGAACTTTACTTTATGTGGGGGAGATTATATGTGGTTGAAGAAATGGTTTTCGTGATACCCTTTTAACAATGTCGTTTGCAGTGGGCCAGTGATACTTTTAATGTGAGAACCCGTCTCTATAAGTACGTTCTCTCTTCCTGCTCATATATTGTTTACAGTTTCATTGTCATTTTGGGGCAGTCTATTTCCTGTGCTTAACTATGAGAGCTCGGTTGAGTGTGTCACTACCTTTGACCTATGACCTACGACAGTGTTTTGACGTTTTTGTTTTCCATTCGATTTTTTTTTTGTCCTCTTCTAATTTCACTGTCTTCCATTGTAGAGTGTTTTGGGGGAAATCTTGTCAGCTTTTTTGTAAATATGTGTCAGTGTGACTCGAGGTCCGAGGCTAGGGCCTAGGAAATGTTCTAGGCTGCTCAGAACATTTGTTCTATAACTTGTATGTGACAATCATTCTATAACTTGTATGTGACAATCATTCTATAACTTGTATGTGACAATCATTCTATAACTTGTATGTGACAATCATTCTATAACTTGTATGTGACAGTCATTCTATAACTTGTATCTGACAAGCATTCTATAACTTGTATGTGACAATCATTAGATAATACAACTATCTCTTGCCACCGTCGTAGGGTGGGCATTTTTTTTTTAAGTGTGGGGGGGGGGGGACAATAATTGAAATCACAGAACAAGTGTTCTTTTATTTTTTCACGCTATCACTGTTACCTAAATCACAACCGGGGAGAGGGGGGGAGGCTTTATAAGAAGGGAGGGCTAAAGTCCTCTTTACATTTAATCAGAATAAGATGATGACTATGAATGACTTGTCAGCAAAGAACTTTACGCTCTGGTTACCCAATCGTCTGCTAACTTCCAAATCTCATGTTTTCTCATTTGATAGCTTCCGAATCTCATGTTTTCTCATTTGATAACTTCCAAATTTCATGTTTTATCATTTTCCAAATCTCATGTTTTCTCATTTGATAACTTCCAAATCTCATGTTTTCTCATTTGATAACTTCCAAATTTCATGTTTTATCATTTCCAAATCTCATTTTTTCTCATTTGATAACTTCCAAATCTCATGCTTTATCATTTCCAAATCTCGTGTTTTCTCATTTGATAACTTCCAAATCTCTTGTTATGGCCACTGTTTATATCCAAATTGTCTCATTGATTAATATCCAAATCTCATATTGTTTCATTTTTGGTTTTGTATATAATTATCATGTGTTTTTTTTTTCGTTGTTGTTTTTATGTAATGCACAAATCGTAAGACAAATTTCCTTATGGGTAATAAATATTATTATTATTATTTTTATTATATTGTCCTATTCTGTTATTGTACACAACTTTATTGATGTTTACAATAATAATAGTAATAATAATTTTATTTATAAAGCGCTGTTAATAAACAAAATGTAGGCTCAAGGCGCTGTAACAACATTACAAACAAAAACACGAGAGCTACATTAACAATTAATCTAAAAAGGTTTTAAACAGATAGGTCTTAATGTTCATCTTAAAAGTGGTGTAGCATGTTGTCTGTCTGAGATCAATGGGGAGTGAGTTCCAAACCTTTGGTCCGTGAACTGAAAAAGCACGCAGACCGTAGCTTTTGAGGGAGAAACGCGGCACTACTAAAAGCGTTGAGTCCATTGGGCGCAGGGCTCTCTGGGGGACATACAGGGGCGTAACTAGGGATTTGGGGGCCCGGGGGGATTGACCTCTTTGGGGGCCCCTTACATTTTGACATTCGACATATGACATGGGATAATGTACGCAAAAATATATACGCCCCAAATCCAATTGGTTCAGTATATCAGTAAACTTAACAAAAAGTAATCAAGACTCTTTTAATGAATAATACCTTTATTTATTAGTTAAATAATGCACAAGTGACAAATCTAAATTGATATCGCTTCACGTCGTGCATTCTGTGCAGCAAAGACATCTATAACATCAACTACATCAATACTTTCTAGTATTTGTGACTTCACTGATATTAAAGCCATGATAAGCCTTTCTTGTGTCATTGTGCTCCTGAGATAGTTTTTGATGAACTTGAGCTTTGAGAATGATCTCTCACATGACGTAATGGAAGTGGCCTGAGTTAGCAGTATTCGGAGGAGGTTGCAAAGTTTGAGCACACGTAATTACCATATGAAGCCTGTTTCCTCAATATGTCTATTGGTGATTGTATTACTGGTTTGTTGATGAAAAGTGCTCGTGCATCAATGACATTATTGAAAAAGGGATTTGGCATTTATTTCATCATACAAACAGGAAACGTAGCACAGTTTGTCATAAGCGGGTCTTCATCTAACAGGTGTCTTGGTTCAAGAAGAAACCCAAAGGTATCCATTTTCTTTCCAACCTTTGAAATCTGCTCTTCATCTCCATATGAAATCTGTCCAGCACTTCTGTCGCAACACGTTTGAATTGCAGTTCTATTGACAGTCCTACATTATAACTCAACTTCCCATCAAGTCTTTTCTTTCTTCTGGTTGTTTTGATTACAGGTAATCCATAGTATTCACTACCTTCTTTTGCTTTTTCAATGGATTGGTTTTTTGTCAGTTTCTCATCATTTTGCAGAAAGCATGAAAGGGTACTAATTTCTTTAGCAGCTTCCCGTATATGCAGTCCAGACTTTTGTAGTTTCTTCTGAACTATATTAATTGGCCTCAAGAGCTTTGACCAGAATTCAAGATAGGCAAAAAATTCTTAATTTTCCACTGCATGAAGAAGATTCTGTGCTAATATTATATGGTATTACGTCATTGTTGGTTGTTTATGTTTTGTGCGCAAAATGATTCAGAGCATACAAAAGTGGGAAAGATCCATATCTCGTTATGCTCGAGTATAGAAATACTCCGAAAAGTGGACTGTTGTATTCACCATCACAACTGCTGACGAGTAGAAGACTCAGGGAATCATTCCAACTGATCCCAAACTATTGAAACCATCGGTAGCTGAAAATGCAGAGACATTACTCAACGAACGACAGATGAAAAGCTAAGGGAAATACAATGCAAAAGCAAGACTACCTAAAGATTATACTGTCGGAGAGTTCGTCTAGGTCAAACATGGCAGAAAGCAGTTGTCATAAAAAAACATTCAGCACCCAGATCTTACATCATAAAGACAAACGGAAAAACATACAGAAGAAATCAACGCTTTTTGAATAAGAGTTTCGATGAAGAAATCTCTGGGTACTATGATACCGATGGAGACAATGAACTGCAAACTGTTGGAAGAAACGAAACAGACAGTTATAGACCAACGTCTAGAGAACTTGTTGTGCCAGTCAAGACAACCAGAAGTGGACGAATTGTTAAAGTTCCTAGTAGACAGGGCCGGCCTTAGGCCACTGCAGCCTATGCGGTGACAGTGGGCCCCGCGCTTTCATAGGACCCGCGCTAATTCTAAGTTTACATTATTAAATTAAACCATTATAACGTATATAAAATAACAGGGTTTTCGTGACCGCCTGATTTTCCAGGGCCTCCAGGAAATCTCATGAAAAGCAAAATATACGATAAAGTCCTGAACTTTTTTTGAATTTATTCAAATCTCCTAAAGAATAGACGAAATTCAAATTTTGGGGTGCCTATAAATAAAAAGTGGCATTGCGAGCTTTCATTTGATAAAAATGTATTGCAAAGACGAAAGTAGGCCTATTTTCTAATTTAAAAAAAATAATTTTGACATTATGCTCATCCCTACCCAGACTAGGCCCCGCGCGATCCGTTTCGCATAGGGCCCCGCAAATGCTAGGCAGGCCCTGCTAGTAGATATCACTTTTAAGAACTTTAAAAGGAAGGGTGTGATAATAACTTCAAAAGGAATGATGTGCTAATATTATATGATATTACGTCATTGTTTGTTGTTTATGTTTTTTGCGAAAGCAAAAGGATTAGATGGAAATAAAAGAGTTTCCATTGGATTGAGGAAAGATGAATAGAGGGGTAATAACTCGAGTGTGAAGTTTAATTCTGAAATTATAGACGCCAAACCCAAATAATGGATTATTCTAGCATTATTAAGAATAACTTTTGGATCTGTTATACTCTATTCTGTAAATTTTGATTCCAGGTTAATTAGTGTAGCCATAAAATACTCGACATTTAGATCTATTATTAGTAAAGGTAACAAGATACCTGGAATTCGCTGTATATCATGCAGTTTTATTCGTGGCAACAAAGTTTAAAATGTAAAACTAACACTTAAAAAAAAAACTTTGATCTCTGTGGGAGAAAATATTTTTAAAAGGTCAACAAAGTCAACCTAGATCTAGGTTTAGTCTTTGTGATAAATTTAATCCATAAATGTTGAAAAAAAAAGACACCCTTTGACACTATTTGTCAATCAAATATATTAATTTATGTATTTACAATAAATTTCGGACACCCATTTGGGGGCCCCCCCTAGGTGGGGGCCCGGGGGGATTTTAAAATTCTCCCCCCCATCCCCCCCCCCCTTAGTTACGCCACTGGGGACATATGGAGTAATTAGTTCGCTAATTTTTATATTAACATCTACATAGGTTTTATTTTTCATTTTAAATGGCAGTCTTAACGCATGGAACACTTAGACTTATTGATAATACTCCGTAGCATTAGACCAAGGTTTCAAACCCACAGAATACTTCCCAACTCCATGTTAGTTACGCCAAAGCAGATAGCCGAGTGGCAGAACTCCAGCTTGCGTAATTCTCTTACCATTAACTCGAAAGAATTTTGGACGAAATCAGCACGTCGACCATGTAATCATCGGCTGTTGCCATGGCTAACAAGATAACAGTGGTGTCAGGCATTGCTCTTTTTTAAATTTTGTTGAAATCTTTTTAAGTTTCTTGGAATGTGGGGCTAAACCTGGGCAGCTGTAATCTTTACTTGACTAGCTGAAAATGTCACGAGAGACTGCATTGCAAGAACAAAACAAGTTTCTTTTTTTTATGTTTTCTTCTTTTTATTTTATTCCCGTGCTAGTTTTTAAAAAATCAATAAACGAGGAATATGGGGGGAGGGGGGAGGAGAGACCAGTAATAGGAGACAGCTGGACAATAATTATACGCTGTCTACAGGGAGACTTGTGGCCTGAAGGCGAGTTTGGTCACCAGAACCGATATTTCCCAGTGACCTCTATCCGCTGAGAACTCATGGGAGGGGGGGGGGGTGGAGATACTATGCAAATCAGCTTCTCTGACTACACATCAGGTCCACCCCTAAAACTAAATCAACGTTAGGCTCTCGTCCTGTGAACTAAACTTTGTGACAGGATGACACCGTTAAATTTCACCTGGTGTCTGGTGAGAATTTTTAAAAAGACACTTAAAAACTATACGAAGCTTATATAAAGTGTAATTGTATCAATTAGTTCGGATCAGTCATGGTAGTCAAATTTGCAATATATCTAAACTAACAATAATACATCTGTGCGATTGTAAATACTTTTTACCAAATTGTTGTTTTTGTTTAGCGCAATTTTACTGCTTTTAGCTTTCTCAGTGTGCTACGATCCTAGACCACTTGTCTAGACCAGTTGGGAAAGGGGGGGGGGGAGAATCTGTTTCAATGTTGCCGTGATCGCTTTTTAAATGCTTTGAAAAAGTACGCTTAACCACTACATCTATCAAGTACAATTTATTTTCCTTGTTCGATACTTAACAAAATAATTAGTTATCCATAGTTAAACTAATTGGTTATTTTCTTTATATTGATTGTTGCTTATTGTCAGGTACGATAAATAGCTGTGCGAAATTTCAACTTGATCCGCAGTTTGGCGTGGGAGAAACAACGTGAACAAACTTTTTTTTACCCGACAGACAGATACAGTACGTTGATATAAGCTTTGTCAAAAGAGGCCGGTGCCAGGTCTCTAAGATCCCATGGAGACTTTCCATTATGTGGTGTAGCCAGTGTTGATAATGGATATCGATTTGGTGAATCTGTCGGACGTGGTGGCTTTAAGGCAGGGCGCCCTGTCTTGGATATATGGTGGCTTTAAGGCAGGGCGCCCTGTCTTGGATATATGGTGGCTTTAAGGCAGGGCGCCCTGGCTTGGATATATGGTGGCTTTAAGGCAGGGCGCCCTCTCTTGGATATATGGTGGCTTTAAGGCAGGGCGCCCTGGCTTGGATATATGGTGGCTTTAAGGCAGGGCGCCCTGGCTTGGATATATGGTGGCTTTAAGGCAGGGCGCCCTGTCTTGGATATATGGTGGCTTTAAGGCAGGGCGCCCTGTCTTGGATATATGGTGGCTTTAAGGCAGGGCGCCCTGTCTTGGATATATGGTGGCTTTAAGGCAGAGCGCCCTGTCTTGGATATATGGTGGCTTTAAGGCAGGGCGCCCTGTCTTGGATATAGCTTTCATCATTTCAATGCCTTGACGTTCCCCTTGCCCAGTTGTCACCCATCTACCTTCAAAGTCTTTATAGTTTGATGGTACAGGGCCGGCCTTAGATCATTTGTGGCCCTAGGCGAAGTGAATTGGTTAGCACCGAATAAAATAAAGATAATAAATAGCAAAAAACAAACCAAACAAAAAAATCACTATAATGTTTCGATTTATTTTTTAAAAAATTAGTTAGGCTAGTGTACTCCAGCAATATCATTGGGCACAAGTTTCGCAATTTTTTTTTTCTAGAAAAAAATGTTTTGAGTCCTTCACGAGGCCCCCACCCTTCGGAGGCCCTAGGCTGCTGCCTAGTTTGCTTATACCTAAGGCTGGCCCTGGGTAAATGTGTGGTGAAGGGGCTTTGGGGTGAGATTTTTATTATATTTTTTTTTGTTTGGATCTGGCGAGTCGAGGACCAGACGTGTAGAAACGACTGATGAAACTTGGTATAAATTGTGTGCAGATTTCGATTCACTGGCAAGTATGGAGCTAACTAACAATATCTCTTTAAAAAGTGCTCTTCAACAGCGCAGGCTAGCCAGGACTCAAATGTGCTATAAATGAATGAATTCTCGATATAGATTTAATAGTTTGACCGAGTATGTGATGACACTGCTGGGTTCATTACTCTCTTGTGTGTTACTCTTAGCTGCTTGCTAAATGTATGCCTTGCGTAGGTCTTGGTTGAAAATGTGTCATGGGTTAATGATACAGTTTTATTATTGTAAGTTATTCACCAGCCGTGGATAAATGAGAGCAAACGTCGTTGGGCTGGACACTCGACTCCTTTGTTATGTAAATCGTTGTCCGCATAGACTGGAGCATTCTCGCTTGACTCAACACCAGGACGCGTTATCTAAAAATGAACTTTCCCAGACAGAGCCGGTCCTACAGGTTGCGGGGCCCTTTGCGAAACGGAACTGCGCGGGTCTAATTTGGGTTGTGATAAGGATAATAAGTGAAAATTTAAGATTTTGTATTAGAAACTAAATTCGTCTTTGCATTTTATTTATAGTTTACTAAGTACAAAACCACGGTCAAATTAACTTTACGAACCATCTACAGTAGATAGTAGTTTTCCATCAAAAAGCCGATAAACATTCAGATATTCCTTTTAGATTTACTATCGACTCTCAAAATATCGCTTTTGTTATTTTATTTTTTTCATATAAGAGGTGGAGATAGATTCAGATCTATATTTGTATGCCAGTGACGAAGTAAATTAAGTATTTGAAGTTCTTGTTTGGTTAAAATTCAGCTTATTATATAACATTTGTATTAAATAAAGGTGACAATGTCTTTTTTTTTTTTTTTAAATCGCGAGTAGGATTGGCGTTTTCCATATTGAATGACACATCAAAATGACAATTTTGTCTGTTTTAAGATTTGCATGTTTTCAGTGGATTTTAATAATTTCAGGACATTTTCATGACTTTTTCTTATATTTTATAATTTGAAGAGAATTACATGAACCCTTTAATAATAAGATAAAATGGTTCGATTTAATAATTTACACATAGAATTCGCATCGCGCGGGGCCTATGAAAGTACGGGGCCCACTGCGGCCGCATAGGTTGCAGTGGCCTAAGACCAGCCCTGTTCCCAGACCAGGCACTAGTATATGAAATGAATTGCTAACTCTAGTTCTAATCGTAAATGTTAGAATTGTTTAATACAAATCAAAGAGACTTAGTCACGAGTATAGCCGAGACTATTTGTTATAGAAGGCCTCACCACTGACGTCGGAACCTGTGGGCTGTGTAGACCAATAGCTCGTTGCCACCTCTTACAGGCCTGTGGCGTGGCGACACGTTATTTGGTCTAAATTGCCCACAGGTTGTGACGTTGCAGGTCAGTGTTCGGGCCTTCTGTAACGCATTGTCTCGGTATGGCCATGTTCTTTCTCGTTGAAGCACCAATGTTGACTCTTTCACAACTGAATGCCCTCGGTATGTGTTCACTCGTATATCTTGTTCATCTCTCCGAATTCTATTTTCTTGTGTCTTTCTGGCCTACAATTAAATCTAGTTCCCGCCACTATTCTTATTGTCACGTGTCCATGGTATTCAGATCGGTAAATTGGTTGTCTTTCTTCTTATATTTCTTTTTTCCAGGGAAACTCCGATGGTTTTTCAAATTTGAATTATAGACATTATTAAATGCTGCGCAAAAAAAAAAAAAGTTTTTAATAGTAAGCATTTTAACATTTTTTTTATTTAAATGCTTAGAAACATTTATATTTAATAAAATTAGACAGTAAATTCTTGACATCTCAAAAAAAAATTAATAAAAAACGGGGGTCTTTTGAGATTTTTTTTTTAGGTTAGGCATACGTCACTTCCCAAAACAATACTGAAAGCGAATCTAGATCTAACCAATCGTATCGCTTCATTCTTACAGTGGCTGTTAGTCTTAGTGACGGCCTTCTTCATAGTTGTGTGGTACTGTTAGATATATATATATAGTTTTAAAGCATAAGAATAACCAACTCGAGAAAAAAAAGTAACATTTTCATCTATCTCCACCCTCCCCCCGGTCCGAAAAAAGTAAATAGATCGTGTCAGTGTAAGTCTAGGCTATGTGTAGTCGGTTATGACAAGACAACCAAGCGATAGTGTTTGTGTGTGTTGAGTGGTCAGGCGAGAAAATACACACTGCCATGGTTAGTCAAGCATGGAGACCTACCATTAACACATATTTTTTTTCTTTGCTTACAAGATGTAGATCTAACTTCACAGTCCTAGATCTATTTCTTTTATGAGAATGTACTGTATGGTTTTCGTTATGCAGTAAGTCAATAGATTAAATTAATAGGTTTGTGTGACATCACACCCGGTAAAAATCTGACTGTTTTGGATGCGCAGGAAAATTACGTCAGAAAAACATCAATTACTAAGTTATTATGGAAAATAAATAAAAAGAAAAATTTATTCATTATATGTAAATCAAAACACATATTCTAACAAAAATTGTCAAGACCATCGGAGTTTCCCTTTGACATTCACTAGATGTGTGCTTAGAATGAGTCACTCTGGTAAACCGTATCATGTTTGCTTCCAGGAAGTCTGTCTCCACCATTCTCCCCGTCAAGGACCAAGCTTCCAAGGCACAGGCCCAGTGATCTGGACGAGGAGCTCTCCAAGGCCGGGGAGTCGCTCCACTACTCTATGTGGTCAGATGAGGCGGTGCAGGTCAAGTTTGAGCTGCCGAGGTACCCCATCCAGGAGAAGGAGAGCCGGGAGTACTTTGAGCGACAGTTATCGATGAGGTATTTGTTTTGATTGTATACATCTGTATTCATCCGCCTTTATAGAACGTTACTTTGGCTATTAATATTACTACTTTGGATGTGGCACATCCTTACTTTGGACTATTACTTTGACCATGACACATCACTACTTTTACCATTGTATTTTTGCCTTTGCAACTTGTTTATTTTATTTTTATTTTTTTTTTTTTTGGCTATGGTACATTTTTACTTTGGCTTGAATATCATTACTTTAAACAATTTCATTGCATCTTATTACTTTGTCATTTCGCAATATTAATTTAGGGATTTTACATTCCTATTGACCATTTCCTGGGAGGTTTAACAAAGTCGCCCTTAAATTGTTTTTTTTCTTAACGTAGATTATATTTCTCGTCCCTCTTCTGATAAAGGTAGTAAGAGTTTTATTCAGGACATAGACATGTACACAAAACTCAGCGCCCGTACATTAAATCCAGCCTCGCTCCTACACGGACAGAACCAGGTTATGGGGTTAGAGAGTAAAGTGGCCAACTCGCTTTGTAATGTAAAACTAACCACCAAGATTTTAAGAAAAAGGCCAAAATTGTTGGTTCTAGTTGAGATGAATGACTTGGACGTAATTCTTTTGATGGTCTAAAAAAAAAATTGCCAATAAAAGTACAAAAGTAGGTTGTGTAAGTCGCCGTGGCTGTTGCATGGGGGATTTCTAAACTGGTCTTCTAGCCTACTTTGGTTAATTTTGCGGATTTCATACAATTGAAGTCTTGACATGGGAGATTATCTCTTTGTATACCTTCTGTCCTTCTGAATCTGTGAATCAGCAAGGAAAGTGAGATTCTAAATCTGTGAATCAGCAAGGAAAGTGAGATTCTGAATCTGTGAATCAGTAAGGAAAGTGAGATTCTGCACCTGTGATTCATCGTTTCATCCACTTGTTCTTCTAAATCAGGGGTTCTCAACCTGTATGTCGCGACCCCCTTGGGGGTCGATTGACGATTTGCCAGGGGTCGCCTAAGACCATCGAAAATATGGATTGTTTTTGTCTATTCTTCTTTTGCTGTGTGTGTGGGGAGGGGGGGTCGCGGCCGAGTGGGGGATTCTAAAAAGGGGTCGCCGAGCTTAAAAGGTTGAGAACCGCTGTTCTAAATAAAAGAAGTGTTATTTTAAGTAAACTCAAATCACTTTGAGGTGTGACTTGTGCAAAGCGTTTAGCTCCCGAATCGAGGGGTCCAGGGTTTGAATTTCCCATTCTTAGGAGTTCTTCCAGGTGGGGCGTGGTGGCCGTGTGGTTAAGCGCTTTGCTTCCAAACCGAATCTCCTGTTTCAACTCAACTCTAATGGGGGTACCTGACATTGTCTGTGGAAGTTAAAGCGATTAGTCCTTTTGCTGGCTACATGACACCCTCGTTAACCGTCGCCCATAGAAACTGACGAGCCTTACATCATTTGCCTTATAGATGGATGGCTGCCTGGTCGTTCGGTTTGCGCGCTGGACTGTCGTTTGGATTTATCGATGGTCCCGGTTTCAAACCCTGCCCGCTCCCATCCCCCGTCGTCATGCGGGAGGTTTGGACTAGGAAGTAAACTATCTTTAACTCTAAAGGAACATCCGAAACGTAAAACATTTTTTTTTTAGATCGCTATTTCTGAAAGGGCAACTTTATTTTAATAAAAATAATAATAATAATAATAATCTTTATTGTCCGTATGGAAATTTGTCTTACAATTTGTGCATTACACCAAACAAAAAAACATTATAACTATAAGAAACCAAAGTGTACATTCACACCAGACTCACTCATAATTTACATGTGACAAAGTTTATACCAGAGTGTTCATCCAACTCCAATGGCTACCTGACATTAGCTGGAGAAATGTGCTTGCATCCTTGCTAACCATTGGCCACTCTGTGAATATTTGAAGACCAATAAAAACAAATTACCCCCCCCCCCTTTTTTTTTCCCTTCATTTTATAATAGTATAAAATCTAGCTAGATTAATTAACACAGGAAGCGGTACAAATGTGCTATAAAATAGACGAGGGAAGGGGATATACATTTTTTTTAAAGCTCCTTGTAGCTAGAGCGTGTTTATAAGTGTGTATATGTACAAATGTTTGTGTGTGTGTGAGTCCTTTCATTATGACCTAGATTTGAACCCACAGCTTAATGCTCGTAAAGGATGGGATCTAACCTCGGTATCTCCCTAGCTCATCTTAGTTCTGAAGAAGAAAAAAAAGGGGCAGGTGGGCTTGACCCGCCTTTTGCACTATTGCATAAAGCTTGAGTATTGTTGTTGGCTGACTTAAAAGTACATTTGGTGTCTGGCGAGTCCACCAGTTCCTTGTACGATGCGTTCAAGCCTTGATTGTGTACACTTAAAGCTGTACACAAAATATGTACATGTTAGATGTTAGGTCGTGGCACTGTTTCAAGCGTCCTAATAGAAAGACAGCACTGTGTCCAGGCCCTGGTGACCCGGTTGGCTAGCAGACAGATTAAAAAAGAGTTCACGTAACTTCTGCTGAAAGCAAGCTTGTCCCTCCCCCCCCCCTCTCCCGCTCTTTTTTGTTTGTTACACACTCAATGTTTTCACTTTTTTTTTTGTCGGATATTTGTGTAATCGCCTTGACTTTGTTTTGTGGCGAACTGTAACAGGTGAACGCCGCGTGTGGATGTACTGAAGGATCTAGATTCTAGAACCAGCGGTTAGGAAAGATTGTGTCCTGGTTGCGCGTATTAAAAAATATAAATTACGCTTCACATAATAGATATCACGCATCTCGTGTTCCTTGTTACACATCACATATCTGATATCACACATAACAAATGACATATTACACATCACATATTACACATCACATATCTGATATCACACATCACAAATGACATATTACACATCACATATTACACATCACAAATGGCATATTACACATCACATTACACATCACATATTACACATCACATATTACACATCACAAATGACATATCACATATTACACATCACAAATGACATATTACACATCACATATTACACATCACCTATCTGATATCACACATCACAAATGACATATTACATATCACACATCACATATTACACATCACAAATGATATTACCCATTACATATTACACATCACAAATGACATATTACACATCACATATTACATCACATATCGTACACCTCGTCTCTTATACTGCATACTGCACATAGTACATGGACAGCTTATTTTCTAAGCATGTGTATAAATCATAGCTGGTGGGCAAACAAAAAAAAAATCAAATACTTTTTTAAAAGACAAAACTTATATTAATTGAAGAAAGACCTCCGTTCTATAGCTGCAATATCTCTCAATATTGCAAGGTGTATCCCCCTTTTCAGTATAAAACGAAATTAATTTATGACCACTAATTTATAAACTAATTGGTTATTATTGTGATCGACTCATATGTGGTGTTTAACAAGGAATAAATTAAAAAAGACCCCCGCTCTATAGCTGCAATTTCTCTTAATATTGCAAGGTGTATCCCCCTTTTCAGTATAAAACGAAATTAATTTATGACTAATTTATAAAGTTATTGGTTATTATTTTGATTGACTCGTATGTGGTCTTTGACAATGAATAATTGTGCTAATTTTCAACTTGATCCGAGACTGGAAAGTGGGAGAACTAACGTGTACAAGATTCCACCCAGATAGACGAGCCGAGTGAGTTGATATAAGCTTTGTAAAAAAAGGTGCACAATTTAAGTTGGGAGTCTCCATGCAACTTGGCGCCACACAGTTGTTGGTTGTTTTTTTTTTACTAGAAGAGCTCACTGATTTAATTGTGCCCATTCGATCTAGACAGGACATGGGGCGCCTCGTTGGTTATTCGATCTAGACAGGACATGGGGCGCCTCGTTGATTATGATTTTGAAATCGCGTTTCTCTCCACTTTGCTTTCATGTAGAACGGGGAGGGAGAGCTTGGGAGAGTTCTCGCATCTCGGTTTAAATCCCCAGCTCAGTGGTTTTAGGTTTAAACGCTTTAGAGTCAGGTAAACTTTTATTCAATTAGTTGTTAAGCCATCATTAATGGAATACTAAATATTGAACACCTTGATGACAAGCACTCTATGACTCAGGTGTGGGTTTTTTTTTCTGGGTTTATTTCAATCTAAATATGGGAGATCCTTCCCCCCCCCCGCTCATTGAACCACCTTAGTTTATGTAACTGAAGCTCAGTCGAATCTAAACTTCTGCTCTTTTAATGGTATCGATTCTCTCGCTGGAAGTAGCCAACAAAGGAATCGTCTGTTTAGAAAATAGTCGATGCCGACCAGCAGACGTGAAGTTTATGTTGTGACGTCATCTGCAAAGCTTTCTACACGTTTTTCTCGTGTCTTAGTAGAGATAAGAAATATTTGCAGATAATCGCGCTCACATTTTTTTTTCTTATTCGCTATCTTCCTTTTAAAAAAAGAAAAATATGTTCTAATTTCTTTTCCAATAGTTTCTCCAACATTCAGGTCATAGAAATTATGTCGTCTGCTGAACCACTTCTGTGATTACACAATAATTTTTTTTTAATTTCTACAGAATGTGTTTGAAGTTTCTGTTAATGGTCTGTGTGTTGATAAGTAGATCTATGAATGTCGATGTTACTCGCGAGTTCGTTGCAGACACAATAACAGAATGAACGAAGAATATACTTAATAACTCAGGCTGATAACTTCAAACACTTTAATACCTAAGAAAAGGGCACAGTCCTCTGTCGTCGCTAACTCGGTGGCGCCCTTCTTCTTCTCCGTGACTCTTCTATTCTTCTTCCTACTTTTTAATTACTTCTCACTTCACTACGGAAAAAAACCCAATTAAACCCAGCTTCTAGACGTCGTGTCATCACGCTGCAAACACATGCCCGTACAGATGTTTCTTATTTGAAACACGAATGTAGCTAGACTGTTACAATATGTGTTGTTTGGGATTTTTACTTTATACCTAATCTAGGTTTTAATTTGGGAGGCTCGGTGGCTGAGTGGTAAGGCGGGGGTCCCGGCTTTGAATCTCGGTGAAGACTAAGATTTTGAATTTCGGGGATCCTAAGGCTGCTTTTGAGTTCACCCAACTCTAACGGTTACCTCATAGTAGATGGGGGAATAGTAAATAACGGTTGGTCGTAGTGTGGGCAGATGACCTTTACATCGTCTGTCCTGTAGAACTCAAGGGAGTTAGGGTTAGAGTTAGGCTTAGGTTAGTAATAAACCTTCAAAACAAGAAAAACATTTCTAAAAATGCTTTAAAAAACAAAACAAAGCTGATATTAAATGTCTATTTGTTTCATCATCATCATCACTCCTTTGAGTTACTCATGGAACATAGGGCCTCGACAAAAACACGCCACTCTCCACGGTCTCTTGCTAGCTTTTTGATGGTGTCTCAGCTCTTCCCAGTCTTCTCTGCTTCTTCAAGTACACTGCGTCGCCATGTTCTTTTTGGTCTTCCTCTGCGTCTTGTTCCCTGGGGGTTCCACTCTAAGGCCTGCCTAGCTCTGTTGCTGGTATCTTTTCTAAGGGTGTAACCAATCCATCTCCACTTCCTCTCTAAGATCTGCACCTCTATATTTTTCTGTTCACTCATCTTTTTGGTCTTCCTCTGCGTCTTGTTCCCTGCTGGGGGTTCCACTCTAAGGCCTGCCTAGCTCTGTTGCTGGTATCTTTTCTCAGGGTGTGACCAGTCCATCTCCACTTCCTCTCTAAGATCTGCACCTCTATATTTTTCTGTCCACTCATCTCCCACAGTTTGGTGTTTTCTATTTGTTTCAGTCGTGGAACTATATGTATCATCGACTTGGACATTGAAATCTGTGCGATAGAAATATTTGTACCAATCGTTTTTGTTTAGTTTCTTGCTTTCTCAGTGCGCTATTATTCAATCACTTGTCTGGACCAGTTGTGAAACAGGGGGAGGGAAGAAGGGGCGTATCTTTGTGAATGTTTACATGATCGTTTTTTTAATGCATTTAAAAAAATGTTCACCCAGGGCTCAAGATTCCCCAAGAGACTAATTCAGCTTATACCACCACTTCTGTCAAGTACGATTTCTTTCCCTTGTTCAACATACCAGATAAAATAATTAATTTCCAATAGTTAATTAACTAATTGGTTGATTTTCTAAAATCATTATTGTGTTGTCAGGAAAAAAAACGAAATAATGTTCAAAATTTCAGCTTAACTCTTTCTCTCCGTAATTATCTATCACATTCTAGTGGAATCAACGTTGGTATCGTCAGTTAGGAGAGAAAGAGTTAATCCGAGATTGGGTGTGGGAGAAATAACGTGCACAAACGTTATTTGTAAGTCTCAAAACTTCTTTCTGGTAAAGCACTTGAGCAGATAAAAGTCTAAGCGCTACTAGTTGATCATATTTGTTGACACAATGATTTGAATAACTCTCTAGTATCTGCTACTTTCACCCCGATATCGTCTGCAACCATAGCCACCGGTGAGTTGTCTCCCCTAGCCTACTCCGACCCTTATCCTGATCTCAATCCCCCTGTAATCTCTACGCCAAACAATGCCAAACAGTGTATTCTCTGCACTTTTCAACAGCTTACATTCAATCTTTGATCTTGAGCAGACGACATTCTTTTGTTCAATTAATCGCTACAGAAACACGTAACCTTATGACCTAGCTTGAACTCGGCACCCATTCTTATCTTTTGTCTTTAACGAATGTTCCATTACCTGAGCGCCGTCCCCCAAAATCCCCAAAACTTCCACCACAATAGTAGACGGTTCGATATTGAAGCTCGAGCTTCTTAAATACTTTTGATTGGTTGACATTTCTCGCTTTAGGGTCAACAAGGGAGACAAAAAAAAAATTAGTGGTCTTATACTTTCGTCTGCTCTGTGCCGTTATTTTACGCATGGTTTCACATTGTCCTTTAAATAGATCTGTCCTTGAAATAGATTGAAATAGATTTATTTAAATAGATTATTTTACGCATGGTTTCACATAGTCCTTTAAATAGATATGCCCTTTAAATAGATCTGTCCTTTAAATAGATTGACGTTCGATTTGTTTGACTTTTTTGTTTTCCTATTTGCAGACACCTTGGTAAACAAGGACAGAGGTAAACGTTTGGTTTGAACTTTGTGTTCTCTAATTTTGTTTTGTTTTCATTTACCCAGTTCTTAATTTTTTTTTAGTTTTTCTTACCCCGGAAGGAATACAGCTTTCTCTTCTCGCCATCTTGTGTGGTCATGACACTGACCTATATTAGGCTTCTTGCTTGAGACATTGATACTCATTCTTCATAACATGTGTGTATAATTAATACATGTATGTAAAGCCCACACAGATATAACGAAAAAGGGACCACACTGACCAGGGCACGAATCAATGACCCTGCCATACAACTCCACTTAGTTTTAAGTGAACTAACCGCTATAGTAAATCGTAGAGATGTCCGAAAAAAACATCTTTCTGATCTGTAGCATTCGCAGGCATGCAATTGTCTCATCTTGAGGCCGACCGCGCGTCTGTTGAGTAATTTAAATATGGCGGGAAAGTAGTAAATGCGACGGGGCATTGTACTGGCCACACAACTGCCTCGTAAACCGATAGCCGCGATCACACGTGCTACAGAATTCAAATTCAATCTAGGGCTTAGAACTATCATTAGGCATAACTTTTATTATATGTATATAGTGAATCTTCCAAAAAGACTTTTTTTTTCCAACATATTTTAAAAGTTTGTGGGGGGCGTATTATTACTGGAGGGGCGTTATGGGTGAGTGGTTAAGCGCTTGGCTTCCATAACGAGAGGTCTCGAGTTCGATGTTGATGAAGACTGCGGATTTTTTATGACGTTCCTGAATCCCCCCCCCCTCCCCCCAACTGTAATGGGTACATGGCATGCGTTTGCGACGTAAAGGCATTCGGTCATTGTGTTGGCCACATGACACTCTAGTTAACTGTCGGCCATAGAATTACATGAACTTAACATCATCTGCCCCTGTAGATTGCAAAGCTTGAAGACGGGTACATTTACCTTATTTAAAATGATTCCTGGTAATTAAAGGTATTCTATTCTATGTGATCGATAGTTCGGTACCCACTGACGCTATAGATCTATTTATAGCACTAGCACTCTTCCATTTAGAAGACAAGTTTGGCTCGATCCAAGAATGTGACTTCTTTCCCACTCATTTGTTTTTTTTTCCCCTCCCCTTGTTGATTCTCGTCTGCCGACCTCGACCTTAGAGTATGTTCCTCTCTTGGACTGATTTAAGTGTCCGTGTAGCCCTCAACCTTTAACCAGAATAGACGTGTCATGGCTACATTTAGCCTTCTAGAACTTTCAACTGCTTTTCCTACTGTAGTGTGTGTGTGTGTGCATTAAATCTAACAGGCAAAAAAATGTTGTTAATACCCAGTGCTGATTTGAAAGTGTGCTCTAATGGACCTCATTCACCAATCGTAAACAAACAACATTTAGCAATTTCATGTTTAATTCATGATGGTTGTCACGTGACAGTTTTTTTTTCTCTCGTTGTTTTATCAATAAGATCACGTGACTAAATGTTGTTTGTTTACGATTGGTGAATGAGGTCCATTTTTGTGTGCGTTCACACTTATATTGAATATTTATCTTTCAAGTCTTTAAGTTTTGCTTTTAATTTCAGCTTGAAAACAAGAATTATTAATTTATTTTTAATCCTCCGTAGAAATATTTAATTTTTTTTCGCTTGTTAAGAATGGCCAAATATGTTGGTCCCCCCACACGCTGTGCTTTATCTTCACTTATCAGATACAAATTAAAGATGAATTCAATGATAGACTTTCTTAGTCGATGCTTAAAATTTCAATCTCGAATTTTTCTTTTTTTTAAACCAATTTAAAAAGGAAAAGAATACGCACAATGTGGTGGGGTTGTGTTGGCCTATGAAACTGCAATCAGCAATGATTAACTTAACGAAAATAATTGAAGTTTAGTTAACTCGGATGGGATATTAGTGATAGGACTGCGTCAAAAAAAAAAATAGCCATCTTATATTTGTTAAACATGGAGAATGATCTTTTCACATTTTTAAAATTTTGCCACGAAAATAAAAGAGGAGTGTTAAAATGGGTTTACCCTTTCAGCTGACAGATTTATATCAAATATAAAATACTGTGAAAACGGGGTTACCCGATTTATTAAAAAGTTTCGTTTTTTTTTAGTAGAGATACAATTAGGTACTTTTGGTCTATTTTTAGGGCCCTCCGGTACTGGTAGGGGCGTTAAACATAAACTGCGGTCTCCGCCACGATCTAAGGAACATTTATGCCAAGCTTTTCCAAGATTGGTTAAACGGTTTTGATTTCTATGCGGTACATACATACGCTTTACTTTCTGCTTTATATATTAGATAATGTAATAAAAATCCCCTATTTATTTGAACTTGAACAGATATTCTCCCTTTTTTTTCTTTCTATCAGAATGCATTTCATTTCAATTGCGTTGCACTGTGGGGGGAAAAAAGACAAAGCATAAGACATTACAATTGATCTTATAGGCCGGTTGACTAACTAAGATCTTAGAATTGTTAGCTTTTGTAGTCCAGGCAAAAGATGTGATTTCCCCCCCCCTTTTCTAAAGAAAAGACAGACTGTTCCTAATGTTTTTGAACCGCTCATAGAAAGTTTTTTTTTTTTTTAGAAATTCACTTATAAATTCACAGTAAGTCATACTAATCAATCTAAAACTTGTGAATGACAGGATTTGTAAGAGGTTGTTTTTTTTCCATGAACGGAAGATTGTTTGATAGTGTGGAATGCGTCTCAGCTGTCGTCTCGGTGGTCCCGGGTTTGAACCCTTCCCGCCACTATCTTCCGACACCCTACGGCTTTTCTTTTGTATCATGGAAATTCAGCTAGAATCGTTTTAGTCGAATTTCTTTAATAACGTCAACGATAGACCACAGCCTAAGGATAAAATATAAGTTAAACCTTATTAACTCTTTCTCTCCGTGATTATTTACCACATTCTGGTGGAATCAACGCTGGTATCGTCAGTTAGGAGAGAAAGAGTTAGTTATGTTTAAGGTCGCTATTAAAGGGGACCTAATTTTCAGTCTTGTCAAAAAGTGCCAAATTTACTGGTACCTAAATTTCCGGGTGCCTTAATTTCCGGCTACCTAATTATCCTGTGCCTAAATTTCCAGTGCCTAAATTTCCAGTGCCTAAATTTCCGGTGCCTAAATTTCCGGTGCCTTAATTTCAGGCTACCTTATTATCCGGTGCCTAAATTTCCAGTGTCTAAATTCCCAGACAGCCTACGGGAGGTTTTGGGCTCGGTTGTTATTATCTTTAACTCTGAAAGAACATGCACAACAAACGAACGTGTTTTTCTGAGTTGCAACAGTCATCGCTCTGTTTCCCCTGACGTCTGCTGGGGCGCTGTGACCTAATGGTTATCTCCCTTTACTGAATAGCCTCGCGCACTGTTTGACACAGGTGTGAACAGTTTGACCGCAGACAAATGTGACTCATCTAAAAAAAAAAAGCGTGTTTATTACACAAAGCTTATATCAACTCACTGACTGGTAAAAAGTTTGTACACGTTATTTCTCCCACACCCATTCTCGGATCAAGTTGAAACTTTGCACAATTATTCATTGACATAGACAAGAAGTGAATGAAAAAAAAAGTAATCAATTAGTCAATTAATTAATTATTTTGTTTGCTATCGACAATGGGAATTATTCCTTTTGCTTTCACTGATATGGCAAAATATGTAGGGTTTAGTTCACTTATATAATTGTTGCTTTATTTCAATCACACCCATTCTCGGATCTAGTTGAAATTTGAAAACAAATATTAATTGTACCTATCAAAACATAAATCTATTTAAAAATTAATCAATTAATCTATTAATTATTGGTAATTATTTTCATAAACAATAAGGGAAATAACTTCTACATTTATTAATACATATGTAAATGTGTTAATTTTCCCCTTAAATAAGCTTTGCTTTCTAAACAAAAGAAGTTTAAAATATTTTTGCTTGTTATGTCTGTGTTTATTACGAATAAATCATTTATAATACAGAGGAGTACTGGCTATATAGGCATTCGATTGAGTGTCCATTTGAAAACGGTACTCAATGGACTGGTGTCGTGTAAGCGATAGTGTTCTAACTGTATTGGCGGAGCGATAGAGTTAATTTTGTGTGTTTATTTTTAGCCAGTCAATTTCGCTGGCTTAGGATTACTGAGCTCACTGGTTCAAATCAATTTGTAATTGTATAATCTTTTTTACCCACATAAAAATGTTTTAATATCATACAAAATTAAATAAAAATTTATTTTTTTAGGGGGGGGGGTGTGGAATGAAAGCTAAATTACTCTGACCAGTTCTATATTTAGCCTGGAGTTATGGGAACTGTAAAGATACTGTAAAAATTGTATTAGGCCCTATACTCATTAGGTCTAGTCGAGGTCACTCGTGTACTAGGCAGTATGACAAAAGGTGCAAGGGCGACTACTCTTTGTTTAAAGCTGGAAAAAAAAAGCCTTCACAGTTGTTGAACTTTTGATTATTTATTTTTTTCGTTTCTGCTCCAAATCATTTCGCAATTTTAAAACAAGGGCAACAAGTAATATTAAATTGACAAAACTAAATTGTAAAAAAAATGTTTAACATGTTTCGGATGTTCCGTCAGAGTTGAAGATAATTCGTTGTGGACATTACACGGGATAACTGGTGAGAGCGGGCAGGGTTTGAACCCGGGACCATCGATTAGTCAAAACGACAGTCCAGGCAGCCATCTAGCTGCTGTATGATCAAATAATGTTCAAGTAATGTTCAAATTAATGCTCAAATAATGTAGCTAACTAAATATACACATAATAGTTATCATTGAAAAATAAGGAGAAAAAAAACTATCACTGGAATCGAACCCACGACATTCACGTGGCGTTCTATCATCTTCTTATCAACATACTACTTTTCACAAAGTTTCAGCTTGAAATAAATGACTAATTTTTCGTCCTTTCTACCATCTTCCATCTTATCTTATCTTTTATAATACAGACTTACTTAGACTTAGGTCCTCCCGCGCCGTTCGGCGCATTGGGCGGCAAGCTGTCTCCATAAAGATCTGTCATTGGCAATTTCTGAAGCCTCCTCCCACCTGGTGTCCACTGTTCTGAGGTTCTCCATGAAGATGTGGCGCCAAGTATTACGAGGACGACCGTGTTTGCGCTTTCCTCGTATTGGCCTCCATGTCATTGCAACTCTTGGTATGTGTAGTTCATTTTGTCGTAGAACATGCCCCGCAAACCTCATACGACGTTCTGTCACAACCTCACCAAGTGTTCGACTCCCAGTTCGGCATAGGATTTCCTTGTTTGAGACTCGATCTGTGTAACTGACTCCCGAAATCCGTCTCAGCCATTTTTGTTGAGCCACATTTTAGTATCTTCTCAATTTTGACAGACGACTTCCATGTCTCACATGCATATGTTGCAGTTGGAATGACGATTGTGTTGAGAAGGTGTATTTTTGTCTCGATTGCAATGGCTTGGCTTGTCCAAATAGGCTGCAGCCTTTGGTAAATGCTCCCTGCCTTTCCTATTCGGCACGCTACATCATGGTAGGCATCCCCATCATTTGTTATGATGCTGCCAAGGTACAGACTTTACTTCAAAAAAAAAAAAGCCTAACAGGCTATGTGTGAGCCTATAGTTGTGAGCTTATAGTGGTGAGCTTAGTAGGAGAAGCAGGAAACGTGTGTAGTCTGCGTCAGGAGGTCATTACAAAGCTTTTACCAGCTCACTCCGTCCGCCTGATACAGATGCTCTACACGTTCTTTCTCCCACTTCCCGTTCCCGGGTTAAAGTTGAAACTTTTGCACGCATTTCATACACAGAATGGCTGCCTGGTCGTGCGGTTTGTGCGCTGGACTGTCGTTCAGATTTATCGATGGTCCCGGGTTCAAACCCTGCCCGCTTCCATCCCCCGTCGTCCTGCGGGAGGTTTGGACTAGGAAGTAATTATCTTCAACTCTGGAGGAACATCCGAAACATGTAAAACATTTTACAAACAATTGGTTGGTTTCAGATCGGTGAAATAAAATAGACTTCTTATCACTATACTCTGAACCGGTTTATGTAATTACAAAGTGTCTTTCTTATTCTTTTTTTTTTTTTTGGTAATAATTTCGATTAATGTGAAATATTCTTTAATCCTAAATGGGTCAGGAGTCAATCATTTCGGGCGTGTAGTTGTGGTCAAAATGGTTCGGCCTCAAGATTAGATCGTAGATTATTATATCTTCAAATCCGTTTGATGTAACTAGCCTATTCAGATCCGTTAAATGTAATCAGTCTATTCAGATCCTCAGATTTGTTTAATGTAATCAATCAAGATTCTGATCGGCATGTAATGGCTCTTGCATTGTTAATGAAGACACATATATAGTTTGGGTGGGGGTGGCGGGCGGGGGGAATAATTTGAGGATTGCTAGGAGGTCAGGAGAACCGGAAAGACTCCCCCCTCCCCTCCGCTTTTCTAAGCGACATCTCGCCATGAATCAGGGACAACAGACAAGTCGCCATGGTAACTCGACCTCTCAACAAAAGTGTATCCCCGCTGTTGCGTCACTGGCGCACGAGATTTGAACATCTCTTGTGTTGAGACTAGCTGAAGATATTGATCGATGCCAGCTCGTTAATTTAGATTCGGTGCAATCAATGGCGGAACGTGTAGATGTACCTATAAAAACGTTTACACTTGTAGGAAATGTGTTAACAAAATATTAAAAATAAAGTATTTCTCACACTTCTTCCCCCTTAACATTCCCGCCATATTTCGACATTCCTAGATTTTGAAGTGTTTTGGATCATCTTTTTAAGTATCATCTTGACGCTCAGTTAGATATTACCCACGTGCTTTGCAGGCTCGGCATTATACCATGTGCTTTGCAGACGATCAACTCTATATTTGCACAATGTGCTTTACAGGCTATCAACTCCGCATTGCACCACTTGCTTTGCAGACGATCAACTCGACATTGTACCACTTGCTTTGCAGGCGATCAAGTCGACATTGCACCACTTGCTTTGCAGGCGATCAACTCGACAATGTACCACTTGCTTTGCAGGCGATCAACTCGACATTGTACCACTTGCTTTGCAGGCGATCAAGTCGACATTGCACCACTTGCTTTGCAGGCGATCAACTCGACAATGTACCACTTGCTTTGCAGGCGATCAACTCGACATTGTACCACTTGCTTTGCAGGCGATCAACTCGACATTGCACCACTTGCTTTGCAGACGATCAACTCGACATTATACCACTTGCTTTGCAGGCGATCAACTCGACATTATACCACTTGCTTTGCAGGCGATCAACTCGACATTGCACCACTTGCTTTGCAGACGATCAACTCGACATTATACCACTTGCTTTGCAGGCGATCAACTCGACATTATACCACTTGCTTTGCAGGCGATCAACTCGACATTGCACCACTTGCTTTGCAGACGATCAACTCGACATTATACCACTTGCTTTGCAGGCGATCAACTCGACATTATACCACTTGCTTTGCAGGCGATCAACTCGACATTATACCACTTGCTTTGCAGGCGATCAACTCGACATTATACCACTTGCTTTGCAGGCGATCAACTCGACATTGCACCACTTGCTTTGCAGACGATCAACTCGACATTATACCACTTGCTTTGCAGGCGATCAACTCGACATTATACCACTTGCTTTGCAGGCGATCAACTCGACATTGCACCACTTGCTTTGCAGACGATCAACTCGACATTGTACCACTTGCTTTGCAGACGATCAACTCTACATTGTACCACTTGCTTTGCAGGCGATCAACTCGACATTGCACCACTTGCTTTGCAGGCGATCAACTCGACATTGTACCACTTGCTTTGCAGGCGATCAACTCGACATTATACCACTTGCTTTGCAGGCGATCAACTCGACATTATACCACTTGCTTTGCAGGCGATCAACTCGACATTGTACCACTTGCTTTGCAGGCGATCAACTCGACATTGCACCACTTGCTTTGCAGGCGATCAACTCGACATTGCACCACTTGCTTTGCAGGCGATCAACTCGACATTGTACCACTTGCTTTGCAGGCGATCAACTCGACATTGTACCACTTGCTTTGCAGGCGATCAACTCGACATTGCACCACTTGCTTTGCAGGCGATCAACTCGACATTGTACCACTTGCTTTGCAGGCGATCAACTCGACATTGTACCACTTGCTTTGCAGACGATCAACTCGACATTGCACCACTTGCTTTGCAGACGATCAACTCGACATTGTACCACTTGCTTTGCAGGCGATCAACTCGACATTATACCTATTTACACGCACACACATATATATCGCCTTATATTGACTCTCTTGACATTGGACTGCTGTGACAGGTTCGATCAACCAAGTTCTCCAGTCTATTTCTTCACTGAAGTCACCTCGCTCTTTGTTCCCCCCCCCCCCTTTTTTTAGCCATTATGTCTGCGTGCTTCTTTAAGCCTCGACGATAGGTTCGGCCACTGAATCGTCTGTTCGAGTCATTTCCGTTTCCGTCGCTTGAAAGTCAAGAGAAGCGCTTCACTTCTGGCAAAAAATGTGGACTAGTTGACTGACAAAGTCGTGCCTGTGGTTGTCACCTGGCATCGTGTGCTCAGCATTCTTTGTTAATGTGTGTCTAGTCAAACTTGCTTTTGCTTTATTTTAAATATCACTTCACAGTCTGTGTCCTTCTTGTATTAGCTCATAGGACCTCAGCTCAAGATGATCAGGGCCGGATTTACCTCTAGGTAACACAAACTGTAGCTTAGGGCCCCCACGAAATATTGAGTTCTAACTAATAATAGTGTCACGGATGAATGTCGGTATGTGTGTTTAGTCTATTGTTACAGATATATCTCAGTTGGAACGTATGCGCGAATGACCGGAAGTGTATCATTTTGTAGACAAGAGATGGACCAGCGTGTGATTTGATCGATTTGTTTAGTGTTATTACTTAAGAATGAATGTGGAAAATAGTATTAACACTGACAGTAACAGCAGAACCCAGGGGCATGGAGAGAAACTTGGGTAGTTTCTAGAGAGCTATTGAAATAAAATAACAGCTGAACCCAGGGACACCTAGATATGGAGAGAAACTTGGGTAGTTTCTAGAGAGCTATTAAAATAAAATTACATATATATATAGCGCTACTTTCATGCTTATAGCATGCTCAGGGCTATATGGTCCAATCTCATTTGTGGACCAGTGGGGGGAGGGGGTATCTGGTAGTAGTTTTTTCGCTTCTGCCTTTAGGCGCTCAGTAAACACAACTCTGCCCGAGTCGGGTGTCGAACCTCGAGCCCACTTCATAGTCTGTTATGTTAGCATAGCGCCTTGAGCTTACATCATGTTTGCTAAACAACACTATGTTAATTAAATAATTATTAACTATTTTCACCAGACTCTTCTTCAAAGCTGGTTCAATTTGTTTGTTTGTTTCTGTTATGGACCCTAGTTGGATTATTTCGCCTTAAATATCTGTCGTGGACATTTCATAACATTAAGATCTGTTAGACTTAATGAATCTCAGCGTACAAATATCAACGAACGTCTCTTGGCTCGCTGGAATGTAATGGAATTAGTGAGATACGGAGAAATAGATAAAGGGGGGAGGGGGGTGAGGCTGGCTGTAGTGTCAAATACAGTTGGACGGTCCTCGCTTGTCTGTATCGATCTGAGAGTGAGAGAGAGAGAGGGGCGTGGGTGGCGCGCGGAGTTTTGAAGATATTGACAAACGATGTTGTCCTTACCAAACACACGGATGTATCACCCTGGAATATATTCACCTGTGTCAGCGAAATAGGTGTTGCGTCTTATAAGCTTTAATACCTGAATCTACTGCTCACTGGACTTGTGTAAAAACCTGGATTTCAAATGTGTCGCCTGGAGGAAGAACGATAACCCTGGTTATTTTATTTTTCGATGTTTGTTTGGCCAAGGTAGATAACTCATGGAAAGTGTGTAAGGTTTCAATGTGTTTGTTGTTGTTTTTGTTTAGAGGCCCTGCAGCCAGAGCCACTATTGTATTAGTGTTGTCTGTGTGTCACGAAAAGCGAAATCCTTTTTTTCACCGTTAGTTTCATGTATCTCAAAATTTGTGCAAAGCGTCGAATAAAAATAACAAAAGTATGCTAAGGAAGAAGGGTTTTAGTATGATTGAACGTGGAAGTTGAAATGTTGTAGGCATAGTAATGTAATATTTCAACATTGTACCAAAGTAGCCCACAAAGTTTGTGCATACGTTTTCGTTATGTGTTGATTAATTAATTAATGATTTAGGCATAGATGCATTAAAGTAAGAATAAACAGATATACTATCATTTTTAAGTTCTCTCTCTCTCTATATATATATATATATATATATATATATGTGTGTATATAACCTAGGAATTTTCCACCATTTTGGGGCCCGGGGTGGTTTACCTCTTTGGGGTGTTAGACACTTAGTATTATTAGTTTATATATAGGAGCACCATAATTGACGGACTTTGAACGCGACTAGTGACGTGATGACTTAGTTGGGTTAGAGGCTACTTGGAGACAGAAAATCAGTTGGTGATAGGATTTCTTGGGATAACACGTATTTGCCGACAGGGACATCGACTGTGGCCTTTTGCTGTGTTAAAACCATCATCTGAATTGTGGGACAGTTTTGGACTTAGTCTTTTCACTTGTTATCTTTGTGTGAGTCTACGTCTTAGTGGTTAGTCGCATTGAATACACCCGCACAAGAAACCCAGACATCTGTCAAAGTCAGACAAGCATATCTAACTACAAGACTGACAGTCTCGTCACATGGGGCCCCTGCATTTTGCGTAATATTTAATAATATGATGTAAAAAAAAACACTCGTTTGGTGGCCCCCCTCTCATGTGGGGGCCCGGGAGGGGGGAGATTTTCAAAATCTGTCCCCTTCTTCCCCCACCCTAGCTACGCCACTGACTAAAAGACTTCTTTTAATATTGATTGAAGCACTACAAGAAATTAATAAGACCGCCATTATCTTTACAAAGGAGGAATCGATTTCAAACGCATGTGGGGTCCTCTCATGTAACAACTATTTTCCACATTCATTCTTAAGTAATAAATGTTTGGTTTTTTTTTGGTTTCAATTATTACAATGTACGTTTCAAAAATGCTACAACTAGCGATTTGCTAGACATCTGACAGTTTATGTATATCTTTGGGGAAAGAATTAGCAGCTCATTGGCCACACTGGGAAAACTATGGTTTGACCGTTATGAGTTTTAAACAAATATAATCTAAAAATTACATTTGGTCTGGAGATCAAGACATTCTATATTTTAAACACACGTAGAGGCCTACGTCAGAAGTACTCCTGCAAGTTTTCCTGATTAAAGAGCGGGAAATAAAGAATCAATGGACGTTTAGTTTTGTGAAACGTTCCTAAGTCTGCGTCTAAAGGTTTAGCATTAAAACGGACCTCATTCACCAATCGTAAATAAACACATTTAGCCAGGTCCTAATATTGATAAAACAATGAAAAATGCGCATCACGTGACAGCCACGATGGATGACATACTTTGTATAGAAGATGTGGAGAATCACGTGACTAAATGTTGTTTGTTTACGATTGGTGAATGAGGTCCATTGTGTTTACTAGATAGATAAATACAGTCACTTAACTGGAATTTTTTTTTTGGTGGGGTGGGGTACAAACTACTCCATCTTTTAATATCTAGCATTCAATAGTTAAGAGAAAAATAATTGCTCTTTACAGATGTTGGTCTCCTGTATAAAAAAGGCATTGTTTAAAAAAAAAATATTTTTTTTTTTTTGTTATTTGTTTTGTTTTTTTCACGTAACCTGACCATCATGATATACACCATCATAATATGCTAATACTCATCGACCTACTAATCTTACTAAAACCACACGATTTCTAACCACGTTTTTCAGCCTGCCTATTTCTCCAAATGAAAGTCGATTGTCAACTTATGACGGGAGGTAACTTGTATATCGTAACCCTTTTATCTTTACCGTTATCCCCCTTTTGAGTTTTTTTTTCTTATATTTCTTTGTTTATTTTGCACTTATTTGTTTGTGTTATGTGTTAGTAACTTTATTGTTCTGGTTGTTGCTTACTTTCTCAAGTCTGTAAACAAAGAAAAATTCCCGACTCCAGAGACAAATAAGTCATAATACAAAGTGTGTTATTTGTGGAGAAACTGGCACATTGACTCTCTTATGGAACATCCATATTTGACGACCCCACGGAAAGGCGTTTGTGGGGAAGAGTCGGACAAAAACCGACGCCTGGGGATAAAAACTTTACGTCCAGTCTAGAAGTTCACACTTGAAAAAAAAAACAACTAGAAATGATATTCGCAACTCCTTAAAAACTGTGTTTACACTTCAAAAAAAAATATATTCGCAGCTCCTTAAACACTGTGTTTACACTTCAAAAAAAATATATTCGCAACTCCTTAAGCACTGGGTTTACACTTCAAAAAAAATATATTCGCAGCTCCTTAAACACTGTGTTTACACTTCAAAAAAAATATATTCGCAACTCCCTAAGCACTGGGTTTACTCTTGCAAAAAAACAACCAGAAATGATATTCGCAACTCCTTAAACGCTGGGTTCAAGTTCTAACCCTTGTAGTGAATATGTTTTGTTTTTATCAGAGAATTGAGTTAAGATTTTCATTCTCCTTGCTCCATTCTCTCCCTTTTAATTTTTTTTTCATTTCTTTCACGTCGGCGAGGACAGACCAGTAAAAGCACACAGTTCTAAGACTAAAATGCACTAAGCAAAGGAGGGTGGGTGTAACAAAAAAGATTTGATGCAAACTTATATGTGTAAGGGAGGGGAGACGGGGGCAAGTCAATTCCGATACGCTGGTGGTGGTAATATTAAATAAATGACTTCATTGCCTGGTGGTTGTTGTTGTTGTTTTTAGTAGCATGTGCATGCATTTGTGTTATTTTGAGTTGTAGACTTGTGTTGCAATGTGGGACATTGTCACTGGACTCTGGAACAACTTTATTCACATACATTAGGCCATTTTAATACATTGACACTAGGCCATTTTATTAAATTGACACTAGGACATTTTAATACATTGACACTAGGACATCTTAATACATTGACACTAGACCATTTTAATACATTGACACTAGGACATTTTAATACATTGACACTAGGCCATTTTATTACATTGACACTAGGACATTTTATTACATTGACACTAGACCATTTTAATACATTGACACTAGACCATTTTAATACATTGACACTAGACCATTTTAATACATTGACACTAGGACATCTTAATACATTGACACTAGGACATTTTATTACATTGACACTAGGACATCTTAATACATTGACACTAGGACATCTTAATACATTGACACTAGGACATCTTAATACATTGACACTAGGACATCTTAATACATTGACACTAGGACATCTTAATACATTGACACTGGGACATATTAATACATTGACACTGGGACACTTTATTACATCGATACTATCACACCTAAATACACATAGACTGGAACATATTAATACATTGACACTGGGACATCTTAATACATTGACACTAGGACATCTTAATACATTGACACTAGGACATCTTAATACATTGACACTAGGACATCTTAATACATTGACACTAGGACATCTTAATACATTGACACTAGGACATCTTAATACATTGACACTAGGACATCTTAATACATTGACACTAGGACATCTTAATACATTGACACTAGGACATCTTAATACATTGACACTAGGACATCTTAATACATTGACACTAGGACACCTTAATACATTGACACTAGGACATCTTAATACATTGACACTGGGACATTTTAATACATTGACACTGGGACATATTAATACATTGACACTGGGACACTTTATTACATCGATACTATCACACCAAAATACACATAGACTGGGACATATTAATACATTGACACTAGGACATTTTTATACATTGACTCTACATTTTTATACATTGACACTAGGACATTTTATTACATTGACACTGGGGCACTTTATTACATCGATACTATCACTCCTAAATACACATAGACTAGGTCATTTTAATACATTGACACTAGGACATCTTAATTCATTGACACTAGGACATCTTAATACATTGACACTAGGACATCTTAATACATTGACACTAGGGCATCTTAATACATTGACACCTTCTCCGTCAAAACGCTTCTTGAATACGCTGGCGCTATACCACCATGACACACAGTATTTAGGTCATCGTATTAAGGCTGTTAGCTCTATCAACAAATCAGTTTTTAGTCAGTGCTTAGAACGCAGCTACCTGTATAGTGGACCTATTAAATTTCCACCACCCCCACTCCCTAATTTTTCTAGATTGAATGGCGTTAGAAAATACAAATAGGTGGCACAAGTCTGTGACGACAAAGTCGCGTGTTGTGTTCGCAGATGTCAGGCATAGATGGAAGGACCACCACAGTTACCGTGCGCTCCTTTTATAGGTCAAGTCTAATCGCCATGTCGTCTGCGAGATCTTTTGGCTAGATCTAGCTAGGGCATGATTACACAAAAAAACATGATCGATTTGTTCCGTAGAGGAAACTTGTATTTTCTCTTGTGGAGAACAACTAGTCACGTACTACTAACGGGAAACTCCGATGGTTTTGACAATTTTTGATATAATATGTATTTTGATTTACAGAAAATGAATATATCATTCTTTTTATTTTATTTTCAATAATGTCAATAATGACTTAGTGATTGGTGTTTTTTCTGACGTCATTTTTTCTGCACATCCAAAATGGTCAGATTTTCACTGGGTTTTTAGTGACGTCACACAAACCTTCTTATTTAATCTATTGACTTACTGTATAACGAAAAACCATACAGTAAGGTTTACCACCTCGTAAAATGAATAGACATATGTCTGTGCAGTTATCTTGTTTTATATAATACAGACGTTACTTAAAAAAGAAGTTGAGTACGTCCTACGCGTCATGCATTTAGTCATGCATATTAACCAATGACTTAAATTCTGCCAAGTCACTGGTTTTCCTGGCTAGCTCAGGCAACCCATTCCATGCTCTAACAGCACTAGGGAAGAAGGAGTATTTGTACAAATGTGTCCTAGCATATGGGACGAGGAATGTGATCTTATAAGCAAAAAATAAAATACGTGTTAAGAGTAGATCTACATGCTTGACTAACCATGGCGAGTGTCTCGCCTGACCACTCAACACACAACAAACACTAACGCTTGGTTGTCTTGTCATGACTGACTACTCGTAGCCTAGGCTAGCCTTACACTGACCAGTCTGTTAGAATCAGTCAGACACACGATCTATTTACTTTTTAGGACAGGGTGGGGTGTAGATGAAAATGTTACTTTTTTTTCTCGAACTGATTATCTTAATGCTAGATCTATATTAAATATATAACTGTACATAGCTTTGGACTAGGCCGTCACTGAGCTTAACAACCATACACAGTGAGAAAGAAACAATACGATTGGTTAGATCTAGATTGGTTTTTGTTTTTGTGTTATTGAAGAAAGTGACGTATGTCTAACCTAATAACAGAATCTCTAAGAACGTTATTTTTTTTTAGATCTTAAGAGTTTACAGTATTATTGAAGAGAGTGACGTATGCCTAATTTAAAACAAATTCTAAAAAAAACGCCGTTTTTTTTTAGATGTCAAGAATTTACTGTCTAATTTATTAAAGTCTAATGTTTCTAAGCATTAAAAAAAAAAGTGGTCCAATGTTTACTGTTTCAACTTTTTACGCAGAATTTAAACATGTCAATAACTTAAATTTGAAAAACCATCGGGGTTTCCCTTTAAGCTAGTGCCGTATTATAACACACACACCAAGCATGTCATGGTGTTGACTAGAAAGACAAGGTGAACACGAAAGTGGAAGTCTAGTCAAAACCTGGATAGGAGGCCTTAAGTTTTGTATGTTGCAATGGCAGTTATAAACGCTGACAGATTTGAAATAGTTTTCTGCCTACTTGACATTTCACTTATTGACAAATATGTTTTCTTTTTCCTAAAGATCTGTGAGCAATTCAGGAAAAGCATTTCCCCCACCCTCCCACCCTCCCCACCCCGGTGGCTAATTTTGTTGTTTTTTTTTAAATCTAAATATGGACTTGGCTACTTTTGTATCTGAGATGAACTCCAATTGATGGCAAGGCTGGAATGATCAGTCCTCCCGTAGAGACTTGACGAGAAACTCTGCTGTTAAGCTCCCATACAGGTCTACTTTTGTATCAGAAGTGCTCATTTGAATAGGTCTTTTTGTCTGGTGACGTTTGTATGAGATTTTACGCAACCTTCCACGTTTTTCTCATGCCGGTGGCCATTGTATTTATCTACTGGATATCAAACCTGTTTGCTATTTGATTGGCTAGATAGAAGACAATACAACTGTCGTGGCAGTTTGTGACTATTTATATAATGCAAGTTTTTTTTGTTTAGAGATTATAGATCCATGGGATGCCGGAAGTAGAGTTCCCTTTATGTGCTACTAATTGTTTGGCAGATACGATTCTGACTCTAGACTCTAGACCGATAATTATACGCCCAGATATTCAACAGTTGATTTGTTCCTCTGGGCCTTTGGAGCTAGGTTGGACACGAAATGGTGTTTCTGTTTGTGCTGAGAGTAGAACTGTTGTATTCGGATGTTTGGTTTAGTCTCTAAGCTAAAATTTATGTAGATCTAAATAGGCCTAAGGAAAAACACATTTTTGTTCTCGCGCAAATAGTGGACATCATCATCTGTCCCTTGAATTTCGTCTTAAGGGTGGTGCGAAGGTTCACGTGACTAAATCTGCTCACTCCTTTCGGTCAGTCTTTTTTCGGTCAATTCTTTCACGTTGTCCAGTGGTCCATTCTTTCACATTGTCCAGCCAGCTTTTTTTTTTTGGCCGACCTGTTTTTTCTCGTGTTCCCGCCACTGTATCTTGAAGAATGACATTTGAAAGTGAGTCATGTCTTGTATGACCGAACCAGCCCACCTGTAGTCTTCTCACGATATAAAAGAGTTCCTCTTTTTTGTTTTCCATCCAGAGTGTTGACTTGTAAAAGTACTGACTCGTTTTGTTTTCTTTTCCTGGTATCCGATACTCTGCAGTTTTCTGTAGCAATTACTTTCAAAGACAGGAATTGTTCCTTAAGCCTGAGCTAAACATAGGACAATTGGAAAACTTTCATTTTTATCGAGCAGATAGAGGAAATGCATTTGCAATGTAAGAGTAAGGTCCTCTGAAAAATATAGGACGTCTAAAGGTCATTTTTAAGTACAAGGCGTTAAATTGTCCCCTGAAATAGTAGTTAGGTACCACTGAAATAGTAGTTAGGTACCACTGAAATAGTAGTTAGGTACCACTGAAATAGTAGTTAGGTACCACTGAAATAGTAGTTAGGTACCACTGAAATAGTAGTTAGGTACCACTGAAATAGTAGTTAGGTACCACTGAAATAGTAGTTAGGTACCACTGAAATAGTAGTTAGGTACCACTGAAATAGTAGTTAGGTACCACTGAAATAGTAGTTAGGTACCACTGAAATAGTAGTTAGGTACCACTGAAATAGTAGTTAGGTACCACTGAAATAGTAGTTAGGTACCACTGAAATAGTAGTTAGGTACCACTGAAATAGTAGTTAGGTACCACTGAAATAGTAGTTAGGTACCACTGAAATAGTAGTTAGGTACCACTGAAATAGTAGTTAGGTACCACTGAAATAGTAGTTAGGTACCACTGTAATAGTAGTTAGGTACCACTGAAATAGTAGTTAGGTACCACTGAAATAGTAGTTAGGTACCACTGAAATAGTAGTTAGGTACCACTGAAATAGTAGTTAGGTATCACTGAAATAGTAGTTAGGTATCACTGAAATAGTAGTTAGGTATCACTGAAATAGTAGTTAGGTATCACTGAAATAGTAGTTAGGTATCACTGAAATAGTAGTTAGGTACCACTGAAATAGTAGTTAGGTATCACTGAAATAGTAGTTAGGTACCACTGAAATAGTAGTTAGGTACCACTGAAATAGTAGTCAGGTACCACTGAAATAGTAGTTAGGTACCACTGAAATAGTAGTCAGGTACCACTGAAATAGTAGTCAGGTACCACTGAAATAGTAGTTAGGTACCACTGAAATAGTAGTTAGGTATCACTGAAATAGTAGTTAGGTACCACTGAAATAGTAGTTAGGTATCACTGAAATAGTAGTTAGGTATCACTGAAATAGTAGTTAGGTACCACTGAAATAGTAGTTAGGTATCACTGAAATAGTAGTTAGGTACCACTGAAATAGTAGTTAGGTATCACTGAAATAGTAGTTAGGTACCACTGAAATAGTAGTTAGGTACCACTGAAATAGTAGTTAGGTACCACTGAAATAGTAGTCAGGTACCACTGAAATAGTAGTTAGGTACCACTGAAATAGTAGTTAGGTACCACTGAAATAGTAGTCAGGTACCACTGAAATAGTAGTTAGGTACCACTGAAATAGTAGTTAGGTATCACTGAAATAGTAGTTAGGTATCACTGAAATAGTAGTTAGGTACCACTGAAATAGTAGTTAGGTATCACTGAAATAGTAGTTAGGTACCACTGAAATAGTAGTTAGGTACCACTGAAATAGTAGTTAGGTACCACTGAAATAGTAGTTAGGTACCACTGAAATAGTAGTTAGGTACCACTGAAATAGTAGTTAGGTACCACTGAAATAGTAGTTAGGTACCACTGAAATAGTAGTTAGGTATCACTGAAATAGTAGTTAGGTATCACTGAAATAGTAGTTAGGTACCACTGAAATAGTAGTTAGGTATCACTGAAATAGTAGTTAGGTATCACTGAAATAGTAGTTAGGTACCACTGAAATAGTAGTTAGGTATCACTGAAATAGTAGTTAGGTACCACTGAAATAGTAGTTAGGTATCACTGAAATAGTAGTTAGGTACCACTGAAATAGTAGTTAGGTACCACTGAAATAGTAGTTAGGTATCACTGAAATAGTAGTTAGGTATCACTGAAATAGTAGTTAGGTATCACTGAAATAGTAGTCAGGTATCACTGAAATAGTAGTTAGGTACCACTGAAATAGTAGTTAGGTATCACTGAAATAGTAGTTAGGTATCACTGAAATAGTAGTTAGGTACCACTGAAATAGTAGTTAGGTATCACTGAAATAGTTGGTTCGTTGAAGATAAAGTACTAATGAAATGTTTGGTGCGTTAAAGAAGAGGTACCATTAAAAATATAGATGCGTTGAAAATAAAGTATCACTGAAATTGTAGGTCCGTTAAATATGAAGTACCACTGAAATTGTAGGTCCGTTAAATGTTAAGTACCACTGAAATTGTAGGTCCATTAAATGTGAAGTACCACTGAAATTGTAGGTCCGTTAAATATGAAGAACCACTGAAATTGTAGGTCCGTTAAATATGAGGAACCACTGAAATTGTAGGTCCATTAAATGTGAAGTACCACTGAAATTGTAGGTCCATTAAATGTGAAGTACCACTGAAATAGTAGGTCCGTTAAATGTGAAGTACCACTGAAATTGTAGGTCCATTAAATGTGAAGTACCACTGAAATTGTAGGTCCATTAAATGTGAAGTACCACTGAAATTGTAGGTCCGTTAAATGTGAAGTACCACTGAAATTGTAGGTCCGTTAAATGTGAAGTACCACTGAAATTGTAGGTCCGTTAAATGTGAAGTACCACTGAAATTGTAGGTCCATTAAATGTGAAGTACCACTGAAATTGTAGGTCCGTTAAATATGAAGAACCATTGAAATTGTAGGTCCGTTAAATATGAAAAACCACTGAAATTTAAGGTCCGTTGAAGGTTCATAGCAAAAAATCTATTTGGATCCGTTAAAAGTGAAAGTCAATTAAGAGTTAAGTTTCATTAAAACCCAAAGATCGTGAATGTTCAGTGTAAAAAGATGGTCTACGATAGTGTAGGTGTGTTGTCTTAGGTAACGCTACATGCAGACTCCTCTGTCATTCCTTCTGTTAGCTTATCTCTTCACTTCATTTAACACTGGCCCATTGAAAACATGGTTGGCCAAATTATGTAGTGTTTTGGGGCCATAATTCAAGAACAAAATGTTCTTCTGCACAAGCGGATGTTACTTGAAAGAGGTTTTGAACCTTGAGTATGGCTAGAGGCCGTTTCCTTACTTATCAGGCTGGCGACTTCGTGTCATTACGAGAAAACTTAAGAGTAGATAATAAAAAAAAATATTTGCAGTTTCAGAGTATATGTGTGCTTGCGTTGTAAAAATGTGTGGTCACAATGTGCATGAATAATCGAGTAATATTTCTGCTGCATTAGTTTCCAATGAAATTCTAGTTCTAGTTTTCCTCTATAACGCTCTGTTTCTGGTTGTCTTCTACTTTGTAAGGTGAAATGTTGCCCTAGCACTTTGTTCTAGTTAAATCTAGTTCAGTGTTGTGTAGTGATTTCTTCTGGTCTCGTAAGAGTAGTCTTTTGTTGTTTAGTTTTACTTTCAGTCCTGTATGTTTAGAGCTTAGGCTTGTGAATGTTTAGAGTTTAGGCTTATGAATGTTTAGAGTATAGGCTTATGAATGTTTAGAGTTTAGGCCTTATGAATGTATAGAGTTTTGGCTTATGAATGTTTAGGGTTTAGGATTATGAATGTTTAGAGTTTAGGCTTATGAATGTTTAGGCTTGTGAATGTTTAGACTTATGAATGTTTAGAGTTTATGTTTATGAATGTTTGGAGTTTAGGCTTATGAATGTTTAGGCTTATGAATGTTTAGAGTTTAGGCTTAAGAATGTTAAGGCTTATGAATGTTTAGAGTTTAGGCTCATGAAAGTTTAGGCTTATGAATGTTTAGAGTTTAATCTTATGAATGTTTAGAGTTTAGGCTTTTCTTTTCGTCTAGATTTGTGTATCTATGTATATCAATAACCATTTTACTTTTCCTGATGTTGTTGTGGTATTGTGAATGCTTCTATTAGTCAAAATGTTTTTATCTTACTGACCCTAACCCTAAACTCTCGTTTAACTAAGTTTTGATTTCACACATTATCTGATAGCTGTCTAGATCTACAACTTGTTGAAATGGTTTCAGAATGACGTCTAGCATTGCGTTGTTAACTGGTACAGGTTCTAACTAGTAGCCTAGGTTGTTCTGAAACTCAATATGCATACCCCACAGTTTTCAACCCCTAAAGATATGTTTGATTTATTCTCTGACAATTTAGGGGAAGTAAAAGGCGGTTGGTCATTTCGTTGGCCCTATGATATGTTTGTTAACCATTGGCTACAGTAAAATAGGAGCTTTATATCATCCCCCACCCCACCACACACACCAATAGATCGCAAATTCTTCTCTGTATAGTCACCGTGTTCACTTTATTTTTTTAAAAAGTAATTTAAAAAAAAGCATCTTATATCACTCAAAAACAGCTACAAGCTCTAGTTGAACATGAAATATGCGTTTCCAAAACACATATGCTATTAGAGCATAGAATGGGTTGCCTAAGTCAGCCAGGAAAACCAGTGACTAGGCAGAATTCAAGTCATTGGTTAACATGCGTGACTAGATTGACATAGAAACACGCATTGGACGCAATCATCTTTTTTTTTAAGTAATGTCTGTATTTCATAAGATAACATTTAAAGATTAATTCTTAAAGACAACCTGCACTCATTAAACCACAGTCACTTCAGATCTGAACGAAGTGGTCGTCTGCTCTCCATTAAGGCCAAAACAGAAAGATTTTAAAACTCTTTTATTCCACTTTCAGTCAAGGCGTTACAAAGTCATCTGTCGTCACAAAGAAGTATATAGAAGTCTAATTGATAAAGGGCTCTGGTTGTGTGTGTGTGAATGGTGTTCATGTTTCTATCAATATTGTTAATGTTATAGTTATTGTTATAGTAGTTGTGGGGTGGGAGGGGCAATTGTAGTCAAACTGAATTTCTATTTGTTATTCCCAATAAAATGATCTGATCTTATCTAAGTTAACTTTATCTTTTTACCTTAAATCTCTTACTAGTGAACAGCGAGGAAACCAAACGTCTTTATATTCTTAGAAACAGTTCAAAGGTCAAAGTTGATCCTTTCAAATGTCTGTATAGTCTCCTGTGTCTCCCTCAGCACCACCCCTGTCCAGCCCATCAATAGCACCCCACTTGATCGGCAGTACCACTCCAAGCACAGGCTCTCCGGAGTGTATCCCAAGGCAGAGTACATTCTGCCTTCGCAGGTGATCAGCGAGCTGGAAGAGGAACTAGAGCTGTTGCCAGACTTTCAGAGAATCAATGTTTCTGGTGAGGACTCCAGTGGGGTAAGTGTTGCCAGGTTGTCTGTCAAAGTTTCTTGTGGCACCAACATTTTAAAAACAAAGCTAGCACTTCAAAAATGTCTTGCATCCAATGAGGCTTCAACACTCTTGTGTGCATGTGTATGTTTGTGTGGGTATGTGTGCTTGTGTGGGTATGTGTGCTTGTGTGGGTATGTGTGCTTGTGTGGGTATGTGTGCTTGTGTGTGGGTATGTGTTTTAGTGAGTTTGTGTGGGTATGTGTGTTTTAGTGAGTATGTGTGTTTTAGTGGGTATGTGTGAGTATGTGTGCTTGTGTGGGTATATGTGTTTTAGTGGGTATGTGTGCATGTGTGGGTATGTGTGCTTGTGTGGGTATGTGTGCTTGTGTGGGTATGTGTGTTTTAGTAGGTATGTGTGCTTGTGTGGGTATGTGTGCTTGTGTGGGTATGTGTGCTTGTGTGGGTATATGTGTTTTAGTGGGTATGTGTGCTTGTGTGGGTATGTGTGCTTGTGTGGGTATGTGTGCTTGTGTGAGTATGTGTGCTTGTGTGGGTATATGTGTTTTAGTGGGTATGTGTGCTTGTGTGGGTATGTGTGCTTGTGTGGGTATGTGTGCTTGTGTGGGTATGTGTGTTTTAGTGGGTATGTGTGGGTATATGTGTTTTAGTAGGTATGTGTGCTTGTGTGGGTATGTTTGTTTTAGTGGGTATGTGTGGGTATATGTGTTTTAGTGGGTATGTGTGCTTGTGTGGGTATATATGTTTTAGTGGGTATGTGTGCTTGTGTGGGTATATATGTTTTAGTGGGTATGTGTGCTTGTGTGGGTATATATGTTTTAGTGGGTATGTGTGCTTGTGTGGGTAGGTGTGAAGAAAAGCTGTATGCACTACTACAGTGTTTTCTGAGAATAGCTGAAATATTGGGGGTAGTCTGAAAATACCTAAAACACTCTTACAGGACAGAGGAGTGGCAGCGGTTAGACAGGAAGGATGTTATTGCACAGGGCATTGTCCAGTAGTAGCCTGCTTCACAAGTATTTGAGAGAATTTTCATCCAAGATGTCCACACTGATATGAGGACACCAAAACGGTGGAACAGATCCTCAACTATTGCAGGGTTCTTAGACAAGGCACAACTGGTGTCAAAGGTACTTTGCACGTAAGGGTCTTCCCCTGTGCGGAAACAAGATAACCCCAAAGAACACTGCCAGATTCCTAGACCGTGCTACAGGAGATTAACCTCTGCAAGGAGCCTTAGAGCATGAAAGCTTACATCTCTATACTGTTTGTCTTCTGACAGGGCCCATACACAGTTGCATCATGGTAAATGAAAAGGCCGATAAACTATCAAAGGCAGGATCATCTATGAAACAACCAGATAGACCTGTCAACTACCTCACCTTAAGGTCAATATTAGTCAACAACCACTGGCAAAGGGCATCAGGAAACACAGGCAGAGCTGTGTGCAAAGAAATGACTATGCCAAACAAACTGGACAGTATTAACTTCCTTACCCACAAAGAGCAATATACAATCTTCCAAATCAGAACAGGACACACACCTCTGTTAAATTACCATCTTAAAACAAAATAAATCCCACACAACTACCCCTTTGTAGACACTGCGCCCACCATTATGAAACTGTAAACCACAGCCTCTTTGAATGCCCCTTCCTAATCCACCTTAGGCAGACCCTACTACCACTACAGCCCAACATAACCAACACCCTGGCTGAACAACTGAAGAGAACAGCACACTATTTTTCCTTGGCACAGTCTGCAAAAGAGCTAACAGCTCAGCAGAAAAAAGCTGGCTAGAAGAAGAAGATTAGGGCCCCTACATAATCTCCAGGATATATTGTTGTTGTTTTTTTCTCCAGACAAGTCCCATTTTAAGATCTCTATACTGTTTGGTTTTTTGTTCTCCAGTTAGGTCTCACTCAGAGATCCTCAGGCTTTACTGGGTTTTTTTCTTCAGACATGTCCCATTCAAAGATCTCCAGGCTATACTGTTTTTTTTTCCTCAGACATGTCCCATTCAAAGATCTCCAGGCTATACTGTTTGTCTTCTGACAGATCTCATTCAAAGATCTCCAGGCTATACTGTTTGTCTTCTGACAGATCTCATTCAAAGATCTCCAGGCTATACTGTTTGTCTTCTGACAGATCTCATTCAAAGATCTCCAGGCTATACTGGGTTTTTTTCTTCAGACATGTCCCATTCAAAGATCTCCAGGCTATACTGTTTGTCTTCTGACAGATCTCATTCAAAGATCTCCAGGCTATACTGCTTTTTTTTCCTCAGACATGTCCCATTCAAAGATCTCCAGGCTATACTGTTTGTCTTCTGACAGATCTCATTCAAAGATCTCCAGGCTATACTGGGTTTTTTTCTTCAGACATGTCCCATTCAAAGATCTCCAGGCTATACTGTTTGTCTTCTGACAGATCTCATTCAAAGATCTCCAGGCTATACTGCTTTTTTTTCCTCAGACATGTCCCATTCAAAGATCTCCAGGCTATACTGTTTGTCTTCTGACAGATCTCATTCAAAGATCTCCAGGCTATACTGGGTTTTTTTCTTCAGACATGTCCCATTCAAAGATCTCCAGGCTATACTGTTTGTCTTCTGACAGATCTCATTCAAAGATCCTCAAGCTAAACTGTTTGATTTTTCCTCCTGACAGGTCCCATTCAAAGATCTCCAGGCTGCCTCCAAAATGCTGGTTCTGGCCTTGATGATCCGGGAGAAGTACATGGCCTTGAGCAAGCAGACCTTCCCCAGGCTGACCACCAGGTTCCTGGAGAGTCTTGAAGGAGAGGGAGATTTTGACGCGCTCAAGTTTGGACAAATCAAGAACACCAGCATCATTGGTCTGTACCTATTTCTCTTTTCTCTTGTTGATCTCTGTCTTGTATTAGAGGGATAAGGGTTAGAATGGTGCTGGATGTATAGAATGTTGTTATCATAATTGGCAACAGAACAAACCCTGATTGATTGAACTCGTCGTTGCCATGCTAGAGATTTGTACAATCGTGGATATGAGGCTTACTTCTTGCCAGACTATCTGGTCATTTCCTTGTCCAGTTGATATGTTCAACTTGTTAAGACTTCTTGAAGTAGTGAAATTATTTTTAACAGCATATTTATATATGTAAGTTAAAAGAAAAAAATATAAATATATTAGTATATTTTCTAAGAGATGTTATAATAGTTTTGTGTAATATATAATTAATCCTAGTGCATTACAAAAGTTATGCATTTTTTTAAATTATATTTTTTTTACACTTTTTTGTTTTAGAAGTCCTCTATTCGGCTTGCACTTTCATGTGTAGGCAGACACGATTCTCAAAAAAGGCTCTAGTGATTTTCCTAGAAATTTGACAGTTTATGTATATACCAAACCTTGTTTGGCCTCACTGGGAAAACTCTAGTTTGACAATTATAATTTTTTAAAGCATAAAAAAAATTATTAAAATATAATTTAAAATCTGACATCAAAATGTCATTTGACCTACCTTTAAAATGTATCTCAATATTGCGTCATCTTTTTGAGATGAAACATTTTACACTTGAATAACTTTAAAGGGGGCTTTGCTATAAAATAGTGCTTTAAGGCCTTAATGGGGTTTTTTTGTTTGAAAGTCTGTGCAGTAGAATAGTACCAGATTAAAAAAGGATTCAGTTATCATACTTATTTTTTTATTATTACAGCTTTTATATAGCGCTACTTTCATGCTTATAGCATGCTCAGAGCACTTTTGGTCCAATCTCATTTGTGGACCAGTGGGGGGGAGGGGGTATCTAGGAGTTGGTTTTCCGTGCTGCCTTTAGGCGCTCAGTAAACATAACTCTGCCCGAGTCGGGTGTCGAACCTCGAGACCCCTTCTAGGTAGCCAAGCCAAGTTCAAGCGTACTTGGCCTCTCGACCACGCTTCCCACTATTTTACTATGAAAGACTCGATTGTTTGTTGTTCTACTTAGTTCTATAAGAATGCTAGGTTACATCATTGAAAGTTTCTTTACACATTAAAGAAAATGTTTAGTTAACTCTAGAAGGACTAATTAGTATTGCGATGTGTAGTCATCTACTTAAGTAATTATACTGCTCATCAGCACAGATAGCAATTACATTTACACAGAAATGTTTTAGCACTGAGCATAACTCTGCTGAAAGGGTTAACGGTGCTAATGTCTATGACTTTTAAGCTAAGGAATGCAGTGATTGCTGTTTGGTGACTCACTTGAAGTGTGTTTTGGTTGTGAAAGGGTTTTTTTTTCCTTTCTCAGCCAGGCAGTTGTATGAAGACAAACATTGTTTGAATGGTGTTTGTATTTGAAATTAAATCAATGAAATCACTGTGTTAAAAAGTGGTGCTTGAAGTATATGCAGGGAATCAAATATTTTGTAAAAAATATTAACTATTGGTAATAAATTACTTGATTTGGTATCTCAAACAAGGAAAAGAAATAGTACCTGACTGAAGTGGTGGTATGAGCTGAATTAGTCCTCTTTATAGATAGTCGTTTGAGGCTTATTACAAATTAAATTAAATAACTGATCCAAACCGATTGATACACTTAATATAAGCTTTGTTTTAAAAAATATTTTTTTGGTATTTTGCTTGTATTTAAATCTATAAAAAAAATTCTACCAAATGATTTATAAACATATCCCATCCCATGTTTTAAAAATATATATCCTGTCTCATGGTTTGTGACAGCTTTTTATTTCTTGAAAGGGTTGCAGACACTTTATTTGAATGTTATTGACCTTGAGTTTTTGAATTTATAAACAATTTTATTTTTCTTTAGCATTGTACATTTAATGTTGTCCAATTAATTTTGATAGAAGTTAAAACTGTGACAGCTAACATGCTATATTTCTGTTAGTGAGCTGTGAGTAACCCAATTATTTTTTGTTGTCTGGTTGAGAAGTGGATTCTTTCAGCACTGCCTTGCATTCGTATGAAGACAATTCACAAAAATTTGTGTCAGGCATTTGTTCTTTTAGCAAGAAACTTTGTATGACAGTCTCAACAATTTTGAACATCATGGTGTGTTACATAGAGATGGGAATTGCTACGAAAGAGCACCCCCCATTCTTCATAACAATTTTGATTTATTTTTTATTACCTATTAGCGGGTATAGCTAAAAAGATTCAATTTTGATTTATTTTTATTACCTATTAGCGGGTATAGCTAAAAAGATTCAATTTTGATTTATTTTTATTACCTATTAGCGGGTATAGCTAAAAAGATTCAATTTTGATTTATTTGTATTACCTATTAGCGGGTATAGCTCAAAAGATTCAATTTTGATCTATTTTTATTACCCATTAGCGGGTATAGCTCAAAAGATTCAATTTTGATTTATTTTTATTACCTATTAGCGGGTAAAGCTAAAAAGATTCATCAACTCACAGGTTTTCTCTACAAAAAATTAACAAAAGTTACCCATTCAAAAATAGTATAGTACACCGCCCTAGTCTTGAATACACAATATATCGTCTCATTTGGGGAAAAAACAAACAGCAAAGCTCACAGGCCTCAGGTCAACACACTACCACTTTTGGCCACTTTGGGGTTACAGGCTTCAAAATAAGGTCATGATGAACTTTAAGTTTCAGGGAAATCTGTAAGCTTCATGGAAACCCACTTATAGTCATCCTTTCGGGAAAAGCCTATCTGATAATTTAAAGCAAATTTGAATCCCTTAGAGACAAGGTTAGATAAATATGTCACATTTGGGAGTACCCCATGATGCATAACATCAGGGTTAAAATATACTGCCTGGAAATCATTTGAGGCTATATCTACTAATTCATTACAATATATAAAATACAATAATGGTTAAAGATATACTTAACCCAAAGATCTCCAGAGCAGGGCACACTTCTCCAAAGTACCTCAAGACACAAGACCAATAACTAACAGAAAAAAATATATACAGTTCACAACACGGGTCCAGTGGTCAAGCTGGTAACTCAGGAGCAAGTGGCAACTAAATGCACTTTACATGCCATTATATAAACTTCCAGAGGGGAATCACTCCTGCCTTTACAATAGCTCAAAAAAGTTAACTCCCCATTAGGTCACATGATGGCTGAGTGGTAGAGCGCTTGGCCAAACTGAGGGGTCTAGGTTTAAAACTCTACTGAAAGTTGTTGTTTTTTATTTCGGGATTTTTAAGATACCCCTGAGCCCACCAAACTATGATGGATAGAGTCCACCCAACTATGATGGACACTGGACATGTGGAGAAAGCAAAGGTGGTTGGTCATTGTGCTGGCCACATGACACTCTCATTAACCATCAGCCCTAGAAACAGATGTCCAAATTCTGAAAGGGGTACTTTACTTTTTTTTTTCTATCACTTCTTAGCAGGTACCTGGCCAACAACATTATAGATTCATGATTAATGTATAGGATTGCTTGACTCAAACTATTTTTGAATCTTTACTTCAATATCATTTATGGCATGTAGTCTAATGAGCTTCCCATCTCCCTAATTGGGTCTCGTCTCTTTAATCACTATTGACACTGACTACAAATCTTTGAACGGAACGTTTTCCAGGAATGTTTAACTAATGGAAGTGTCATCAGGGTCTCATCTTTGCCAATCTCCTGTCTTTTTTCCCCAATAGTTTACTAGGTGTAACATACCTCCATCATTATTGATTAAGTATTGATTAAGTGCTGGTTCATTAAGTACATGCTGTATACAGTCCCCCAAACTGTTCTTGCTGTTAGAGGATTGAATCATTTTTTTTAAAGAATGCTTGCCCTAAAATGTAGCAATATCATTATTACCGTACATGTAATTTAAATTTTAGAGGCTGTTTGAACATTACATGTAACAAAAAAACTGTATTGTGGATTTTCATACATGGAAGCCTTACCATAACTCACAAGGTTTTTAATGTATCTGTTTTGCACAATTTGAAAGTATTGATAAGCATTTTACTGAAGGTTAATTTTTTTTTGCATTTTTTGACAGTGTAGACTCTAATTTCTATTGGATGCAGTGGCTGAATAGTTAAGCGCTTGGCTTCTGAACCTGGGTTCCTAAGTTCAAATCTGGGTGAAGACTGGGATTTTGAATTATGGGAATTTTTTAGGGCACCCCTGGGTCCACCCAACTGTAGTGGGTGCCTGACTTTATTTGGGGAAAGTAAAGGTATTTGGTTGTTGTGCTGGCCATATGACACTCTTCTCATTTACCATTGGCCAAAGAAACTGTAGACTTGGATGCAGTGGCTGAATAGTTAAGCGCTTGGCTTCTGAACCTGGGTTCCTAAGTTCAAATCTTGGTGAAGACTGGGAATTTGAATTTTGGGAATTTTTTAGGGCACCCCTGGGTCCACCCAACTGTAGTGGGTGCCTGACTCTATTTGGGGAAAGTAAAGGTATTTGGTTGTTGTGCTGGCCATATGACACTCTGCTCATTTACCATTGGCCAAAGAAACTGTAGACTTTAAAAATTATCTGCCCTATAGATCGCAAGGTCTGAAAGGGGAACTTTACTTTTTTTAATTATAGGCAACTTGCAGGGCTCTCAATTTGATCATATTTTAAAGTCTGTTAGGTCAGAAACATTGGAACATGGAAGGAATACAATGTATGATTAAGTAGCTCCACACTGACCTATATAACACGTTTTCATGTTTTTGTTTCGCTATCCCACAAAGACCCTGATAAATTCACTGAATCAAGAGGCAGCACCCAAGTAGATAAATTGGAAGATCACAGTGATGGTAAAATTGGTTTTAAAAAAAAAAAAGCCTGTTTTTTTGTTTCTAGTGTTTGGACCATTTTAATTTTTAAACTCACCTATTCACATGTTTTGTTTTGAAAATTATATTCGGATTTGCTTTTTTAATAATTTGATTGTCAGTTAGAGTTAAAGGCATTACATTTTTTGAAAATTTAATTATAAAATTCCTTTTTTTTAGTACTAATTAATATAAGATCATTTTAAAGCTTTTCTTTCTGATAACTGAAGAATTGAAAAATGTCATTTGCCTCACTTGGGCAAAATTTTGTGGCACATTTTTAATACTTCCTCAAATAAAATGTGTAGAAAAAATTGTGGTCAGATTAAGAAGGGATTCTGTTCTTAATAGTGAGGCATTACTAGTTGTAGAGATTGGTTTACCTATATTCTATTACCTTGTACACTAGCTAGACCAGTGTTGTTGATATCACCTTAGGTCACAGAATAGAACATATTAGAATTGGTTCTACTAATCATGCATAAAATTTAGATCTACACATGTAAATGCAAAATAAGATCAAAATATTTTATTTTAATGACTAATTAAAAAGTATGATTAGAGATAAAAATTAAGGAATAAAAACTTTGTTTTGATTTGCTTCTGTCATTCATTACCCCTTTACTAATTTCATTTATTTAAAAATCCATGAAATATTCATTACAGAAATATACAAGTTAACCCTGAATATGTAAACATTTATATTTAGAAATATAAATTTATGATATTTCTTATTATAATTAATTTTAACATGATGCTAAATGAGTGATGCCCCTCTAGGTGGAAACCATTTTAATTATACCATCTTTTTGTTTCAAATCACTTTCCCATTACTGCAAATAACTCAGTGTAGAGCTGTTTGATTTATAAGTTTGATTTGTAGATGCTAACAGAGAGAATGCATATTTTATGATCTTCATTATTTGCTTTGTAACGTGTGAAGTTATTTGTCAAACATGTGTAGCTTTAACCGAAACATTCTGGTTTTATAATAATAACAACAACATGCTAGTTTCTTGGAGTCTTCTGCCAGAGTAGTCTGTCAGTGATTTCTGCCAGTGTATACTGTTTGTGAATCTGGCCCATTTTATTCTGTCAGTACATTCTATAAGAGTTTTCTGTATTCTGTCAGTTTATTTGACCAGTGTATTCTCTAGTGCAGTGATGCCCAAAATACGGCCTGCGGGCCTGTGCTTCCATCCGGCCCGCCGAAACGTCGGCGCAAATACAGAAATCCCCCCCCAAATGTTCAAAATGTATCTTTACCTATGTTAGGGCCGTCAACTTCTAATGGATTACTAACAAGGCATTAAACATTTGTGCATTCATGAAATAGGATTATAGAATCTACTAAGAAAAGTGAACGAATCTTTACTATTTTGTAGAACATGATACCATTGCTGGCCAACATGTTTGTTTTTATAAAGAAAGTCTGAGGCTGTTTTTAAATAACAAGAACAACAAAATATAAACAGAACTTACGCCATTTTTTGAAGTGTAAAGTGAAAATTTAAAAATCCAAATAATTCAATGTAAGTACTAGATCCTCGGGTTTGAAATAAAATAGTTTCAGGTCGATTTCATTAACTTTTTGTATCTTTTACATCATGTGGCCCGTGCCACTAATGTTGGAGATTAAAATGGCCCGCAGATTGAATTAGGTTGGGCATCACTGTTCTAGTGTTTCCTGGGCACTGACAGGAACAGAGAAAGAATATTGAATGGAAATTTAAAAAAAAAAACTATTGTGCTAACAACAATGAAGATGGTTAGCTGGGAGGAGAAGGAGAAGTAGGTCAGTGATGCAGCAAGTTTTGTTTTGTATCTTAGGTTGTTGTTTTTTTCCATTTCTCAAGGGAACTCATCGTCAGAAAACTCTGATGAAGGCCAAATAATTGTTAATAGTGGGCCTTACTATGAACTGAAACAAACACAAACAGGCAAGAGCCCCACAGTTCAAATTTTTTTTGCAAATCAAAAATTTTGGTTTTTCATTTTTGCATTTAATATTACGAAAATATTTAGTATCCTTTACAGATTCAATATATTTGTTTGATGTTTTAAAACATTTTTAATGAATTTTATGTTCTTGTTTTTTTAAAATAAAGGCAGATGTTTGAAGTGGTTCTCACATCGTATTATTACACTGTAGCTGGTTTTGTCATTGTTGCCAGCTTTAGTAAAATACTGTCTGAGGGGTGATAATTTTCAACTTACTTTTTTAACTTGTAAATTTAAAAAAAAATTAGTATACCTGTAAAAAGAAATTAAAAAAAAAAAGCTTTTCAAATGAAGTATAAATGTTAAAAGCAAACTTACTCTTGGTTGATGAAATAGCAGAATTTATATTATCAAACTAATATGGTGTAAACATCACTTGATGGTGGCTTTCTTTTTATTCTTTATGAATAAAGTTGGCAACTCTGGAGTGTAGAGCAGTTACTAACCACTGTGTTGTAGTCTGAACTAATGCCAGACTAAGAATATGATCTACCAAACTAGCATAATATTGTAGAGTGTGTGTGCTTGATTAAACTGTAGGCTAACAGCATCTGTTAGATGACCCTGTGATTTAAACCAGTACACTTAATTTAACTTCTAAGTTTTTTTTAAGTTAAAACTTATTCATTACTTAGGGTACTACTGCTTGGTGGGTTATGACAAGAGATTTAGAATATTTTTTGGTGTGAAATTAAAGGTTCTGGGTTTATTTGAAATAAGTTTTTAATTTCTGGGTAAAACAGAAGGACTAAGTTTCAGAACTGAAATATTGTTGAACATAAAATACTCTTCTGCACTATTTACTACTAGTTCACCAGCTGCTAGGACCTTAAAGCTAATATAAGGAACATGAGTTGCTTTGTTACAAGTTTCCATTTTGAGATAAAAGATTAAATTACAGCAGTGCGACATCAACATATCAACAGTAGATTTTTTAATTGTCAAAGCCGTTCTGACACCAACCTAAGGGATAGCTCTGGGTCCATGGTGATGTGAAAGCATGGTCAGTGGCTAATCATTTGATCATGGTGTCCAGCTACTTTTACTTATTCTCTGCCTTCCAAATAGATGTTTGAGCTGTTAGGGGTCAAGGACTTGATTTCGATTCCCCATCTGGACCAGATGACCTTCAAATCAGTAGAAGTAATCATTTATCATAATCATCATTCAACTATATCATTATAACGATTTAAAAAAGATGAATTTATAATACTCAGTAATTTGCTGAAAAACAATATTGGAGTCGGAGGGTTATCAAAAAGTCTTCCTGGCATCTTTTATTTCTGTTAAATCAAAAGAAGGGAAAGGTGCGTTAAAATATTTCTGATTCCTGGGTCATGAAATAAAAAAAAGGAACGACCCATACATTGTTCTTATTATTGTCGCTGTTTTAAAACTGTTTTTTTTTTTTATTAGCTCTGGATGACATCATTCCCATCAACCCTCTTGTTTCTTGTTTCTTCCAATTATTTCTTAGATCACCCCATCCACCCACCGCCTACTTATGGCGACCCTTTCAAAGTGGAGCTCCCTCCCCCTGCCCATTGCTTCCTGAGGTTTGAGAAAGGTGTGATGGTTGTCTACTCTAGCGAAAAAGCAGCTGAGGAGAATAAGCCTTTCGACTGGCCGCACCCAAACCTGGAAGAGTTTATCAAAGATCAGAATATATTGTTTGCTATGATCAGTGATGGTCCCCTGTAAGTTTGCTGTTTGTTTGCTTTTTAAATAGTTTTTTTTTTTCTGTTATTAAAAAATGTCATACTACATCAATAGTAAGCCTAGTCTTCAACAGTTATTCTTAATTTAGTGTAGCCTGCGGAGAGTAGTCATAACCTTAATAAGCTTTTATAAGCATCAATGAAGCTTTGAGTACTGTGGCGTGTACCTTACATTGGTTAATTGTATACTTTCTGTACATTGAGATATCTTTATGCAAAGTCAAAGCAGGAAGTTAGGAAAAGAAAAAATCCTGAATTTAAATGTCTGTTGCCTTAAGGATATACCCTGTGGGGGCGCGGTGGTTGAATGGTTAAGCACTTGGCTTCCGAACCTGAGGTCCTGGGTTTGAATCCCGGTGAAGACTGGGATTTTGAATTTCTGGATTTTTAGAGTGCCCCTGAGTCAACCCAACTCTAATGGGTACCTAACTTTAGTTGGGGAAAGTAAAGGCGGTTGGTCGTTGTGCTGGCCACATAATACCCTGTTTGTTAACCGTTCGCCAAAGAAACAGATGACCTTAACATCATCTGCCCCATAGATCGCAAGGTCTGAAAAGGGAAACTTTACCTAAGGATATACCCAAACATGAGAAAGGCTTCAGGAGTCAACCCTGAGGAACAATCAGAAGCTGGTGATCTTTATGCAGCTTAAAGGATACAGTGCTGCATACTGGCAGAACTTGTGATGCAACTGATCCTAAACTGTGTCTGGTGTTCACTGTTTCTTGGGACACATCAACTGCATGGAGAGGGGGAACTGCTGTGTAGTCAACATTATTCCGACCACAGCAAATGTTCCAACTGTCATTTGCAGAGACAAGAATTGCTGAGTGAAAGGAAACCATTACAATCTAGAATATTTTTGTTGCATCAATAGTTGTTTTTTTAAAGATGAGGGTTCGGAACGAAAATATTTTGTAAAACAAATGTTGTGGTTTCCTGAGAATTTTTAAAAGGAAGTATATATAAACATTATGATCACTCTATAGTCACTGGCTTTGTTTTTTTTTTTGTGTTCTCAATTATGTTCTTTGTTAATAGTTGTCATTTTTTTCTTTGTATGTAGCTGGGGTTTTTTTTGTAGCGATGAAACGAAATCTTATAGGGTAGTTTGTTAGATTGCTTTCTTTGACAACATAGAAACTTAGGCTTGGTTTAAGACTTAACGAATGTAAATGTTCCTCTCTTCTTCTTATAGCAACAAAAAGGCCTTGGAATTTATTGAAGTGTAGCTGTTTAGTCATTTTATAATTCTGTTTGAGGTATTTGTAATGCTTACAGAGTTATTTCAGTTGCCTGGTTGAATGCTATTAGTTCTAGACTGTTGATAAATCATCTTGATGGTCCCAGGTTCTTATGCTTCCCTCTGTCGCCCTGTGATGGCCTAGGAATTAGATTATCTTCAACTCTGAAGAGACATCCAGAACATGTTTGTTTAACATCCAGAACATGTTTGTTTAACACCCAAAACATGTTAAACAAACAAGTTTAAAGGGGAGGTAATATTATGATTGACTGTTAAATATATATCTCCAGGAAGTCCTTTAGCTATCGGAGGCTAAGTTACCTGGCCAACAAGTTTCAACTGCATGTTTTGTTGAACGAGTTGAAAGAGTCGGCTGCCCAGAAGGAAGTGCCACACAGAGACTTTTACAATGTTCACAAGGTTAGCCTTTATTGTACACTTTAATTTCAGTATTATTGATTGTAGGGATTTGTTTAATATTGATCAATTATTTACAAGTTTAAGCCTCAACTGTCTAAAATATTAAGGCTTTGGGAGTAAACCCTGTTGAAAAATCAAGAGTGCAAGACAGTTTCATCACATTGTAATGCACTTCTACCAGATCCTGCCAAACCATTTTATTTTCTGAGATTCATTTGAATCCATTAGGAGTAGTTACCAATACCATATGGAGAGAAATGGTCAGCCACAGATTCTAGCTTAGGCATTCATCTCTATTCACAAGTTAAAGTTGTTCTGCAACAAACATCATTTAACAACACTATTATATGTACATGTACATCTAAATTTGTTTGTGACCTCTGAAAGGAAAATATAAAGTCATAAATAGAACTCCTTTATATCATTCATGCTTGTATAATGTTTCTTTTGTATTTCTTTAGTAACTTTTGACATTTCATTACAAGTCCTGTATAAATAATTTTTAAAAGGAAAGGGGAAATCACTCCTTTAGTCAATTAGCAGACATGTTCAGACATCAAATGGTCATCTTTTAATAAATAGTTATGTTGCGAACTCCTGACTTGGCTTTGACATGGACAAATAAATGTACGTCTTTCTACTATTCAAAGAAATGCCAGTGATTAATTAAGAACAAAAATATAAATTTAATAAAAAGCAATCAGAATAAACTGTAAATAATGCCATCAAATGTTGAACTATTAAATAACAACAAACTATAAAAACTACCTTCTACAGTACTTCTACAATAAGTCTCAAAACTCAGGCCTCTGACAATCTCGCAAGGGTCGTAACTCAACTTTAACTAATAGACCAATCAAATCACATGTAAACCTAGAATTCATTATATCTTACAACCAAGATTCTATTTACAATACAGTACAATATTCAAATACAATCATCACAAGTTATTACGATTAAAAATAATTTAGTTCTGTTATACTCCACAGGTGGACACTCACGTTCATGCTTCGTCAGGGATGAACCAGAAACATCTCCTGCGCTTCATCAAGAAAACCATGAAGACTAACAAAGACGATGTGGTGTGTAAGAATGAATCAGGAGAGTGCATGACCCTCGCCCAGGTGACCATTTCTACCACCCTCCCCCTCCTCCTCACAGCAGCCTCTTTGTTTTTTTATATCCTCCTTCTTCCTAGCACTGTCAAATATGTGAGGAGGAAAGTCAATTTTATTCTTAACTCTTTCTCTCCGTAATTATTAACCACATTCTGATGGAATCAACGTTTGTATCGTCGGTTAGGAGAGAAAGAGTTAACTTGGATTGAGATTGAAACTTAAATCTGTAATACCTCTATTCAGGCCGCACATTCCGAATGGATTGGCAAAGCCTTCTGGGTGGATGGACACAGTGCTTGAAAAAGGCTCTGACTATTTTCCCAGAAATTGGACAGTTGATGTATATCATTGAGAAAAGAATTACTCTCTCGTTGGCCACATTGGGAAAACTTTAGTTTGACAAGTATAATTTTTTAAAGCATTAAAAAAAAATGTAATTGGGCTAGATGACTAGAAAATATTGATCTTCAACAGATTATGAGTTTTTCAGCATGTAGACACTATTTATTAAAGATTTTAACAAATAAATGTTCAGAAACATTTTACGCACCATCTTCTAAGTCTAGATCAAAAGGCTTTTCAAAGAATATTATAAAGTCTTGTTGATTTGTACATACATATATTAAACATAAATGAATAACAGCACCAGGGACCAAGTTTTTAAGAGAGAAAGTAGTGAATTAAAATGCTACGAAAATAAGGGCATGCGCCGACCGAGGCTCGAACCTGTGACACCGGATTCGACACCACCGCCTAGCGATAACGCACCAAGTGAAACTAGGCTCTAGACCATCGGAATGTCCAAAAAAACATTCTTCTGATCCAGAGTCATTTTGCCCGTATGCAAATTACCACCCTAGTGGTCAAAGGTCACGGTGGTGTCGAATCCGGTGTCACATGTTCGAGCCTCGGTCGGCGCATGCCTTTATTTTCGTAGCATTTTAATTCACTACTTTCTCTCTTAAAAGCTTGGTCCCTGGTGCTGTTATTCATTTATGTTTAATATATGTATGTATCATTTGTTTCAGCACCTAGCTTCAACTCTATGTTTTTTGTTGATTTGTACAATCAGTTATCCAGGATTTTTTGTCAAAGGGGAAGGGGAGGGTAAAAAAATATAATATTCATTAGTAATTAGGAGAAAAACAATCTCTCATTAAGTTGTACATAGGAGGTATTGACTATTGAAAAAATTTTTTTTATAATTTTCTTCTTTAGTTAAAAAGTTAAATATAAATCTTCAGTAACTTCATTGCTCAAAGCAGCTGTTAGCTTTAAATGTTGGCTAGTTAATATACTAGACTGCTAGTACAATTTGTTCTCAGATATTTTATTGCTTGTTATTTGTACTTTACTTTTAATGTAAGTAGTTTACAACATAGTAGATTGTACATGGGATGTGTGGCTGAATAGAATAAGAATGGAACGGTTGCCTGAATCAGCCATGAAAACCTATGACTTAGCAGAGTTTAAGTCACTGATTAACATGCCTGACTAGATTGACACGTTAAATGTGTAGGGTGTAATTACCTTCTCTGTAATTTATTAGATAAGATAATCTGCTGGTTCTGAGAGGAGCTCAAGATTGAGTCTCTGTGTAGACTAAGACTTTTAAGTTCAAGTTTATTCTGGGCTGAGTTATGTTTTTATTAAGTGCATAAAGAGAGCATGGACATTTTCTCCCAGATACCACTGCATGGTTTCCAAGGTGATTTAAGCAGAGCCCACTGAGCATAGGAGCATTAAAGATCCACTACACAGCAGCAATAATATCAATGTGTTAAGCATTCTATTTGTCACAGTATTATGGTGTGCATTCTGAACAATCCATGTTACTATGACTTATTCCATTTTTGTTTGATTTTTTTCAGGTTTTCAAATCGATGAATCTGACGCCCTATGACCTCAGTGTAGACATGTTAGATGTTCATGCAGTAAGTTCTACTAGAACCAACTTTATGATCTTTTAAATTGTTGTCAGAATTAGGATTCTAAAATGTAATCTTTTGGTTAAAAAAATGTTGATTTTAAGATATGTTTCTACACTAAGAATATTAACAATGGTTCTTACAGTACATACCACAAGCACAATGCAGTGACCTTTTCACACTAAAGTGCACCAAATTTTACTAATGACTATTTTATGTCTCAGACATGTTTTGGGGAAAGTCTAAATGATGAAATTTAAAAAATTTGGAAACATCAATGCTTAAACAATCATCTTTCACTAAACTGAAATATGACTTCTTTTTTTTTTTATTATTAGTAAGATAAATACTTGACAAGTCTAACATGAACTACGGAAATACTTAACAAGCTGTCTGGTTGTGTAGTATGCGCACTGGACTGTCATTACATCCTCTTGATGGTCCAGGGTTCATACCCTGCCCGCTGTCGTCCTGCGGGAGATTTAGGCTAGGATGTAGATTATCTTCAACTCTGAAGGAGCATCTGAAACATGTAAAACATTTTACAAGCAAACAAACAAACTTCAAAATTTTAATAAGAAACCTATTTTGTATTGCAGGACAGAAACACTTTCCATCTTTTATTTTGTATTGCAGGACAGAAACACTTTCCATCGTTTATTTTGTATTGCAGGACAGAAACACTTTCCATCGTTTATTTTGTATTGCAGGACAGAAACACTTTCCATCTTTTATTTTGTATTGCAGGACAGAAACACTTTCCATCGTTTATTTTGTATTGCAAGACAGAAACACTTTCCATCGTTTATTTTGTATTGCAGGACAGAAACACTTTCCATCTTTTATTTTGTATTGCAAGACAGAAACACTTTCTATCTTTTATTTTGTATTGCATGACAGAAACATTTTCTATCTTTTATTTTGTATTGCAGGACAGAAACACTTTCCATCTTTTATTTTGTATTGCAGGACAGAAACATTTTCTATCTTTTATTTTGTATTGCAGGACAGAAACACTTTCCATCTTTTATTTTGTATTGCAGGACAGAAACACTTTCCATCTTTTATTTTGTATTGCAGGACAGAAACACTTTCCATCTTTTATTTTGTATTGCAGGACAGAAACATTTTCTATTTTTTATTTTGTATTGCAAGACAGAAACACTTTCTATCTTTTATTTTGTATTGCAGGACAGAAACACTTTCCATCTTTTATTTTGTATTGCAGGACAGAAACACTTTCCATCTTTTATTTTGTATTGCAGGACAGAAAGATTTTCTATCTTTTATTTTGTATTGCAGGACAGAAACATTTTCTATTTTTTATTTTGTATTGCAAGACAGAAACACTTTCTATCTTTTATTTTGTATTGCAGGACAGAAACACTTTCCATCTTTTATTTTGTATTGCAGGACAGAAACACTTTCCATCGTTTATTTTGTATTGCAGGACAGAAACATTCTCTATCTTTTATTTTGTATTGCAGGACAGAAACATTTTCTATCTTTTATTTTGTATTGCAAGACAGAAACACTTTCTATCTTTTATTTTGTATTGCAGGACAGAAACACTTTCCATCTTTTATTTTGTATTGCAGGACAGAAACACTTTCCATCTTTTATTTTGTATTGCAGGACAGAAAGATTTTCTATCTTTTATTTTGTATTGCAGGACAGAAACACTTTCCATCTTTTATTTTGTATTGCAGGACAGAAACACTTTCCATCGTTTATTTTGTATTGCAGGACAGAAACACTTTCCATCGTTTTGACAAGTTCAATGCTAAGTACAACCCTGTGGGAGAGAGTCGACTGAGGGAAGTCTTCATGAAGACAGACAATCACATCAACGGACTCTATTTCGCTAAAGTCATCAAGGTGAGCCTGTGTGTGGGGAACTTGTGTGCGATGAGATTGTAAGTGGGGAATAATAAACTGGAACTAATAATCCAATGTCACTACTTTATCGAAAAAGCCCACAAAAAAAGGAACACATATTTAAGTTCACTTGGAACAAAAAACTATTACCCTAAAACTAGTACAACTGTACTATATATAATATATATAATATATTTATTAAATTTTCTTCTAATGTTCTTCATGTGCATAGTATATATAAATACTACTTCTAGCTGTGATATTCATGTTTGTGGTGAACTTGTGTGTGGTATACTTGTGTGTGGTATACTTGTGTGTGGTGAGCTTGTGCGTAGCGAATGTGATTGATGACATCTGCTATTGTTCTTTTGGTCTACTTGTGTTTATAACTCATCATGAGTGTGTTAATATCATGCTAGTGCGTTAAAGTCATGAAGGATGGACGTTGTTTTTGGTTAATTGTATTTACCTCATTATCATCATCTTTCCTTTGCGCTCCTCATGGAACATAAGGCCTCAGAAAAAAACATGCCACTCTCCACGTTCTAGCTAGTTTTTTAATGGCTTCCCATCTCTTTCCTGTCCTCTGGGTTTCATCTAAAACACTTCGTGGCCAGGCTTTTTTTTTATCTTTTAGTAAAATTTAGTTCAACATATTACCTCTTTCTATCCTAATTGACGATACCATTGTTGATTTTACCCCATTTTTACAGCCTTATCGATAATATTATTGCCGATGCTTATAAAGTCAATTGTTATGGTTTCTTTCCTCCCAAATGTTTTTAATTGATTATAATTTAATCTTGAATAGTTTCACTTTGGAAAAAAAAATATGGATTCTTTTCATTTTTAACGTGTTTTTACAAAAATGATTTTTGAAGGAGTGGGGGCTAAAAAAAGGCTCTTCAATATTAATTTTTCATATTATAGTGGCATGGGACAGTGAGCATAAGACAATTAATTTAAATGTTTTATGTATGTTATATCTTACATTTTGTTAAAATATGAAGAGCTAACATAACAAAATACTGGTAGTTCAATTTGGATCATAAAATATTGTCTAGATCTAGTTCTGAATAGACTTGTCCTCCTCTTTCAGCAGGTTTTTATTTTGAAGCTCTGTTATTCAAAAATAAGATTTTATTTTGGTTTGTTTTATCTGTCCATTTCCCTTGAATTCTATACCAAATGTAACATTTTCTGATAACAAACGAAAAGGTTATTAAAGTTTAATCATAACAGGATAGTGAAATGCATATGATCAAAATGAATAATTGTGACAGAATGTGGAAAATAATTATGGAGAGTTAAAACTAAACTAAAAGGGTAGAGCTTCAGGATTTAACTTATTAAAATCATCTGTATAATTTGATTCTTCCACTTAAATCATTTTCTTCATTCTGTACAAATCTGAATGAATATTTTTTAACCCTAAGCTCATTTTAAAACTTTCGTACAGGAAGTGATGGAAGATCTGGAAGAGAGCAAGTATCAAAATGCAGAGCTACGTCTGTCTATCTACGGCCGCTCCATTGATGAGTGGGACAAGTTGGCCAAGTGGGCCACCACACACATGATGTACTCTGACAATGTCCGGTGGATGATACAGATGCCCAGACTCTAGTAAGTTTCTGGAGGGAGCGAAATCTTGTTGCTTTTTCAAAAAATAAGAATGGTAATTAAATTAGTCAACCAAGATATTTATGTGGCAACTTTTTACTCATCCTTTTTCCATTGTGTTAATTACATTTGTATCATTGTGATAATTACATTTGTATCATTGTGATAATTACATTGCACTTGTTGTATCTTGATAATTACATTACACTTGTTATATCATTTGTGATAATTACATTTTACTTGTTGTATCATTGTGATTATTACATTGGACTTGTATCATGATAATTACATTACACTTGTATCATTGTGATAATTTTATTACACTTGTGTCATTTGTGATCATTACATTACACTTGTTGTATCTTTCCAGTGATGTCTATCATGCCAACAAGTTGTGCAGCAGTTTTCAAGACTTTCTGACCAACACTTTCCAGCCTCTCTTTGAAGTAACCAATGACCCTAGCTCTCATCCAGAATTACACGCCTTCCTTAATCATGTAAGTAGTTGACCAGAAGTAACCCCTATCTCTCATCCAGAATTACACGCCTTCCTTAATCATGTCAGTAGTTGACCAGAAGTAACCAATGACCCTAACTCTCATCCAGAATTACACGCCTTCCTTAATTATGAAAGTAGTTGGCCAGAAGTAACCAATGACCCTAGCTCTCATCCAGAATTACACGCCTTCCTTAATTATGAAAGTACTTGGCCAGCTTATGTAGGAAGTGGAATAGTTTTTAATTTGTTAAGACTTCAATTTTATTAACCCTACGAGACCAGAGTTATGAAACTGTCCTCCCCTTTCTTTGGTCCCTGAAGAATGCACCCATCTTTCCCTTACTATCAATCTAGCTCTAGATGTATAAAGTTTTAAAATCCTGCAATCGTTTGAGTTATAACCGTCACTAGCTTTGTTTCAGTTCTCACTAAATAGACCATTTTTTTTTAACTTTTTTTTTAAACATGTCTGACTTTTTTATTTCCATTGTCTCATCTGCTCATATCATAGACATTTAGAGTTATCTACCAATGGCTTAAAGTATGACAGCTGACCAGTATAAAACTTTGTTTCCAAGGTGGACTAATGTGTGTCATTGTTAAATCATCTTAGCATTCTCATTGTGCTGTTAAACATCCTCTTCCTGTATGATGATATATGTAGAACTGCTAGCCTCACATTGCTATACTGTACTGTAGTGAGTCTGTTCATTATTATTATGTAACTTATGTGACTATCTACAAACAGATCTCAGGGTTTGATTCTGTGGATGACGAATCCAAACCAGAGCATCTCATGTTGGACAAGGATTCTCCCCTTCCAGCAGACTGGACCCTGCCACACAATCCTCCCTACAGCTACTACCTGTACTACATGTATGCCAACATGGTGGTTCTCAATAACTTCAGAAGGTAGCTACAAACTGTTATTCTTTCTAATTTTTTTGTTTGTTCTTCAAATGCTCTCAAAATGTTTTCTTTATTCATTTGATTGTTAGTTTAAAATGTTTAAAAGTTTTAGATGTCCTTTGGAAATAAAGAATATTACTTCCTAGCCCAAACTTCCTGACCGCAGGAGATGGATTTGGGCGGTTTGAACTCTGAACCTTCCTGATGACAGTCTGAAGCACATATTTAACAGACTGGCAGCCAGACAGTGTCTGTTTTTTTTTTTAAAGAAGACATTTTATGCATTGAAAAGTGATTATTAATGGCCAATGTCTGTGGCATTTTACGTCTTGAGGGGTTATATTTTCCCTTTGCAACTTTTGTGTGACTAAAGAGGCCAATCCTTGATACACAGCTGCGGTCACAAGTTGGGCATATATAATCACCAGCATTTTCAACCTTCTTTCTTCTACTGTGGCCAACAGATTAACACTAAAGAAATACATGGCAACTGAATAGCAATAAGGAATCAGAAGAAGCAATTAGACCTAATTCAGAAATATTGATTGAATTCTAATTACATTTTTTTCATCTTTTCAATTTAAAAGTGAGATATTTTTTTTTCAATTCTTACACTGCCTGGATAACAGAAACTGAATGTTGTGTGACAAGTATTTCAATAAAATTTTAATATCTTGAAGCTGTTTTCTTTCAGACAACGAGGCCTTTGCCAGTTTGTCCTGCGTCCACACTGTGGTGAAGCTGGCAATGTGACCCACCTTGTGTCTGGGTTTATGCTGGCGGAGAGTATTGCTCATGGCCTTGTATTGAGAAAGGTAACAGGAATATTATATGACTAATAGTTATCTTAAGTCAATATAGTTATAGCATTTTTATTTTCCTATCCTTATTATCAAAAAAAAAATTTTCAAAGAAAAATATCTTTTGGCATCAAACACAAACTTGTATAAATTATTAAAGTTGTAGAAAAAAAAATTAATTAGAGCAATGTATTTTTTTATGTAGAAAAGAAAATTTTGTCAAACAATTTTTTTGTACATAGAATAACTTACTTTTACTTAGTGTTTTAAAGACATATGCTATATTACACTCATAGATGCTCAAAATTTCATCCTTGCTCTTCAGAGCAACGTCTTAACCTAGAAATCTAAGTTCTTGTAGCCTTTTGAAGGATAACTTGTGAGATATTGTTCCAATCTTGTTTTCAAATTATCATAGAATGTATGTGACTTTGACGGTTTTGAAGCTCTGTTTACAACAAGCTCCAACCGCAGTAATCCATGACATTTTAGAAATGAGTAAGCACACATTTTATTCATAATCTCATTTGACCCTCAAATTTCCATTTTTCTAGCGACTACCCTGTAGTTTTTTTGTAAGGCTTTAAGTTTCAGTTCCTTAAAGATATACATGCATGTTTGAAGTTTTTCTCTATTTGGTCTCTAGGTTTTTAGTGTGAGCATAGCTGTGTACATGTTATGTGTAAGTGCTAGAAAGATTATGAAATTAGCTCTGCTATTTGGAGCTAGATCTCAACCTTTCAGCAACCCAGATCTTTCAAGTGTTGTCATTTTTTTACTCAGATTCTAATTTGGTTTGTTACAGGTCCCAGTGCTACAATACCTGTTCTACCTGTCTCAGATTGGCATCGCCATGTCACCCCTCAGTAACAACTCCTTGTTCCTCAACTATCACCGCAATCCACTTCCTGAGTACTTTAATAGAGGCCTCAATGTGTCTCTGTCAACAGACGATCCCTTGCAGTTCCACTTCACAAAGGTCAGCTGATAATAACAATAATAACAATGGGGGCACAGTGGCTGAGTGGTTAAGCGCTTGACTTCCAAACATGGGGTCCTGGGTTCAAATCTCAGTGAAGACTAAAGGGTACCTGACTTATGTTGGAAGAAGTAAAGGTGGCACATGACTCCCTCTTCGTTAATTGTTGGCCAAAGAAACAGATGACCTTCACATCATCTGCCCTATAGATCGCAAGGTCTGAAAGGGGAACCTTTTTTTTTTTACTTTACTATAATAACAAATAATTATAAATAATAACTTATATAGCGCTGTTAACAAGCAAGGTTCAAAGTGCTCTTTGAGCATAACAAACACAAATACAGGAGTTTAAATGACAAAGTAATCTAGATAAGTTTTGACCAGGTAGTTGTTAATGTTCTTCATGAACTATGTGGTTTATCTGAACTCAGTGGATAGTGACTATTTGCAATACAGTTATCAAAATGTTTTAGTCAGAATGTCAAATTAGTGAAAGAACTATCAGAAGATAGAGTTCTAAAACAGAACTTTAGGTTTAGTGTTTTACCTAGCTGCCCATATAATAAACATATAGATAAATAATCGCATAAGAATGTCTTCCCCGCTGTTCGATTTAGAAAATCTGGAGGTTCAACTTCAAGGCAATCAAGCAGCTGACGGTGTTACAGGTTCACACCTGAATTGAATCAAATACTTTAAATTTTTTTATAGTTTTTTTATTATAATTGAAATTGAATGATGGAGGTATTGCCTTTTTTTTTTAAATATTTTTTTTTATGTTTTTCTTGTGACATCCTCAGGAACCTCTGATGGAAGAGTACAGCATTGCTGCCCAGGTTTGGAAGTTTTCTACCTGCGACATGTGTGAAATTGCGAGAAACAGTGTTCTGCAAAGTGGATTTCCTCATGAGGTGAGAGCATGTCATGTTTGACATTAAGGTTGAGAAGTGAAGGGGGGGGGGGGGGGGGGTCCTAACATCCAGCAGTTGTTTGTTTGTTGGAGGAATCATTTGTTTTACTAGTGTGATATTTATATCATGAAACTATGAAACTTTTTGTGTCAAAATGTAATTAATAAAAGGATTATGCCACAAACACGTTGACCTAAATAATAACTTACTGACCTTAAAAGGTTAAGATGAATTACATGTTTTTTTAAGACAGAAACGCAACAAATGTATTTAACATCACCAGAATATTTTGTGTATGTAGGATTTGAGTTCCTTTTATGCTCTTTGCTCCCTAATGAAGCTTACAGACAAGGCATCGTTCCTTGTCTTGTTCTATGCTAGCTCAGACCTTAATTCTTTGCTAGCTCAGACCTTAATTCTTTGCTAGCTCAGACCATAATTCTTTGCTAGCTCAGACCATAATTCTTTGCTAGCTCAGACCTCAATTCTTTGCTAGCTCAGACCATAATTCTATGCTAACTCAGACCTTAATTTTTTGCTCGCTCAGACCATAATTCTTTGCTAGCTCAGACCATAATTCTTTGCTAGCTCAGACCATAATTCTTTGCTAGCTCAGACCATAATTCTTTGCTAGCTCAGACCTCAATTCTTTGCTAGCTCAGACCATAATTCTTTGCTAGCTCAGACCTCAATTCTTTGCTAGCTCAGACCATAATTCTATGCTAACTCAGACCTTAATTTTTTGCTCGCTCAGACCATAATTCTTTGCTAGCTCAGACCATAATTCTTTGCTAGCTCAGACCTTAATTCTTTGCTAGCTCAGACCATAATTCTATGCTAGCTCAGACCATAATTCTTTGCTAGCTCAGACCTCAATTCTTTGCTAGCTCAGACCATAATTCTATGCTAACTCAGACCTTAATTTTTTGCTCGCTCAGACCATAATTCTTTGCTAGCTCAGACCATAATTCTTTGCTAGCTCAGACCATAATTCTTTGCTAGCTCAGACCTTAATTCTTTGCTAGCTCAGACCATAATTCTTTGCTAGCTCAGACCTCAATTCTTTGCTAGCTCAGACCATAATTCTATGCTAACTCAGACCTTAATTTTTTGCTCGCTCAGACCATAATTCTTTGCTAGCTCAGACCATAATTCTTTGCTAGCTCAGACCTCAATTCTTTGCTAGCTCAGACCATAATTCTATGCTAACTCAGACCTTAATTTTTTGCTCGCTCAGACCATAATTCTTTGCTAGCTCAGACCATAATTCTTTGCTAGCTCAGACCATAATTCTTTGCTAGCTCAGACCATAATTCTTTGCTAGCTCAGACCTCAATTCTTTGCTAACTCAGACCATAATTCTATGCTAACTCAGACCTTAATTCTTTGCTCGCTCAGACCATAATTCTTTGCTAGCTCAGACCATAATTCTTTGCTAGCTCAGACCTTAATTCTTTGCTAGCTCAGACATCAATTCTTTGCTAGCTCAGACCTCAATTCTTTGCTAGCTCAGACCATAATTCTATGCTAACTCAGACCTTAATTTTTTGCTCGCTCAGACCATAATTCTATGCTAGCTCAGACCTTAATTCTTTGCTAGCTCAGACCATAATTCTTTGCTAGCTCAGACCATAATTCTATGCTAGCTCAGATCATAATTGTAACTGAAATGACATTAAAAAGTATCATAAAGATCATTTTTATACAAGATGTTTTTGTATATGAAAGCATCCACCAACTCTAAGCTAACTGCCCATATTTGTTTTCTTTAACTAATTTGTTCAATGGTTTAGGTCATAATTTTAGAATATTGTATCCTGCCTGTTAAAAATATGAAATTCTAGATTACAGTCTGCACTGCATTAAAAGAGATGGATAGCTCTTTATTGTTATAAAATTTATCAGGTTTTGTATAATTTGTGAATGACAAACTTTCTTGCAGGTCAAAAAACATTGGCTGGGACCGAACTATTTGTCTGAAGGTATCAGTGGCAATGATGTCAGCCGAACCAATGTCCCAGACATACGAGTGGTGTACAGGTATGACACCTTGGTGGAAGAGCTCCGCTGTATCTGCCGAGGGGCAAAAGAACTTGACAACACCGAAGGGAAACCCGCCAAAACTCTGTAAATGTGAAATGTATATTAAAAGTCTAATAGATCTTAACGTTTGGTGTCGTAACTCTGTCACTTTTTTTTGTTTCTATTTTTTTTTTTACTTTATATTTTTTATGGTTACATTTGTTGGTTGTAGTTTCACTATGTGCACCTACCTATATATTCACTGTATTCATATTTCTGTACTAGACAATCTTATAGAATGTATTTCATGGTTCATGCTTTATACTTTTAACATTTTTTGATGTTTTTTGAGTATATATTTGTTGTTAATGTAATTATGGTGAGTTTTTTAATCATTGTATCATATTCTAATATTTGAATGAACTATCTCAGCTTATTCTAATACTTGAATGAAGTATCTAAGCTTATTTCCAATATTTGAATGAACTTTCTCAGCTTATTAAGTCTTAATGTTCCATATAAGTTAATGCCTGACATAGTTTTATTTGTACTATTCAGAAAGAAAAATTAAATGCTTTCAGTCCTGTTATTTTTTTCAACCATAGCAGCCTTCCCACAATTCTTAGTTTATTAAGTATCGAAAGGCCTACATTTAGTATTAAGTTTGTGTAACAAATGTAGAAGTTTTCTGTATAATCTTCAGCTTTGTACATACCAGCATAGAGTAGTCATTTTATATATATAGGGAGTAGTTTTTAGAGACTCTTTTTATAGATATATAAACTTTATTCATTTTAAAACTAACAAAATTGGTAGATTACTAACATATTTCAGTGATTGATTACATATTTTGATTGGCTATAGTTACAGATTCAATAGATAAAAATAAAGTAATAATAACATGATTAAGTTGTAAGCTATAACTTACTTCAGATATATACATTTTGTAATTTTATATATAGGTTTTTTATTTACCCCTTAAAACACTATTGGTAGGTTAACCTCTAAACATCAGAATTGTAATTCCATTTTGTATGCACGCATTGTAAAACAGCTCAGCACTTTAAGGGTTAAGTATGACTTCTGCTTATAAATTGAAATTCATGGCTACATACGTTTTTGGTCTGTGGCATTTTACGTCTCGCGAGACGATCTTTTCCCTTTGCAACTTCTTGTGTGACTAAAGAGGCCAATCCTTGATACACAGCTGCGATCACAGGTTGGGCATATAAAATCACCAGGCGCCATTGCATTTTTTGGTAAAGTTACCTTAAATGTACAGGTGAGATGTGGATAGTTTGATATGAAACTACTGTACACAGCTGAAACCAAGCCAATGATAGCTGGCTCCATTTCTTATAATCGGAAAGAGTGAAACTTAAATTTAAAAATCAAGCTAATTTATGAAATAAATACTTTAAAAAAACATATAAGTTCTAATTTTTTCAAGAATAGTTTAAATCAATTACAGAAAAATGTTCAATGCTTGAGAGTCACTATTAGAATAGATTACTTTTACTTTAAAGTATTTCTGGGGAATGCATTCTAAATCCAGAAGATAGACCCTGTGCCTCATATAGACCCTGTGCCTCATATAGACCCTGTGCCTCATATAGACCCTGTGCCTCATATAGACCCTGTGCCTCATATAGACCCTGTGCCTCATATAGACCCTGTGCCTCATATAGACCCTGTGCCTCATATAGACCCTGTGCCTCATATAGACCCTGTGCCTCATATAGACCCTGTGCCTCATATAGACCCTGTGCCTCATATAGACCCTGTGCCTCAGATAGACCCTGTGCCTCATATAGACCCTGTGCCTCATATAGACCCTGTGCCTCATATAGACCCTGTGCCTCATATAGACCCTGTGCCTCATATAGGCCCTGTGCCTCATATAGGCCCTGTGCCTCATATAGACCCTGTGCCTCATATAGACCCTGTGCCTCATATAGACCCTGTGCCTCATATAGACCCTGTGCCTCATATAGACCCTGTGCCTCATATAGACCCTGTGCCTCATATAGACCCTGTGCCTCATATAGACCCTGTGCCTCATATAGACCCTGTGCCTCATATAGACCCTGTGCCTCATATAGACCCTGTGCCTCATATAGACCCTGTGCCTCATATAGACCCTGTGCCTCATATAGACCCTGTGCCTCCTGTTAAATGTAATTGTTAATGGATAAAGATAGCTCTGATGTTTCTCTACAAGATCTGTACTTAACCAAAGACGGACATTTTTTTCTGTTTCAGTTTATCTTGCATGTTATTTTCCAGGCAAAGTTTGTTTCTCAAATCTCTCATCCACTCGCCAACAGAAAAAAATATTTTTTTTTAGTTATAATTATGTTTAGATTTCAGATATATATTAGATCTCTATGAGCAGGAGTTATCCTTAAAAAAAATCTGTTCTGCTCATCTGTTCATGTTCTGCTCATCTGCTCATGTTCTGCAATTTACTTTCGATCCATTCAATAGAGCATCAAAAGTAAATCAATCGGTGTAAGTCATGTTGTTTTTTTTTTATGTTGAATGGTTAATAGTTGTAAATAAAGTTACAACTATAGTGTCAGTGTTGTACATTACAAGCGCCATTTTAGCTTGAGAATTTTGGCGTTTCTTTTTAGAAACTAAAAAAATTTTACAAAAATGTTTAAGTCAGATCTGCATTAGGTTCAGTCAATATAAAGGCCAAGTACACAAGTCCTAGTCAAACGTATTAACAATGTAAAATACTGGAACAAACCAACAATCTTTTTTTTTTTTTGTTTCACTTTTTGATTGATGATCACTCATTTGATTTTTTTTTCCCTACTTTTTGTACACAATTTTCGCTCAATACTTTGCATACTTTAAATGTTTTGTGTGTATCAATAGTTAGTGTAGCCCAACATTAACATCATTTTTTTTTTGTTCTAAACAACTTAACAGCTTTTCAATTCATTATATTTGTTACCAAGTATAAAACTAATAGTTGTAGTAATAATAAAGCACTAAAACTGAGCATTTGCACACTGCCATACTATGCTTCCATAAATTTTATAAATTTATATTGATCACTACTTTCATATACTGCTTACATCTTGATTTTAGTAATATCTTCATTATTATTTCACAAAACATCTATGATACATTTTTTGTGTGTGTTATACCATTGTATATTTTTTGTGTAAAATGGAAAGCTTTATTTTTTTTTATTTGTTTTAATGTAGCTATTAATATATATAAGAAGACTAAAAATTTGTTTTCTGTGATAAATGTGGCAAAGTTTTGTAGATTTAGCAAGTTGTTTATTTAGTTGTTTATCTAATAACTTTCAAAAGTAAGTCTGATTTCAGATTTTTTTATGGCACTGCTACCAAAGAAATGTTTTCATATCCTAACATTTTGTTCCTACTTATTGTTTTTCCTCATTTCTGCAGATGGTGAGTACACAAGTAGGTGGTCTCCCTTGGTTTGCTGCAGACTATTCCACATCTCTGAATGCTACAAGTGTTCTCATTTATTTTTAAAGCAATTTACTTAGACTTCAGCCCTAGTTTGAGCCTTGAAAGTTTTAACAGATTACAGTTTCAATCAAGCAAGAAGTGACTTGCTTTCATTTGAAAGAACATGCACACACACTTTATCAATAATAATTCTGAATCATGTTCTTACTGTAACAACAGCAATGTACAAATATTTGAACATAGGCATTACTTTGTACTTTAGATGTGCTGAGATGAAATGTTTCAACTTTGGCATTACTTTGTACTTTAGATGTGCTGAGACAAAATGTTTCAACTTTGGCATTACTTTGTACTTTAGATGTGCTGAGACAAAATGCTTTAACTTTATGTTTCAACTTTGGCATTTTTTTTTTTTTGTACTTTTAATAGATGTTCTGAGTCTATAGAACTCACAAATATTTTGTTCAAACCTCTACATCAGATGAAATATTTGGTCTCAAATATTCAAAGTAGGCTACTATTGTGTTCCAACTTTTACATTTGTATTATGTTTATTTTTTTTATCTACTAATGTTATTTTTTTGTGAAATAATGCTATAAATAATAGATTACATACTTTTTGGTACAATGTTTTTGTTTGGTAATTAGAAATAGAGATATCTATTTTTTTTTATATTTGTATGAAGATAGAACAAGGAGAGATACAAGATTTAGGTTGCTGTGTGGTCTGCTTATATCAGACTGTCATCACAATGGTACAGAGTTTGAATCCAGCCCACTGACATCCCTGCTGTCCTGCAGGAGATCTAGGCTATGAGATAATAATCTGGTATGCTCCTCACACTGTCATTATGAGGGTCCTGAGTTTGAATCCAGCCCTCTGCCATTCTGCAGGAGGTCTAGGCTAGGATTTAATAATCTTCATTTATGAAGGAATGTCCCAAACTTGTAAAACAAACAGGAGGGGAGGGGGAGGCAGTGGCTTGACCAGGTTGTAGATCATGTGGTTAATAATCTCTCTTCATTTTTTCTTATTTTTTTGGTGTAATTACTTTCTTCATTTAAAAAGGGCATTTCAAACAATTTGATGATAGAAAATAAATGTTTCTCTAATCAAATCAATTTCTCATAAGCAGATTTTTTTTCTTTTTGCTCACACATCACTGTCTTCATGAGAATTTTCAAATGTAATTTACCCCTACACAGAGTAGACTAGTGGACAGTGTCCAGTAGACTTGTGTAGACCAGTGGACAGTGTCTAGTAGACTTGTGTTGGTAATGGAAATCACATTCTAAAAACTTGGCCATTTCATTCTGTCTCTCATGCTTTGATTCAAATAAGACTTGAACTCATTGTACTGATTGTTAACTTGTTGACATTTTATTTCATTTCTATTGTCTTGTATTCTTGTAAATGTACTTTTGAAGTGTTTAAACTTTAAAGTAACACTTTCTGTTGTCTTGTATTTAAGCCAGGGAAATACATCTCTGCTGTGTACATTTTTTTTTTTAGAATGTTTATTTAAGGGGGTGAACACTCTGGCATTATTTTCTATTGAACTCTTTAGAGTGTTCAGCAGTTTATCTTGGGGAGGTAACTACTTATTAAGCAAGTTATCATGGGGAGGTAACAGCTTGTTAAATATGTTATAATTGGGTGTTAGCTACTTGTTAAATGAGTTATCACTGGGAGGTTACTACTTGTTAAATAAGTTATAATGGGGAGGTAACTACTTGTTAAACAAGTTATAATGGGGAGGTAACAACTTGTTAAACAATCGGCAGATATGATGTTTAAATAATAACAATGGCATATAATTTTATGCTCAGCAATTTAACATAAAGGCTGTATTGCTAGACCAATTGCCATATATTCTGTAAGATTCTTTAATGAAGATAAGGTGGAGTGTGCCGGCACTGTATATCACCTAAGCTACGCAACCCAAGCTGTGATCTACAATGATAATAATATACAAAAAGATAATACAATATTGCTGATATGTATGTTTATATGCATTTGAGTGTGTAATATTAAGATGGAATGGACGGGCATTGGGGCATTGGCATCGGGGCATTGGCATCGTGTGTTTTGTTTTGCTGTGCATTTGTAAAACACGATGTAACTGTATTTTTTTACTCACACCAATAATGTTCAGTGGGTCCCAATATTGCTTGGCTCGCTGTTTGGTGACGGATTTAATCATTGGTCAGAAAAGTTGTAGGAATCAGATCCAACATCTCTTTGTAGTTAGTACCAATTCTTTTTTTTTTTTTTGTATTTATTCAATTGATTTTTTTAATTTTTCAAATAATTGACTTTTCATCAATATAAGCTTGTTAGGGTGGTGTTGTTTTTTTTTTGCGATAGAGAAAATCTATATCCTATGTCTAATTGTTGTTTTTTGTTTTTTTCTTAGATTAGATAAAGCAAACATACATCGTGTGTCTAATAGTTTATGTTGGGTTTATTTTTTAGATGGAGCCAACCTAAATCTTATGACTTATGTCAAAGATTTTTTTTTTTGGACAGTTTTACTATAAGTTCCTTTATTTGTCTCATTGTAAAACCCAGGTTTAAGGAAGTTTAAGACTGTAGGTTATTGTGCTGGCCACGCAAATTATTTTTTACCCCCTAATAAACCAAATATTAAAAAAAATATGTATGCATTTGTCAATACCTGGTAGGCATTCTATGAATTCCATATTGTGATATTTCCTTGATATAAATATATATACACACTTAAAACCTCTAAACATGTATTCATTATATCCTTTTTTTGTATACATATAATTCATGTTGAATAGTTTGTACTATAAACTAAGGGTTTGTTATTCTATGGCATTCCTGTTATAACATTGTAATCCAGTTACATTTTGTTATTGTTTATTCAGTTGCTGAATGACTTAAGTCAGCTGACTGACCATCAAAATGGATCAGATTGAAAATTTCAGATGTTTCACTTGCAATAAACAGATGATATATTTTATTAGCATATTTCCAATGGGGGCTTGGTGGCTGAGTGGTTAAGCACTTGGCTTCTGAACATGGGATTCTGGGTTCAAATCTTGGTGAAGACTGGGATTTTGGATTTCAGAATGTTCAGGGTACACCTGAGTCCACTCAACTGTAATGGGTACCTAACTTAAGTTGGGGAAACTAAACCCTGCTCGTTAACCGTTGGCCAAAGAAATAGATAAACTTAACATGATCTGCCCTATATTTAGCAAGGTCTGAAATGGAAACTTTACTGGATTGTTAATATTTCATTATTTGAACAGATTGGAGTTGGTTAGTGTATAGGCCTATCAGTATGATCTGATCAATAGTTTTTCCCTTATAGGTTGTTAAAGCTATTTGAGGTTATATTTGTTTTGTTTTTTTTGCTGGGACGGGAAGGTGATAAAGTTTTTATTTTTCATACTTTGATGGTCAGCTTCCAGTTCTAATAATACATTTAAATCAATTAAAGTTGAAGTCCTTTGAGGATTGGGGCAACAGCATCAATCCTGTGAGCATTGGATTTTGTACAGTGATTAGGACAAAGAAAAAGACTCTTTAGCCTTCGGTCTTTCTCTCCATCAGAATGATCCAATTGTTCACGTCTGCTTGAGCTGGAGACACATCATTTATTAAGTGCTGCCCTCTATTCCATGTGCTCCAGGCACTGGTGAGGCCTACAATGTGACCTCCCCCTTTGTTGGAGAACTCATTTCAGATTTGATCACCAGATTGTAACTGTTGTTTACTTCGCTTGTTTTATATGAAGTCACTGCACTAAGGGTCAACAGTTGTTGTTTTGTACTATTGTCCCGATCTGATGTCTTTCTGTGTATCATTGTATCAATAAAATCAGATCTGTCAACAACAGCCTTGCTTTGTTTTATATATATTAAATATATACAGGTGAGTGATGTGGATCTTCAGGTGCATCATCTAGGTAACAATCCCATCATAACCCATAAGTGTCTAGTAATTAAATTGAGTGCAAGTTCTTTTTGTCAGTGGGGATGTGCTCGGTTTTGTTCTGTATATGGTCCCAGGTATGACAACTGTCCGCAGCCATGTCCCACGATTTTGTGAGAGTTAAAAAGACATCTAGAATTGCGATGAATCCCTTTAAGGCACATTCCTCGTTCCAAATGATAGGACAAACTTTTAAAAAATGCTCCTTCTTCCCTAGTGCTATTAGAGCAAGGAATGGGTTACCTGAGCCAGGCGGTAAAACCAATGACTTTGCAGAATTTAAGTCATGCATGACTTAATTGGACATAGGAACACGCGTAGGACGAAATCATCTTTTTGAAGTCACACTTGTATTTGATAAGATTAATGAAAGATCAATAAGTAAACTTACCAATATAGTATATATGGTTTGTCCATCGTGGTTCGATGATGACCGCTTTGTCATCCAGGGGGGCTGAGGGAATTGGTAAACGTACCAGAACAAATTTGAAAGTTCAGGCAACGAAGTTCAGCTAGAAAATATACCTGTTAGGAGTGCCGCTGTTGTAGCTTAGAATAAAAACAATGACGGATAATTTGTTTCTATTTGCTGAGTTTATCTCGATAGATTCTGATGTAACTAAGAAGAAGTTGACATTGTATAATAAATCTTTGACCTGCACTTTTCATGTGAACTCTCGTTTCATCTGTCCCTTGACGTTCATCGTAGGGCTGCTGTGACAGTTCGTGTAACCAAATCCCTCCACTTTTCCTTTGTCTGCATCTATGGCTTACTGAACATCGAATACATGCCATTCAACTGAACAACCATTGTTCAACATGAACAATATTAACAATAACGATAAGTTAACTTATATCAGTTAAATAACAAGAGAGTAAATGCAACAATTTAATGAATAAATAATGTAACATGACGTGACAGATGAATACGGGTTTGGTAACTAGTATTATACATGGTCAAATACAAACAAGCAGCTTATTCAAAATAACATGGCACACCTTAATCTCAGTGTCACAATTCCATCAGGGCTGGCGAAGCCCAATCACAAACATTCACAATGCCACGGACCACGTCAAAACCACTCAGGCTACCTACAACAGAGTCCCAAGCCTGCGTCCCTAAACAAGAAAATGCGCATTCCTTGAGACCGCCATTACAATATTATATTAATAATAATAATAATAATAATCTTTATTGTCCATATGGAAATTTGTCTTACAATTTGTGCATTACACCAAACAAAAAAACATTATAACTATAAGAAACCAAAGTGTACATTCACACCAGACTCACTCATAATTTACATGTGACAAAGTTTATATCACATTGTTCTTATTTAATGATTTGATTTCCAGGGGAACAAAAGAGTGTTTGTGTCTGTTTGTCTTTGCTATCGGTGTCTTGTATCTCTTTTGTGATGGTAAAATCACAAAATCGTGACACAAAGGGTGATTCTTTATTTCGAGGATCTTGTTAGCTTTTTTATAGATGTTTGTCTAAAACAACTGCCCAAATGGGTTGTTTTTTTTTTGCCAATGATTTTACCAGCAGCATTTAGGATTCTATAAAGTTTATTTTTATTTTTAATGCTCAGATTGCCATACCAGGCAGTGATATTGAAACTTAAAATATTGCAGATGTGAGCGTGATAAAACATAGACAAGGCCTTTTCGCTAACATTAAATGAGGACAGTTTTCTTAGTAATCGTAGTCTTTGCTGCCCTTTTTTACTGATATAATCAGTATTTGCAGTAAAATTTAGTTTATTGTCTAGGATAGTACCAAGGTATTTAAAGGTTTGCACTATTTCAATAGTCTCTCCAGCTACAGAAACAATATCATTTTCCTACGAAAATCGATTATCATTTCTTTGGGTTTTTTTACATTTAATAATAAAAAATTATCTTTACAGTATTTTTCAATGTATTCTGTTTCTCTGAAATACTCATTTACGTCTGAGCTCTCTGAGAGCAGGGCAAGAAGAGCCGCATCATGGGCGAATTTTGTGAAGGAGCAAAAAAGACTATCGGATTGAAAATCATTGGTGTACAAAATGAACCACATTGGGGATGTCACAGCCCCCTGGGGTGCCCCTGTGTTAACTATGCGTTCATTTGATATAACATTGTTTACCCTAACCCTCTGCGATCTCTGGGTCAAAAATTCATTAGCCCATAGTATTATGTATGGATTTCAAAACTACCCCGCGAAGAATAACGCAAAATAAGCTAACTTACCCAACACTGGGGAAGAAAACCACAACAAAGAACTCCATCTCAATGAAAAAACAAGCAGAGCAATGACACCAATATAGCGCGTCCTTAGAAACTAAAGCCCAAACCATTATGGTGCACAAAAGAGAAACATCCCACAAGAAGCAACTCTAGATGCGCACCACATTCAGTGTCCAACTTTCACAATCATATAGGAGTAAAGAGACCACTAGCGAATAATACAGTTTTAATTGAACAGGGAAACTGATGTTACTCTTCCAGATTTTCCACAGTTTGCTAATGACAGCGGATGAAAAGCTTAAACGTGTTTTTATCTTTTATTGATCCTCTATCTCTTGTTATGGTTGACTTCCATTGGTTGACCATTGAACTGTATGCAACATTTCGTACTATCTCCACCACAAACTAGTATTTTGCTTTTTTTCTGCACTGATTTCCATGCCAACTGCTCAAGCTGCAGCATCCAGTTTTGAAGATCTTGTAGCTGGTCAACATTTTCTCCAATGAGGTCTATACCAGCATATCTATTTTGTCTGCAAAAATAAGATTGTTTTTGAATACCGGAGAGTACAATAGTAAATGTTATGAGTTTCCATCATAATATGCTCCAGAAATATGTTAAAAAAGAGGTGGAGAGAGAATGTATCCTTGCCGCACTCCAGTTTGGTTCTTCAAAAGTACTGAGCTTTTTGCATTTAAACATTAGCTAAAAAAAAAATAGTTGCAATAGTAAATGTAGGCTACATGAACCTTTTTGATTTCTTGTACCGAAATTATTCTAGCAAAGTTTATAGCCAGCCTAGTGTGGAGTTGGATAAGATTATTTTTATTGGTCCCAAAGAGTAGAAATACAATTTGACTACAGCTGTCCACTTTAGTATTACTACTAGGCCTATGACATTAACAGTAGAGACACAAACACAAACAACATACAAACAACAAAACCATAGACACATACACACACACACTACACAATCAACACTGGATGAATTGGGCTCCTATATAAATTAACTGACATACTGGCCAAATGTTTTGTAAAAAATGTTTTTAAAAGGTTTTACATATGATTTACATATGATTCGCTACTTGTTGCGTCTGCTGATTACATTTGAAATGTGCACATGCATACATGGCTACTGGTCGTTCTTTAGAGTTGAAGAATATTTACTTCCTAGTCCAAACCATCCCGCAGGACGACGGGGGAGGGAAGCTAGCGGGCAGGGTTTGAACCCTGGACTATCGATAAGTCCGAACGAGAGTCCAGCGCGCAAACCGCACGACCAGTAGCCATGTATGCATGTGCACATTTCAAATGTAATCAGCAGACGCAACAAGTAGCGAATCATATAGAAATTAAAATTGACAATAGTATAACCTACTCCAATCCCTATAAACTTGTAGGCCTATTGAAAACTAGAATTTTCTTATTATGAGAGAAACTGTTTTCGAAAAAGCGGCGGACCGGATTAAATATTTTTGCGGGCTGGAGTTGGATCCGCGGGCCGTAATAGTTTGCCCATCACTGCTCTAATTCATTTCCGTTTTTTTGAGATGATGCGGAGGTCGCGACAATAATATGCGGCATTATTATGCCGTTTCACCTTTGGTACGCCCCTGCACACATTTATTTTTGTCTATATAACATAGCATATATAAGGTCGATACTCAACTATCTAATCTAGATCTAAAATTTTAAAAAGAAATATCTTTTAAAGAGCAACAATGATATAGGTTTTAAATTCTGAACATCTAGAATCTAGATGTAGACTAAAGATCTTTTTGAATAGAATAGCTGGAGCTAGACTATATCACTGGGGTTCTCAGCCTGTGGGTCGCTACTCCTTGGGGGGTCGATTGACGATTTGCCAGGGGTCGCCTAAGACCATCGAAAATATGGATTGTATTTTGCCTATTCTTCTGTTGCTGTATGTGTGTGTGTGGGGGGGGGGTCGCAGCACAGTGGGGGATTATAAAAAAAAGGGGTCGCCGAGCCTAAAAGGTGGAGAACCGCTGCTATATCACAATCTACATCGGAAGTTCTTTCTACTAATTTTAGTTTTCAGTTTCAGTATCAAGATCTATATTTAAAACACGGGATTTCCCGCAATATTCATAACATTATCAGTTGTTTAGGTCTTTACTCAGTTACTGTGTGCCTTTTAGAATCTTCAATGTTTTAACTTTCGTGAGTAGACAACATCTTTGTTATTGACCATATGAAGGAAGTGGAAGTTTGATTAACATTTTGAAATTGAAAATAATGGATCCTATTCTAGATCTAGATCTATAGATAGATTCGCTAGATCTAGATTAGGAAAGTAGAATAAAAATATACGTCGTAGATCTAGACAATCTAGTAAAAAAAAGTAGTATTGCAAATCATAATATTAAAATTAAATAAATGCAATATGACTGAATATGAATAGATGAGTAGTGGTAGGCAACCAGTCCAGACTAAGACGACTTTAAGTCAGTAAAGTCACTAGATCTATAACTAAACAGTAAATGTTATATCATCATATTATATCTGTATGACTCATCTTGTTTCTGTTTCATAGACAGTGGATGCTCCAACATAATTATATACTTTATTACTAGACTCTAATATTATAATGGTATTGAATCCTCTTCTTTAGTTAGGGAAGTTTTGGCTCTGATTAAACATTGGACAACTTTCTCACAGCTTATGCATGTGAATGAATCTGTGTAGAACTATCAGGCCTGTTTTGTTTTTCTTTCTCCTGTCCTTTTGCTATCTGAAAAGAAAAGGTAAGTATATGCCTACCAGCAGTTACACAGTCTGTCTTTATGATTTATGTTCTGATCTTTTTCTCCCATATACTGTCACTGATCATCATCATCATCAAACTCCATTTGAGTGAGGGCTAGAGACACTCAAATCCTCTCTTACAAAAGCCCTGGACAGAAACCCTGATGTTTTGTGTAGTGCATATTATGTCTCCATACAGGTCAAGAATTTGTGGTTTCCCAGACTTGTTGAGACAGAGATCAGTCTGAGGCAGTCAAAAAGAATATAAGACATGGTGCTTCTTCTTCCCCTCAACAGGGGCGCAGTGAGCCCAAGTTTGGCTGTAGCCATGTGAAATATGAGCCAACAGGACTGTTGCCTGTCCTGCACTGTGCTATAATAGCTTGTTCAGGCCTGGACAGCCTCCACCACAGGGAAGTGCTGTCAGGGCACTTTAAGAGCTCTCAGACTCTGCAGGCTTTTTGGGACTTTTCCCAGAACTCAAACCACTTTTCCATTTTTATTTGTGGATTGTTGCCAGAACATGTTGAAACTCACAGCCTGCTCATTAGGTATTGTTAGTTCTCCCTGGTGGGCCAAGGAGTCTGCAATGGTGTTGCCAGTCACACCTATGTGACTCAGTACCCACTGCATCATTAGATGGGTGTTATAAGGTTGGTTTATATTGTTTGAAGCCATGATGACAGTGTTGATATTGGGAGGCCATTGTCCAGAGCTTTGCAAAGCTTGTAGTACAGGTTTTGAGTGTCAGTGCTACAACAATCTTTGTTGCCCGCACATGTCCCTCGTTGAGTTGAGAGTCAACGACTTAGGCTTCACAGACTGCCATGGCCTCTGCAACAAAACTGCAAATACTATCACATGGTCCAAAGATTTAACTGAGTCAAAGTTAAGAAACTCAAATGTTGGCTCCAGAGTCTATTGATAACGACCCATCAGTATATGCAAAAATGGCACTGGGCTTAAAAGCATTGATGGTTTCTCGTGCTAGTATTTTAAGGTCGTTAGATGTATGCCTTAGTTAGTGGCATCAGGGTCCAATAGCAGGGCCAGCCTTAGATAATTAGAAGCCCTATCTAGATGAAGTGAATTTTGTGACCCCAAATGAAATAGAAAAATAAAAAATAACAACTAAAATTATGCAATTTATCAAAAACCTAATGCGCTACAACAATTGCAGTGAGGAAAAGTTTTGCTCTTCTTTACAAAAAATTTTCCGAGTTCTATGCAAGGTCCCCAAACAATTGGAGGCCCTATGCTTATGCCAGCCCTGCCACCAGTTTCAAGTGAATGTCTGGGGCCATTGGGTGACCCCAAGGTAGATAGCTTTAGTCCTGCCTGCTTGCCTGTAGATCAATCTTGAATGTTCCTTTGGTCTGGCTCTCTCAGCAAGCTCTTGAACAACCGAATATATTTTTGTGTCACCTACATAAATGTATCTTAAAGAAAGATTTTTTTCTTTTTTTTTTTTTTTGTTCATTTAGAAACACAATGTCTTCTGATGACGAGCTGCTAGCTCTTCAACTTCAAGAAGAAGAAATTGCTACAGCGGGTCTACAGTGCACTTTGTTTGAAGGTACTTTAGGTGCAGAAGGCCGCAATAATCTTGAGATAGCAAGAATCCTCTCACTTGAGGAAGAAAATTTAGCAAGTGAGCATCTTATTAAATTAATCAAAAAGAATGGTGATCTTCCCGATGCTGCTTTCCAAGAGCTAGTGAGCCGCTGCCAACAAGAGATTACACAAAGCTGTGCCCAAAAACCTTGCTCAGTTTTACAACAGGAAGAAGCCAGTGCAATAGACATTAACAATTCCACTTATCAAGAAGATAATGATGATGCTACGTACCAAATGATAGCTAGGGTTGTCCAAAAAGAGGAAGCTGATAGCTACAGTTATCACAATGCTTTGCAGCTACAGCAGCAAGAGGAGGAAGAGATGGAGATTGATGCTACTTCTGACACCATTGCAAGAATCACTCAGCAAGACGAAATGCAAACCTTAAGTTACCTTAGTGCCTTGCGGTTACAAGAAGAAGAAAATGATAGAATGACAAATGATATTTCACAGGCCAAGTTGTTCAATAACAATGCCGTCAGTATTCCTAATAGCAGCAGAACAAAGATCAATGACTTTTTCATTCCAACAGAAGAAGTTGATGAAATAGACGCAGACTGTGAATTAATTGGGGTATGTACATGTATTACAGTTCTAGCATTTGAGTTTTTGTTATTTTCTTCTACTAAATTCAATTTGTAAATGAAGTATTAACACACAGATTGCTAATTAGTTTCATTTCTGTTCAGTGGAAATGAGATTTCAGTTCAAGAATTAATTTAAGGATTTTTTAATTTTGTTTTGTAAACTTATAAACTTAAGCTGTTTTTATGAGAAAGAAAATTCCCCAAACCTGACTAAATGGTAAAGAGCTTAGTTGCTAAACCTAGAGGTCTTAGGTTCACATCTATGGGAAGGCTGGGATATGAATTTCAGGATTTCTTAAGACGCCCGTGACATTAGTTAAGGAAAGTTTAAGGTGATGGCTGTAACAGTGTTGATGGCGGACTTGCAGGTGTATGTATAGATGCCTGTGTGTTAATACTGTCTGACCTTAGTGACCCGTAGAGGGGTACCATTCATGACCGACTGACTGGCTGGACTAAGAGTTGTTGACAGCATGATTTATTAGAGTGTTTCATTGTTTACATTTGAATGACTAATCTGTTCGGAAAATGTAGACCTAATGTCTATATCAGTGTTTCCCAAACATTTCCCTTAATGGAACACTTCGCACATTCGTAGCATTGAGCGAAATACTTTGCTTATCTTTAGAGAGATTAATTCATGTGGTGGCCTATTAGTTAATTATTCCAGTAGTTCGTGGAACATTTATTCGTGGAAGGCTAAGGTTCGGCGAAACAGTTTGGAAACACTGGTCTATATTAATGCTTAAGTTTATTAATAAAACTACATGCTTCTAGTTCCAGTTTCTTCATGCACTTGCTGTGGGGCAAGCAAGTAAAAGCAAGAAGGCACCATACTTATATTACTATTACACTTGCTACATGGAGGTGCGGTGGCTGAGTGGTAAAGTGCTTGGCTTCCAATCAGGGGTCCTGGGTTCGAATCCTGGTGAAGACTGGGATTTTTAATTTCGGGATCTTTGGGCTCCTCTGAGTCAACACATCTCTTAGGGGTACCTGACATTAGTTGGGGAAAGGAAAGGCGGTTGGTTGTTGTGCTGTCCACATGACTTTCTCGTTAACTGTGGGCCAAAGCAACAGATGACTTTGACATCATTCACTAGTTTGTGCAACTTAATCTTGTTAAGATTGTTGATAACCAGAGATTGAACAAAGTTGTTTTAATTATTATTCTCAACTTCCAGTTTAACTCTATGCCACTGTTGTTGCCAGCCTATGACTTGTAAAATCAAACTGCTGATAGACAAACTAAACTACTGTTGGCGTATTATATCTTAACTTATAAAACTTGAAATGACTTGAGTATCTTCTTTGCGAACAATACGAAATAGAACTTTTTTTTTTTACAATATAGACAAATTCAACTTGATATTGAATAAAAGAAATGTTATCATCATCATCATCATCAAACTCCATTAGATTGAGGCTTGAGAGGCTCAAATCCTCTCTTGCAAAAGCCCTGGACAGAAACCCTGCTGTCTTGCGTAGTGCATGAATGTCGCCATACAGGTCGAGAATTTTGGGTTGACCAGACCTGTCGAGATAGAGATCAGCAAGTCTGGGGCAGTCAAACAGGATATGAGGCACAGTTTCCTCTTCTTCCCTGCAGCAGGGGCACCGTGAATCAAAATTTGGCCACAGACGCGAGAAATATGAGCCAACAGGACAGTGGCCTGTCCTGCACTGTGCTATAATAGCTTGCTCAGGCCTGGACAGCCTCCACCACAGGAAGTGTGGTCAGGGCGCCTCATGCGCTCCCAGACTCCACGGGCTTTTTGGGACTTGTCCCAGCACTCAAACCACTTTTCCATTTCTGTATTTTGGTATTATAGCCAGGGCTTGATGAAAGAAAGAAATGTTATAGACTTTAGTAATGATATAAAATGGTATTTTGAAGTCTAGCTCACTTCAAAAACATGTCTTTTCAGTCTGTCGTCTCATGTAACCAAGACAGCTTACATCAGAAACATATAATTCACACTCCTTAACCACCAACGGGTCACTAACCTCATCTCTTGTCACCATAGAAAGACAGGCCATAACAATCATCAGGTCTTTTTAATGCCCATGTTATAAAAATAGTATTGTACTAGTTTTCGTTTGTTTTTCAGGTTGCAAAGAGGTACATTGCTTGATAAAAGTTGAACTAAAACTCTAGTAAATATTCTATCTTATATAAAATACAGATGTTACTTCAAAAAAGAAGATAATTACATGTAAATCGATGACTTATGGCAGAATTTAAGTCATTGGTTAACATGCATGACTAGATTGACCTAGGAACATGTGTAAGACGTAATCATCTTCTTTTTTAAAGTAGCGTCTGTATTGTATAAGATAAGATAAGAAGATAATGACTTAAATTCTTCAAGTTGTTTGTTTTCCTGGCTGATTCGGGCAACCCATTCCATGCTCTAATAGCACTAGGGAAGAAGGAGTATTTGTACAAATTGGTCCTAGCATATGGAACAAGGGATTATCTTATTGTCTTTCTGAGTATCTTATTAGGCTTTATTTTTGTATTTGAAGATTATGGTTCAACGTTTTATGTATAATTGCTACTTTACTTTTGAGTCTTCTATCCTGAAGTTTTTCTAAATCTAGTGGTTTCACTAAAGGTGTTCCTCTAGTCAAATGTGAGTTTCTACATTTTCAAACTATATTTCAGGCCACAGCAGCCGCACCACCTCTTCATCATAACACACTCAAGAAGGATTTGAACCTTGCAACAGATGAACAGATGGCCAGGCTGATTCAGGAGGAGGAAGATGCAGAGGAACTTGCTCAAAGCATAGAATTGGCATTAAAACTTCAGATGGAGGAAGAGGCAAAGGCAAAGAGACGGGGTCGTGGTTCACAAAGAGATCTGGCATACAGGAACACATTTACAGGAATGCCTCATCGGGGACAAAAAGAGGAGGAAAGAGTAAGTAGTAGTAGTAGTAGTTCCCGTAGTAGTTCCCATTTCAGATTGCGATCCATAGGGCAGATGATGTAAATTTCATCTGTTTCTGTGGCTCACGGCTAACGAGGATGTATGTAACCTGCACAACCACCAGCCTGCCTTTACTTTTCCCCAACAAATGTCAGGTACCCATTAGAGATGTGTTGACTCAGAGAAGCCCAAAGATCCTGAAATTAAAAATCCTAATCTTCACCAGGGTTCAAACCTGGGACTCCCAGTTTGGAAGCCAAGTACTTTACGGTTCAACCACCGTGCCTCCAGTTTTACTTTAGTATCCATAAATAATGTTTAACCAGATTAACCAGATTAACCAGAATAATTGGTATGCATGAAGCTATGACAACTAAACTTTATAGATATTTATAAATCTAGAGATGGTTTTACTAAACATTGTGTAGGTATACATAAAAGGTTTATAAATAAGCTAAAGTTTATACATCTAGGGATGATTTTACTCTACAGAGTGATGAGTACATGATCCTTATTTTTTGAAAATTATGAATTATAAGTTTGTATATCTTTTCTTGAAGTCTTGAATGGAAGAAACAAATACAATGTGAATGTTGGACATCTATTTGCATCTTCCCAGAAAATTAGATTCAGCTCATCCTTAATGACAAAGTGCTGCAAGTGTATCAGCCAGCATGCAAAGATTTTAATAAATAAATGAAACATTGTTGTGCACATAAATATTATAAGGGTCAGTGGTGGGGGTAATAAAGTGTTCCACAACCAAATTGAACTTCTCAAACTCTAATCTCAGTGGAATCTGGATTTTTTTTTTCTGGGGTTCTAGGGATTGGCTGAGTTCTGATTGCGCCACTTTTAGTATAATTTCTTAAAGATGAAAAAAGCAATTATTCATTGCCTTTTTGCTGCATATTGGCGGCATGATGGTTTGACAACCTTCGACGGTTCCCTTCATTATTAGTAAAAGTCTTGTTCGACATTCAGTATCAGCGTCGACTATCTTCTAGTGTTGGCCTTTCGCCTGTGTTATTAGATTTCGTTATTTGAGTGTTACCTCCATTTGGTTTATCTGCATAAGACACACAGCAAAAACACCTAACAACTTGCACCTAACAGCGGTAAAAGGGCTTGGTTTCTGAACAGAGGGGTCCCAGGTTTGAGTCTCAGTGTAGACTGGAATTCAGAACTTTGGAATTTTGAGGATACTTGAAATGAAATAACAAGACTTTCATAATATAAACAAATAGCTAGCTTCTTTAATCCGCCATCTTGGCTCACTGATAGCATCTGCTAGCAATGGGCATAACTCTTCCTACTTGTTATGATGCTCATTTAGTATGGCTTTAATACACTGAATGACTACACAACACACATCTCTCTCTCTCTCTCTCTCTCTTTATATTTATATATATATATATATATATATATATATATATATATATATATATATATATATATATATATATACCTAAAGGGGGGGGGAGAATATACAATATTATGTGAGTTACTGAAAGTGGGGTAAACATCCATCAACATCCCCTCTCTTCCCTAAAAAAAGAATTTAAAAAACCTCTAATGGGTTCCAAATGGGGTAAGAAATAAACTTGAGGAGCTATAGAAGGCTCTTAACTCTTTCTCTCCTAACTGACGATACCATCGTTGATTCCAACAGAATGTGGTAAATAATTACGGAGAGAAAGTGTTAAGTATCACATACAAAGACCTGTTCACTAATGAAGAGATTAGAAACAACATGTTGGGTCCCATGGTGATCTGCTAACCACTGTCCAAAAATCACAAACCAACACTTTATGGAGATATGAATGTTTTATAAATGTTATATTTTAGGTATATGAATATTTAATAAATGTTATATTCTAAGTATATGAATATTTTATAAATGTTATATTCTAAGTATATGAATATTTTATAAATGTTATATTCTAAGTGTATGAATATTTTATAAATGTTATATTCTATGTATATGAATATTTTATAAATGTTATATTCTATTTATATGAATATTTTATAAATGTTATATCCTAAGTATATGAATATTTTATAAATGTTATATTCTATGTGTGTGCATATTTTATAAATGTTATATTCTAAGTATATGAATATTTTATAAATGTTATATTCTAAGCATATGAATATTTTATAAATGTTATATTTTTAAAGAATCTCGAGTCTACATTATAATTTTAAATAAAGATATTTAAGTTCAATTGTGATCATTATTATTTGAGGTTGATATGACACTTCAAAAAGTATTATGGAGCACATCATATCATTTTATTATAGATGTTTCTTAAAAAAAGTTTAGATGGAAAGTATTGATTGAGTTTCTTATCATTTGATTGTAAACCATTTAAAAGTTGGGTTTATTTTAAAGGCTGTGATATTTTGTACCCAGATTTAAATGCATAATCATCTTGCCTACAAAAAACAATATTTTGCAGCTTAATACTAAAAATATTTGTGTTAATACATAGATCACATTTATTTGTGTAAGAAAAAATGCTATCCATTGATGTTTTTTTTATTTTATGTTCCACTACCTTAGCAGCCCAGACACCTTACTGGCGCGAGGAGCAGGCCTCCTTTTAACTTTCAGCCAATGAGACAAGTTTTGGCAGCCAGAAATGTGAGTACTTGAGTGAACTTGGTCAGTGAGTAGACTAGTGAACTAGGTCAGTGAGAAGACTAGTGAATAGTTATAAAAGTAACCTTTTTGTTTTTCAGTCATTGTAAATTGCAAATCATCATTAAGAATTAAATGTGTAATAATTTTATAGTGTTCATCTTGGTCTACTACTATTTTATGTGCAGTAAAGTCACTGACAAATGTTTGATGAATGATAGGTATGCAAAGATTTGAATGTTTCGAATAAGTTTATACATTCATTCTGAATTAATCACCTTCAACTCATTTTTTTTTTTACAGCATGTCCCTGCAGAAGATTTTTTTTATGAGGATATGAATCAAGCAGTCATCCGATCTTTTGGGAATTTCAGTGATCACAATGGTAATAGAATATATACATATATAATATAATCCTATTAGTATCCTAATCCTATTAGGCTAAAAAAAACAAACCTACTTGGCTTACTAAAATTTAGTAAAGTCATTCGAAAATGGAGATCCCTTTTAGCCTATCAGGTCAAGTCTTGGTATATCTGCAACAACAATAAATGCCATCTTTAATTTATCTAATATTTGGGAGGTATCTATATTGCCTTTAGGTGCTCAGCAAATACAACTTAGCTCCAGCTAATATCTGGGAGGTATCTATATTACCTTTAGGAGCTCAGCAAACACAAGTTAACTCCAGCTAATATTTGGAAGGTATCTATATTACCTTTAGGAGCTCAGCAAACACAACTTAGCTCCAACTAATATTTGGGAGGTATCTATATTACTTTTAGGAACACAGCAAACACAACTTAGCTCCAGCTAATATCTGGGAGATATCTATATTACCTTTAGGTGCTCAGCAAACACATCTTAGCTCCAGCTAATATCTGGGAGGTAACTATATTACCTTTAGGAGCTCAGCAAACACAACTTAGCTCCAGCTAATATTTGGGAGGCATCTATATTATCTTCAGGTGCTCAGCAAACACAACTTAGCTCCAGCTAATATCTGGGAAGTATCTATTGCCTTTTGGAGCTCAGCTTAGCTCCAGCAGGGATTTGGACTTGAACACATACCACAACCTAATGTTAACATTTTTTTTTTACAAATTATTTGCCCATCAAATTTAATCTTTACATATATTCAGATGATGATCCACCATTTCTGCTGCCACCTGGTTTAGAAGGTTTCAATGTTGAGGTTAGTTGTTTTATAGATCAAACTGTTTCTGATAATATCTTTCTTTAATGTTAGCATTTCATCAATAGAATGAAAAAGAAAATTGTTTATTTATTGGTAAGTGTCAATAGCTTTAAATACTTTGGAGCTATTATCTCAGATGAAGAAACCAAACCTGAACTACTGGCCAGAATAGCACAGTCCACAGCAGCACTTGCAAAACTCTAAATAATTTGGAAAGAGAAAGGCACAGCCGTCTTCATAAAACCTACTGATGCTCACTGGTCACTGCCACATTCTTATATGCTTGCGAATCTTGGATACTGACTCCAGATCTTGAGAGGAGAATCCTAACAATGGAACTAATATGCTACAGAAAGATTTTAGGTATCACTTACAAAGACCACAAATGAAGACATTAGATAGAGGATTAGCACAGCCAATGGACCACATGATGACCTGCTAACCAAGGTAAAAAAACTAAAACTTATACAAGGTCCTCAGGGCTCACTAAAATCTTCCTTCAGGAAACAATACCAGGAAAAAGAAGAAGAGGCAGACAGAGAACTTGACAGGAAGACAAGATAAAAGATGTATTGGCTTCACATTTAAAAAGATTCTATCTAAGACAAAAGACAGGAATGGAGAAAGATGGTCAACAGATCTTGTTAATAGTCCAACAAAATATGGAATAGGCGAAGGTGAATGCAGACAAAGGCCTTGTCCTCAGGGGTATGCTGAAACAAAGGCTATTTTTGTTATGCACACCTGCAATGTGGGGTTGTCTAGTCAGAGGTCTATGGTTCAAATCCTCGTCAGTGCCTACTTAATTTTATCATATTATGTTCACGTTCAATTCTCAATTATAGGGCTGCTATTTGATCTTACATGCCACTGTTTGTAATCTGTCTGTATCTTTGTTTGTAAGGTGCGGTGGTTGAATGGTAAAGTGTTTGGCTTCCAAACCGGGGATCCCGGGTTTGAATCCTGGTGAAGACTGGGATTTTTAATCTTGGGATCTTTGGTCGACTCTGAGTCCACCCAGCTCTAATGGGTACCTGACATTAGTTGGGGAAAAGTAATGGTGATTTGTCGTTGTGCATGCCACTTGACGTCCTCGTTAACCGTAGGCCACAGGAACAGATGACCTTTTATATCATCTGCCCTATAGACCACAAAGTCTGAAAGGGGGAACTTTATCTTGTGTTTCCTAACAATATGAACTTTATTTTAAATACTTTACTACTTTACTTTACTTAAATTAAACAAGAAGATCCTTGAGACATTTTACGGCGCGACTGTACAAAATCTGCTAACATACGGAATAAGTTGTTGGCATGGCAACGCCTCATCTAAACTGTTGCAACATCTAGAAAACATCATTAAAAAGGCATCAAAAATTACACTCACAACATTACCACATTTAAAGGAACTTTTTGAACGAACGTGCCTAAGAAAAATAAAAAAAATCTTGGAAGACAACGGCCACCCGCTTCATCAGAACTACACCAGGTCGTCACGAAGTGGGCGACTGCTGTCAATCAAAACAAGAACGGAGCGGTACAAAAACTCGTTCCTACCTCACTCGGTCAGACTCTATCACCGCCACTCATTGATCAGGAAACATGAAATGCACCAAGATACCTGTGTGTAGTTACTGAATGAACTCTTTATGTTGTCTGTTGTATTTATGTGTATTTTTCTTTATATGAGAAACGAGTCCTTGTAATCACAACAAATTTCCGTAAAGATCAATAAAGCAGTCTTAGTCTTAGTCTTAGTTTTATCTTGTGTTTCCTAACAATGTTTTGTTGTATCAACAGCCAGGCCAGAATCTAGACATCATTACCATCCCTCACAACAGCAACTATGAGGTGAGTTGTTCAGGGACTGTCGACATATGAATCTTATGTTATGATACTTTTCATGCAAAGAAAGAATTTACTACGCTGCAAGGCATATTTTTTTGTGTGATAGTTTTTGTTACTCAGCTACCATGTTTTAATTCTTTTATATACTTCATGAAACATGTATGCTTTCTGCAGTGCTCAGACCCTGTCTGGCACAACACCTGCCTGATATAATCCCTTCCTGTCACAATACCTGCCTGTCACAATACCTGTCTGACACAGTCCCTGCCTGACACAATCTCTGCCTGACACAATATCTGTCTGACACAATCCCTGCCTGACACAGTCTGCCTGACACAATCCCTGTCTGACACAATCCCTGCCTGACACAGTCTGCCTGACACAATCCCTGTCTGACACAGTCTGCCTGACACAATCCCTGTCTGACACAATCCCTGTCTGACACAGTCCCTGTCTGACACAGTCCCTGCCTGACACAGTCCCTGCCTGACACAGTTCCAGCCTGGTCCGAAACATTGGGGAATAGGGCAGTGTACTTGAATCACTTTTAGCACTTAAAAATTATGCACCAAATTAAGGTTATAGTTTAGTATTGTGAATTAGAACAGTAAACAATTATTATTTACTTATTTGACAAATTTGGATTGGTTCCCAAGATGCCGATAACGAAGGGAGATTATTTATGAAAGTACTGCAGAAATGAATTGAATTATTTATTCACTTTAAAAATATATTATTTACTTTTAGCTAGATCCATTTACCCCCCCCCCCCTTCCCCTTTCCATTTTCAATTCTGCCAAAACTGTCAGAATGTTCTAGTGTAAAGAAATGAAAACATTTGGTTACAGATTTTTATATACAGTAACAAAAAACAAATATGTGCTGGCTTCAGGTAAAGGAGAAAAATTGGAGGGGAGATGACTGCTGCATTAAAACTTCAAGTTGTGCCCCTTGGCTGGTATCACATGATCTTGTTCCATCCTTTTTAATAGCAGTCATATGTGGAGTCTATCCTGTTAAAGTTAAATGGGGGAAAAAAAAGTTTTAGAAATAATGATTCAGTTTCTCAGGGCTGACTTTTTTGAAATCTGTTAGAGCTCTTCAACTTTTAGAAATAATGATTCAGTTTCTTAGGGCTGACTTTTGGAAATCTCTTGGAGCTCTTTGGTGTATCCAGTATAAAAACACAAGACATATTGATGAGCTTTGTTTTTTTAAAAGGCTTATATTATTTTGAGTGCACCTTTTAGCCGAACCAAGTTCCGCTCTCAGACCTTGTGCTCTGTAAGGCAGATGCTGTAAAGATCATCTGTTTCTGTGGTTAAAAACCTAGTTTTCTGATCACTTTGGTCTTGAGAAAAAAAATAGTTTCAATTCGTAGGAAGCTTTAGACTTTACCTCTCTTTGACTTAAAACTTATTATATTATAATTGGCATGGGTATCTGACTAGCAGTAATAAAGGACACTTAATACAAACATTGGAGGCACAGTGGCTGGGCGGTAAAGCTCTTTGCTTCCGATCTGGGGTCCTGAGTTTGAATCTCGGTGAAGACTGGGATTTTTAATTTCAGGATATTTGGGTGCTTCTGAGTACACCCAGCTCTAATGGGTACCTGACATTAGTTGGGGAAAAGTAAAGGCAGTTAGTCATTGTGCTGGCTATATGACTCAGTTGTTAACTGTAGGCGACAGAAACAGATGACCTTTACAACATCTACCTTACAGAGCACAACGTCTGAAAAGGGAACTTTTTTTTAATGCAAACATCTTTTTATTTAGTTAGCAGCAGTGACCTTCAATTTAGCATCCTTGACATTGTTTTGTTAATCACCAAAACCTCCAATATGATTTTTCTAAACCCAGGAGCTCATAGCATTGAGTGAATCTATTGGTGAAGTCAGCTGTGGTTTGTCAGTCGCTCAAATCAACACATTCCCTGTCAGGAGATGGAGGGCAGATGTTGGCGCAACAAAAGGCGAGGGAGACAATTGCAGCATCTGTATAAGCGATTTTGAAAACAATGAGGAGGTGCGGAGATTGCCTTGTAAGCACGAGTTTCATAAGAAATGTGTGGATCCTTGGATAAAGGTAAGCTGACTCGCAGGCCTGTGCCCATTTAGTTATCTCTGTTGCTGGCAGAGTAAGCAAAGCTGCATTCCATAAAATTTTTGGCATTTTCAAGCAAGGCAGGAAAAAATTTTACTGTTTCTTACTTTGCTCAGGCATTGACTAGAATTGCTCTTTCTTATTCTGTATAGGTATTGACTAGAATAGCTCTTTCTTATTTTGTATAGGTATTGACTAGAATAGCTCCTTCTTATTTTGTATAGGTATTGACTAGAATAGCTCTTTCTTATTTTGTATAGGTATTGACTAGAATAGCTATTCATTACTTTTATTAGGCATCGGCTAGAATTGCTATTTCCTACTTTGTCTAGTTATCGACTAGAATAGCTATTTCCTTTTTATTGTCAAGTCATTGTTACGAGTTAATGCTTCTTACTTTGTCTAGGCATGGAATAGAATGACTTGTCCAGGCATGAAAATGTTTATGAAAGTATTTTGTTAACATAAATTATTCACAATAATTTCTTATCAGTAATCAGTACAGTATTGTTATTTTCTTTAAAGTCCTACAAAATAAAATGTAATGGTATTCATTGAATCATGTACACATTTATTTGTGCATTTCTCTAAATTACAGGATAAACCAAACTGTCCAACGTGCAGGGCTGACCTGAAAGAAAAGATGAAGTCTAAATAATCTGGACTGAAAGAAAAGATGAAGTCTAAATAATCTGGACTGAAAGAAAAGATGAAGTCTAAATAATCTGGACTGAAAGAAAAGATGCCAAACTCTGTGATCTTTAAAAACTTTTTTTTTGGGAGGACATATTTAATCAAAGTTGGTTGTATTTAAAGCATCTCCACCTCAAGATGATTCAAATTAACACTTTGCCTCTTTGGAAATTGATACAGAACTATGTTTCAAGTAGATGTTTTGAAATATCAATTTACCTTTTTTTTATTTGTTTAAACCACTATACACACTTAGATTTTTTTTACATTAAATTTTCTCAACTTAGTCTTGTTATGAAAATGTACCCTATTATGTAGCCTACTCTGTTGACCCATCCAGAGTGGTTTCTATTCTATAGAGTTTCTCTGTTGACCCATGCAGTGAGGTCTCTATTCTTTAGAGTTTCTCATTTGATCCAATCAGTGTGGTCTCTATTCTTAGAGTTTCTCTGTTGACCCACCCAGTGTGGTCTCTATTCTTTAGAGTTTCTCTGTCGACCTACCCAGTGTGGTCTCTTTAGAGTTTCTCTGACGACCCACCCAGTGTGGTCTCTATTCTTTAGAGTTTCTCTGTCGACCCACCCAGTGTGGTCTCTATTCTATAAGAGTTCGCTATAGTTAGGAATGTACATTCTCTTGTTATAAAAAATGTTTTTTGAAAATTAGTGAAACATTTGTCCAATTATATTTGTTACGTAAACTCAACTGTCTATAAAAAAAATTATGAATTGGGGGACAATTTTTCAGCTTTTTAAGATTTTGCCATTTAAGTAAAAATCTATTCATTTTTTTTGACAAAGAATAACATTAGAACTCCCTGGTGGAGTGACTCATATTTGGTGGGAGAGGAATTTAACACTAACAGTTTTTGCATGTAGTCACAAGATGTGAATCTTCTGTTAGTTTTAAATGTCTCGGAACCATGATTTTTTAAAACTTTATATTGTCCAGCTTTTTTGTTTTTTTTTTAACTGGAAGGTCATTCTGTGTTCAATTGAGAAATGTTATTGTTAAATGTTAACTAAAATAAAACATGACACTATTATAATTTTGAGATGTATTTACACAAAATGAATCATAGGTAACCATTGATCTGGCAGCAAGTCAGGTGTAACAGAAACTTGTTTTAAAACATAACAATGACAGTAGATAAATAAGTTTATATCTTCAGCGATGCTCGTGATACCGGGAACAAATGCTGACATTTCACAAAAGTCTCATTCAAGTAAATAGTATAAAAATTTCATAGTTTTGGTTGGGGACTTTGTTATGGTCTTGAAAGAAATTTCCAGTTGCTTGTTATCGTCTAAATATATTGAATGAATATTGATGATGTCCTAATAAAATAATAAGACTTTAATGACCTCCCACGATTCACTTGATTTGTATAGAACAAAAGAATTAAAACTATAAAAACTAGTTCATGGACTTGTGTTGAAGTTTATTGCAAGGCTTAAAACAAGACTTGTTGACATGAATTGCATGCTTGGTTGAAAACTTGGGTTTTCTGGGTGTCTCTTTTTTGTAAATTAAAATAAATTGAATATTTACTAAAAACTTGCAGTTCTGAGGATCTTTTTTTTTTCAATGTTATTTACTGGCAATAAAAAAATATCAAGTTCAAATAATTAAGTCAAATGTGCATGGCATGAGTACAATCTCATTTTCTGTGCATCTAAAGAAAAAAATGCTGTGGAATATAATAAGCAAAGGAAAAAATGTACCTGCCACCACAAAACACACACAAGCAAAATATCAATAACAAAAGTACACTTCTGATGTATCAACAGTCGAAACAACTCGTAAAGGTTCCTATTAAATTAATTCACCATCCCATTCATGTCATTTAGATACTTCAAATAAAATAAGATCACATACTTTTCATTACAATTAGACATTTCCCACATGACTTAACGTACCATTCATTTCAACTAAACACACAAATCAATAAATCATACACCTTTCATTTCAGCTAGACCAGGGGTTCTCAACCTTTTATGCTCGGCGACCCCTTTTATCAATCTCCCACTCTGCCTCGACCCCACCCACGCACAGCAATAGAAGAATAGACAATAAAAATCCATATTTTCGATGGTCTTAGGCGACCCCTGGCAAATCGTCAATCGACCCCCAAGGGGGTCACGACCCACAGAACCCCTGAGCTAGACACTTATAAATTAAGCATAACAATTGTCTCACAAGCTAACAAAAAAATACATCACTGGTAAAACAACTCCTAGACTGAACTTTATTCTTAATCACTTGGAAAATTTCTAAAGATAATCAATAGAAGTGTTATTTGACTCTTGACATTTCCAAACTCTGAAAGTACAATGCAAAAACTCCAGTTTTGTGGGGGTTTTTTTGGTTTTTTGTTAACCAAGCACTTGTTTTAAAACACATGCACTGATTAAAATTTCTGCATCTCCCTGATTAGAGAAACATTTGTGGTGATTTCTTTGCAAACTTTTTTCCATGATTTGAATAATGCTAGTGACTAATGTCAAATGAAAAACTTTTCGGTGCCTCAAAATATAATAAACATGAATATTAATTACAAATAATCTCTGAAAAATGAGTACATTGCAGAGATAATAACAGCAAGAAGTTACAACAGACAAAGGGAAATTTCTGATAAAAACAAAACAACATTTTTTTTTTTTTCATCGAAATCAGAAGGAACGTGTCAGAGAGAGAGATGCTAAGATTTAGTTTGTGGTTTACCAAACAATTTTAGGGAATGAAATTTGAAATTAGTATTAGTACATTGCTGTAAACTTTAGTTGTATTTGCTGATCAATAATTTCCTTTCTATGTCATTTATCTTACAAACATAGCAAACATAAAACATAAAAGGATTTCATATAAATGATAATAAAATATCTGTCTATGTGTGATATTAAAGTTAAGCATCGATCCGATACTTTACATCTCTAGCTACCAACAGTCAAAACCTGTTTATATCAAACTTGTTTAAATTGAAATTACAGCATTTCAAAATTGTTCTTAAGATACAGCCTGGTATAAACATTTCATTCAACTAAAATTACTGGTTTAAATATAGACCTCAAGTCATCATCCATATCAACATCTCCTCTTTAAATTAAACAGAGGCTGTAGTCATGAAATTAATGATATCTAAATACACTGAGAGTTTGTTAAAATAATGTCAAGGATTCAAAGAAGTCAAGTGAAGGAACAACAGTAGGTTTTCCATTCATCATTGTCAATCAACTTTTTTGGTGTGATAAAAGGTGGTCGGCATAAAAGAGGTGCCCACTGAAATGCATAAAAGACCAAATTAAGCTTGCTTTTATTGGCATATAAGATAATGCCTGGCAGCAGGCAGCTTTATTACAAAGGCTGCTGGATATACATCTGTGACCGAAACAAATTCCTTTGCAGATTACAGCTGTCGAAACTGAAAAGAGAACCTAAATCAACCACTGCTGGATTATGGTTATGTCTGCGATGCATGTGTCAAAATATGTAGCTCGCAGCTGGGACAGCGCAGCCATATGAAACATTGTAATTGAAGAAAAGCCTTATTCTTATTGTCAATTTTGGACATTTCATAGGATTAGTTCAACTTAAATAAAAAAAACTATTAAAACAATTTATATGTGAAACTGCTTCTTGTTTTACAAGCTAAATTCTTTGTTTGTTTTAAAATTTATTACAAATATTAACCATAGAAAAAAAAAGACATTTTTTATCTGTATTAACACTAAAAAGAATTTAACATGTTAATTTCTAGGACAAGACTGTTATTCTAAAACCAAGGTTAACATAACCAACACTCTGCATGGCAGTGTGGCGCAAAAAAAAAAAAAGGCATGCAGCTTCTCCTTGGCACAGACTGGGAAAGAGCCTACAACTCAGCAGCAAAAAAGAAGGCCAGAAGAAGCCAACATTCAGCAAGATTATAAATCTTCATTAAAACTTTCAATGGAGCATAGAGCTAACTGCTCCAAAGAATCTGAGTCTTATAGAATAATAAAGTTATGGGTATATTAGAATTGAATCTAGCTAATTATACAGGAAGACACTAAACTAAGGAGCTGGTGAAAGTGAATTATACTGTTGTAACTGTGTTGGTGATGTGATAGCGTTAACTGTGTACTGTAAATATCATCTGTAATATGAACATAAAATTGAAAGCCTTCGAAAGCGAGATATAGAGACAGAGTGTGTATAAAAGTTCAGCACATTGAAGTCAGTCTGGTACTGTCATTCCACAAAAGTCAGTCTGGTACTGTTAGTCCATAATGAAGTCAGTCTGGTACTGTCATTCCACAATGAAGTCAGCCTGGCACTGTTAATCCATAGTGAAGTCAGTCTGGTACTGTTAGTTCACAGTGAAGTCAGTCTGGTACTGTCATTCCACAATGAAGTCAGTCTGGTACTGTTAGTCCATAATGAAGTCAGTCTGGTACTGTTAGTCCATAGTGAAGTCGGTCCAGTACTATGAAAGTCCTGGACAGGAGAGAACTAGTCAAGTTGAGTAGAGCCTTAGTAATCAGTGTATCAAGTAGCCAGCTGTGCAGTATTGACTGCTATTTATTTAGTTATTAAACTACCGCATTATTTAGGAGCTCTTTTGTCAAATTCTTGAGTTTGATGTGCTGTGTTGAGCAAAGTTAGCAGAGAGCCTGAGAGAGAGATCATAACAATACGGTTGACTTACATACCATTGTTCCCCTGGCAATCAAATCATTATATAAGAACAATCTGGTATAAACTTTGTCACATGTAAATTATGAGTGAGTCTGGTGTGAATGTACACTTTGGTTTCTTATAGTTATAATGTTTTTTGTTTGGTGTAATGCACAAATTGTATAACAAATTTCCATAAGGACAATAAAGATTATTATTATTATTATTATTATTTTGAACAACAAGAATCAGTCCCTTCAAGTTAGATATAACAAGATTTGATTTATATTTATGATATTATAACACATATTGGATGAATATATCATAGTCAAATAACAGCTAACAATTTTCAGCTCTCTGCAGCAAATCTGAGCATCATTAAGAATTTCTTGGTTTCTACTTTCACTTTGAATAAAAGGCCTGGAACTCTTTCTGCCTACTGGCAAATGTTTCACCTACAAGAATGGGAAATATCACAGTTGCCTCCCCATAGACCTGAAATATTAATTTAAAAAAATGAAACAAAGATATAGAAATGTAAGCACTAAATGAAACATAGATATAGAAATGTAAGCACTAAATAAAACAAAGACAAAGCCAAGTTTCTTTTGAAATGAATAACAAACAAAGGAGTTACTCTTAAAAAAAAACAGCACTAACCTTCACAGGCTTGGCAGTAAGTTTAATTTTCCCCCAGGATACAGCTTCATCAGGTTTCGCTCCGGCATCACTGCCATCAAATTCACAGGCAGTGTTGACAAATACAGAGAAGTCAGCACCATTTCTCTACAACAAAAGAAATACAGAGAGAAGTCAGCACCATTTCTCTATGACAAAAAAAATACAGAGAAAAGTCAGCACCATTTCTTTATGACAAAGCAATACAGAAAAGTCAGCACCATTTCTCTATGACAAAATAAATACAGAGAGAAGTCAGCACCATTTCTCTATGACAAAGCAATACAGAAAAGTCAGCACCATTTCTCTATGACAAAGCAATACAGAAAAGTCAGCACCATTTCTCTATGACAAAGCAATACAGAAAAGTCAGCACCATTTCTCTATGACAAAAAAAATACAGAGAGAAGTCAACATCATTTCTCTATGACAAAGCAATACAGAAAAGTCAGCACCATTTCTCTATGACAAAAAAAATACAGAGAGAAGTCAACACCATTTCTCTATGACAAAGCAATACAGAAAAGTCAGCACCATTTCTCTATGACAAAAGAAATACAGATAAGATAGCACCATTTCTCTACAACAAAGAAACACAGAGAAGTCAGCACCATTTCTCTATGACAAAAGAAATACAACCATAATAACATAAGCTTTTTTTCCAGGTACTCTGAGGGATTTTTTAAAATAAAATTATCAGTCAATGAAAAATTTGTCAAATACTACTCTTTAATTTCAGTCAATGCATGTCTGCAATGGTATACATATGGCATACTATGCTCAAATATGCCCACCAAAATGAATCCATGTAGCGCAATTTATCAAAAGTAGAATGCTAAGATATACTCTTGATACATCCCATATAAATAGTTATTTATTCAATACATATTAATAATAATAATTCACAAGGAAGACATTTTGTCTTACAATTTGTGCATTAAAAAATACATTCTAACGTTTGGAACCTTTTATGAAGTGACTGCAAAATACAATATATGACAATATCAGTTTGATATGAAGCTTTGAAATATTACTATTTAGAATGAAAACTTAAAGAAACACTTCAGATAACATTTTTGTCCCCATCTCTATAGATCTAACAGCCTAAAAAAGACTTAAGTTTCAATCAATTCCTTCTTCAAATCAGACTTGTATGTTTACATGTCATGGGGTGTCTAGACATCACATCTATTTATCTAAGCTTTGGTCTACCTTTAAGCCATTTTCCTTTCCAACTTTGGTTTATGTACCACACTCATCCTTCAACATTCTGTCCAGACAAACCAATCATCTCAGATATTTCATATTTTGCTACATTGCTGGTGGGAAATTGGCAAAAAATTCACATGACAGTCCTTCACCACCTTTACCTATTCCTTGGTCTATTGGTTCATTGGAGCACCACACAAGATCTGTCTCCATTCCTCTCTGTCTTTAGCCTTGGACAGTACCTCCCTCAATGGCAAGCGTGTCCATTCCTTTATGTTGTCTTCCCCGCTCTTTTCTATGTCTGTCTCTTCTTTTTTTTTCCCTGAAAGAAGGTCTTCGCGAGCCCTGAGAACCTTGTAATATAGCCATAGAATTTCAGTTCGCTTTTTTTGGCAATAGTTTGCAGGTCATCGTGGGGTCTAATCATCACTCTACTAATACTGTCTCTAATATCTTAGTCTATGATGCGGACTTGGTATGTGATACCTGTGACTTTTCTGTAAGTAATTTTGAATGACCTCCTTCAGTCGTAGTCATAGAATGATTATGGTTCTACTCCAAGAGTGCTTACTTCCTGTGACTGTAGGGCCCTATTCTGAAGAGACATGTCTGTCCACACAGCATGCAAGTAAAGGTGGCATTTACTTTGGTTTGACTGGCTTCTCTAGAGCTGATGGCAATATGCAATCCTATTTACTGAGAAACTTGTCGTCAAGTAAACAAAGACGAACAAAAAAAAAAGACATTTGACCTATCAAGGCACTTACCATCAAGTTTGCATTACACGTGTGATGTTTGATGATGCCTCCACCCAGTATGACCATACCCGTGTTGACAGCGTACACAGCCTGGCTGTTCATCAGACGTATGTCTATGTTAACAGAAGAAATGTTTAAATCTCAACATTTAATAGTAGTGTAACAGCCAATACATCACATCAGTTACCATGACTAATAAAATTAAATTAATGCTTTTAACTCAATTTTGCATTTATGTGTAGTTGACTTTTCTAACTTGATGAAAATATTTTTTGTAATCACCATATCAAGCCCAATTTTACTCTAAAAGAATTTTTGGAAGATTTTTTCGAAACAAAGAATTTTCTTCATTCAGTTTACAACTCCACCTACCTTCCACAATGTCAATGACCAGTCCTGGAGTTTGATAGGAATGAAAGTAAATCATATCCCCCAGGGATCCATCAGTCAAAGCTGGGCAAAACACTGGAATATTATTCTGCAATTAAAAAAGAAGGGCAATTTTATACTAACAAAATATTTGCATGACCAACAGAACAATGTTTAAGAAGCTTCATTTTGTTTTACAAGTTTCAGAGTTTTATTCACATTATTACATCCTAGCTCTGACCTCACAAAGGACAGCTGGAGATGATGGGAGCAGGGTTTAAACCCAGGGCCATTGAGATCACAGTTCAGAGTGTTTACCAGAACCAGGTAAAGAGTATTTAGTCCTTTCCCCATAAACTCTTTCAGAGTGTACAGGGAAGATAGTGCGATAAGAACCTTGGACCAGAGTTTTAATAAACAGGTGAGGGTTTTGTTTTTTTTTGGAGGGGGGTGGTTTGAACCCAGAATCCCAGTTATAAAATGTTAACATGTCGACAGATTACAGATTTAGCAATATTGTTAAGACAAAGACTAAGACTATAATATCAAAGTTATGATGTGACAGACAATTGTTTCACCTTTCACTCTAAAGCAACGAATGAAATATTCTTAGCTCTGACAAATAAATGACAAAAGTTGGAAGGGGAGTGTGTTTGTATAGAGCCACCTCAGAACCAGCAAATTGTACGCTACTTTGAGAAACAAAAAGTATAACTGATAGGGTGAACAAAACAGCTCAAAAACAATCGGATTTAAATAAGCCACACACAACAATCTATCAGATGTTTGTAAAATGTTTTATATGTTTCGGATGTTCCTTCAGAGTTGAAGATAATTACTTCCTAGTCCAAACCTCCCGCAGGACAACGGGGGATGGGAGCGGGCAGGGTTTGAACCCGGGACCATCGATGAATCTGAACGACAGTCCAGCGTGCAAACCGCACGACCAGGCAGCCATCCTGCCATCTATAGCAACCAAGACTCCAAGTTGTAGAGCTCACTTTAGACTTTGTTTATGTCTTGAAAATTCTTTACATGCTGCTGTGTATGTTTTCCAAAAATATAAAAAGAATTTAACAAAAAATAATGTCAAACCTTATAAGCCCAGTAGTAAACAGAATCAGGGTTGTCTATCTCTTTTCCTAAACGAGCTACAACTTTAGAGGGAGTCCACTTGGTGCCCTGCAATTGAGAGAGAGAGTATAAGGTAAGCCTAAGATTCTAACATGATTGGTGTCATGCTTTTAAAAAGTATAAAGTAAGCCTAGGATTCTAACATGATTGGTGTCCTGTGACTAAAAATATAAAGTTAGTGTGGGGTTTTGACATGATTGGTGTCCTGTGATAGATAGAAAATGCAACCCAATAATGATAGACAGATAGACTTGGTATGTTGTAATATTTTTCTACACCTAATGTTCATTTTTTTTTTATTTATAAGCAAAAAAAAAAAACCCCACAACATTTTTATAGTTAACACATGATATATATATTATACATGATATATAATATATATATATATTCTTTGAAAAATGTTATTCTACTATTCTACAGTTACTACAAATAAGAAAAAAAAAGGACATTTCATTAGGATAACATAATACTTGGTTGAAATTGCATTCTGAACTTTGGGAACTAATTAACCCTATGACAATAAGTTCAATCAACTCATGAAACCAATAGCCAAAGACATTAATTAACTTTAGAAAACCACAGGCCAAAGAATCGGATTAACCATATCTTATCTTATATAATACAGACGTTACTTCAAAAAAGAAACCACTGGCCAGAAAAACTGATTCATTCTGTATTAATGACGTGTAGATTTTCAATAGAATTTTTTTTAAATATAACAATAATGTCTTTATAACCTTAGTCAACTAATACCAGAATACATTAGGTTATTATTTCCATCAAGCTATTGATTCTGTATATGTGTGACTGACAGGCAAAACCCCACTGAGCTACCTATCAAGGGGGCTCGAACTCGAATCCCATCTCAAGCAGAGGTGTTTTCTGAGTGCCTAAAGGCAACATGGAAACCTCCCCATATATCTTACTCCCCAAGAGTCCGCGCAAGTGATTGGACCAAAGCCTACTGAGAATGCTAGTAACATAAAAGAAACACTATACAAAATAAAAGATGAATCTCTCCATACCTCTTTCTGTTCTTCAACCATGTTGTCCAAAATCGGCAGAAGCCAGTTTTCAAATAAACAATAATTGGAGTTTGGTACCAACAAATTTCCGATTCTGTTGATGCCTTTCAGACGCAGCTCTTTCCCTGGTAAAGCAAAATCCCCGACGTAAGTCGGCGCCAAGCATTTGATAAAGTCTTCTTCTATACCCCCTGCACTGGTGACAATACAGTCTACCTGGTCAAAGAATAAGGTTGACATTAAGCTGGGATGTGGACATTTCTTCTGTGCTAAGTTCCAATGAAAGTAAACTGTTCATCAGGGAGAACATCAGACACTGCATATATAGTAGACATTGTAGTCAACATTAAGACATGTCTAACTAAGAAGGCAGTTTCTGACAAAATAATTTATATGTAAACATAAAACATTTTTTAAGGCTGTCTTGAATGTTACACTACACTATTTGAACTTTGATCTAACATTTTAATTAACCATATTTTCAAAGTGTTTTTTTTTTTTTTTGAGCTTCAAGTTAAAGACTTTATTTCTGTTCAGTAAACTGATGATTCTTTTAAGTAGGAGAAATACAAAGGAATTGAAGTTGACTGAGGTCTACATCTTTTTATTATTTACATTTTCACTTGTCTTTAAGACAATTTAGAAATATATTTTTCACACTAAAGTTTTTCCTACTGACTTATGTTATCTACTCAATCAACATGTCCTGTACCCAGTCATCATGTTCTGGTTCTGTAAGGATGTTATTGTAGGAAGTGGTAAGTGGATATAAGCACTCCACTGCTTCCAATCGCACGCCTCTCAAACAATCCCAGACAACCAGTCAAACTCCTGGCCTAAACGTTTGGCTCAAATATTGAGTCAGGCCCAACTGCTATCACTGACAGTAGAAGAGGCAAAGGTGTATAAACCAATAAGCTTTGGAGGGGCCTCTTTAACCTAGGAGAAGGAAACGCTGAATCCAAACCTACACTGCTTTACCCCTTTACCCAAACGTAGGAAATGCTTTAGTAGTCAGCCCCAAGAAACAAATCGTTGACCCTAAGTTAACTTGCAGCATACAAAGCTACACCCTAGCAGAACAAGGCAATGTATCTTATACCAAACTATATTGGCACCAGACACATCAGCTCTGTGGAGAGGGGAGGAACTGCTGTATGAAAGAAACTAATGCTCAGGCTTAATCTTATTTGTATGAGATCATTGAAAGTGGCTTTGGGCCTGAAGAAGGTCATAGGTCATGTCAGTGTTGTTGTTGTTTTTTAAAAAAGCTGCCAATACTCAGTGATGGATTGCCTAACTTTTAACTACTAATTAATTAATAATAAACGTTATAATACAAGAAAAGTAAAAAAAAATTTCCCCACATCGAAAAAGGTGCTGGTTGGCCGTACCTGTGCGTACCGTCACTAAAAAAGCACTGGGTCATGTTATATTTTTTACTCACCATGTTATGTTGAACTAGATATCTGATGATTTCTCTAGTTCCAGCGGATATCAAGTTGGAAGTGTAGCTCAAAAAGATGGTGCAGTTAGTCAGTTCCCTGCCGCAAGGATTCAAGTTGACCTCTGTCCTTTTGTCAGAAGGAATCTCTTGAAACTTACAGTCAATCTGATGAGAAGAGTAGATAATAAAACCTAATAAAAAAACATTTTTGTAATTTTTTTTTTACAACATTTATACTCACTCCATCTATAGGTGAGGGTTCTTTTACAAGTTTAATTAATTAATGAATTTGTGGTAATTAATTAATTGTAACAATCACCCAAAGAAATACATTTAGAGGTGAATTGTGGAGGCACGAAGGGGGTTTATTGCATACAGGCCCATGACCAAGAGAAGCACATATATAAACCTTGAAAAGAAATAATGTAAATGTATTGGTATTCCACAATTATGTGGAGAATAGCGTCTCATGTGTAAGGATCATTGTTCTCATTGAAATGCTTATATACTGTTACTGTTGACTCCACATTTTTTGGTCCCATTCAACCTTTAAGTGTTAAAAGAAAAGAGAAGGTATCATCCTATTTGTGACTACATGCAGACAGGTACCTTGTTACACCATTGGTTACATAAAGTTTACCATTAATTTGTGTTACAAATATTTTCTATATTGAAACAATGAAAAGCAGTTAAGAATACAAGCTACTTTTCTAAGGGGTCACTTGGTATGCACTTTGGACTGTCATCACCATGTTCCCAAGTTCCCTTTTAATGCCTTGCAAGAATTTTGGACTATGATGTAATATTGTTCATTTCCAAAGGAATGTTGGAACCTTAAGACCAAAAACAAAACAAAAAAAACATACCATTCTATTAATTTCTGTTATTGCCTGTCCTACACTCGTAGCCTGGAATCCAGTTCGAGACATTGAAGAGAATAATTTATGATAGTTGACTCCTTCATTAAAGTCATAGCCTCTGACCACCTCAGACGACTCAGGCATTTGCTCACTTTTGACTAAAACAGCATCAGCCGCTATGTCAGGAACTCCAGCCATTGTAGATATCTAAAAATCTGGCAACAATAACAAATAAGTCAAACCCTCAGATGATTTGTTAGATACGATGTTACAGCCTCTTTTAAGGGTTTAAAAAATACTTTTTGTTGTTTATTTGTTTTTTGGAGCCCCATGTGACAAAAAAAAAACCCCATAACTTTCTAACTGTTAAACACACAGTCATAATTTATATTATACACCATTGGAAAGTTCTTTTTAAAGTATTTTAATGATGTACCAATGAAAAATTGTTTTTTCAAAGATAAATTTTTTATTTCACATCCCTAAATATATATTATTAAATATATAATTTGTCTCTACTTCTCTACCCTTGTAGTTACTAGATCTAGATTTTCAGATTTAAGCCTTATTATAAGTATCTTAGTATGCAGACTTATATCTAATCTAGTTATTACTTAGAATAAATGCCAGACAAACACTTTCCCAAACGACTTCTGAATGGGGAGCTGTGTGCAGGAAAGCGCTCCCAGGGAGGCCAATACAAGCGCTACAAAGACACTCTCAAGAGCTCATTCAAGGAATGCTATATCGACATTCACAGCTGGGAAGCACTAGCTCTCGATCGCTCTTCATGGTATGAAGCTGTGGGTCTTGGAGTCTCAAGATTTGAAGCAAGTAGAGTGGCCAGGCCGATAGAGAGCCAAACCAACAAAAAGCTGAGAGAAGAAGGCCTATCTGCAACTGACCAAACTTACCCATGCCACGTATGCGGCCAGCTTTTTAAAGCGAGGATTGGACTTTACAGTCATCTTCGAGTCCATAGGAAATATGAAATGTGCTCATCTTTGACAACGAATGAAGGAGGAGCTATATAAAGTATATATATATATTATTCTATATCTTGACTAGCCTGGAGAGACTAGAGTGTCACAAGAGTGACTAGACTATCAACTATCACTAGACAGATTCAGTGATTTGAGTGATTGTTTGTAAGTCAACCCAGTTACATCTATGATCTAGTGATCTAGAGTAGATGATCTAGGCTAGGACTAAATCTAGATAGTAGTAGTAGTAGTAGTAGTACTCCAATGGCAGTACTAGTTACTACTAGATGATGTAGAATGTAGATCTAGTGACCTTTACACTTAAATAATATTTAGATCTAGTAATTATTTACACTATTTACAGTTACACTTACACACTAGACTAGTCTAGTACTAGGGACTTCAGTAGTGTCTACACTCTACTGTCTACACTAACTGTAGTCTACAGTGACTTCAGTAATTAAATTTACAGTAATTAAAGCCGATCTGGTAATTTCCGCTTTTAGCTGGCGTATTTACGTCTCTAGGCAGCACCTGGCAACCACTGGCCAGATTTTTGCGATGCCTCAGCGCTGAATCAATGCTAAAAAATTTATTTCCAGGGGGAGATAACCTAGTTGATTTTTAATATCGCCAGCTGAAACCATAGTCGAAGAGAGAGGAAATAAAAACATATAGAAATAATAGAATTAATAGCGCTGTAGAGCCGACTCACAGACCTATATAAATATCGCCAGCTTATAGCGGATTGCAAGAGAGAGAAAATAAAACAAGCAGAAATAATAGGAATATTTACTATTGCAGTAGAAGTAGTACTTTAAAAAAAGGAATAAGGGGGGGGGGGGAGTAAAATATTATTATTTAAAATTGGAATGACATTAATAAAGCGTAAATTTAGGTACCTATTTTTTTTTTTCATAGAAATTGAATTTAAATAGATTTAGGCCTATATTGCCCTATATATGATGGGATTATTGTATAGATCTATGAAGTTATATTTTAAATGATTTGATCAAGATTTAAGGTGCTGACAGCTTGTAACATTTTTCAATAAAGCTGAAATGAATGTTGAATTTAAATAGATCTAAGCCTAAATCTAGTGGACTAGTCTAGTGTAATGTTGTGTGTTATGAGACTTGTTGTATTGTATCTAGAATGTGCTTGAGGATACATGCAATAAACAACTGATGTCCTTATAGAAAAGAATTTCATATATAAATATTTATTCATTTAATAGAAATATCCCAGGTAAAATGACTGTCTTCTCTAATCTAGCCTCAAGAGTCAAGGAATGTGGCTAGGTAACCAAGGTCACTGAAACTGACTGACTGGCTCAAGAAATTGTTGAAACTTTGGGAGCGGGCTGGGAGGGGTCAGGGGTGAGGTTAAACAGCGGGAGCGGACTGGGAGGGTGGTCAGGGGGTGGGGTGAAAATGCGGGAGCGGGCAGGGAGGGGTGAAACTGCGGCATAAGGCTGGTAGGGGAGGGGTGGGTGTGTATAGCTGGATCCTTTGATCGGGAAACAACAGATTGACCAGAGAATGATGAAGTCCAGGTCTTACTGTAATAGGGCGTGTCGAAGGTGCCGAATAGGGCCAGATGCATTGCGCAATCCTGTCGTTGTAGGCCAATGAAAGTAACTATCAGTGCTTGCTTACAGGGAACTTCTACTGTCAAAAACAGTCTTTAGATCTCTATCGGCATTTTCTCTTGTGACCAATCCATCTCCACTTCCTCTCTAAGATCTACACCTCTATATTTTTCTGCCCACTCATCTCCCACAGTTTGGTGTTTTCTACTTTGTCGTACCAGTGTATTTTTAGGAATTTCTCAGGCATCTGTTGATGAAGGTCTGTACTATTTTTGTTGTCGCTTCGATTCAGTTGTTCTCCATGTTTCCGAACCATTCAATAGGGCAGCCTTGACAATAGAGTTAAAGATTCTTAGTTTAGTCTTGTTTGAGATGTGAGGAGATTTACAGTCAGGTTGGTTTTAGCTGTGTAAATCAGTAAATGTCTGACGCGCTAGATTTATACGACGTTTAATGTCTTCAGGGTTAGGGTTAGTAATTTTTTTGTTAGATTTATCTGAATTTGACAAATTTATCATTCTGTTCTGCCTTTCCTTCCACAAGCACATCTTAAAGGTAAGGTAGTTGGGGATAAGGCGATTATATTTATCGTCATCATACCCGATCCGACTCTGTATCTATCATCGGAATCTTTTGCTTTATCGTTTAGGGGTGGTGGGGGGCTGAAATGGTAAAATTCAATACTCTACCCTCAAACTTGACTTTGCATTTACTACTGACTTGGCTGAGTGGCTGAATTTTACATTAGAGAGAGGTAGCGACATAATATATATTTAAAGAAATAATATTAACAATCAATCTAAAGGGTTGGTGGTGGATGTGAAGCATTAAGCGGGGAATCATCTCTACCTCCCCTCCACAGAATCCTTTGATGTGCAGGCCTAAATTATATAATGTAATTTTCCCCCGCATTCTTGTGATTGTACTTTTTTTTTCCGTTTGTCAGCTTTTCTTTTGATTCATGAACATTCTGTTGAAAATTAGTTATTGTTGGTATTTTCGGAATAAAACATGCGCTAAAAAAAATCAATTATCTTCTAAATTAAGTCTCTATTGAAGAGTGCCTAATTTTCTGCCTTGTCAAAAAGTGCCCGATTTCCCGGTCCCGGGTACTTAAATTACTGGGAGCTTAAATATTTCCAGACACCAGTCGATTGTGAGTCAGGAAGAATAAAACCATATGTTAATAGCAGAGCTGAGTTTGTCACCCAGTCCATCTACTGTACATACACACACACCGTTTTCCATTCATAGGACCAAGGCAGACTCAGCCTCGGGTCACAGAGGTCGTTTAGCTTCCCTCCCCTTATCACTGTTAAAGCAAAAAGGGACACCCATGAGCCGCTAGCGGCAGTGTTTCTCAAACTGTGTGCCGCGGCACTAGTGTGCCGCCGAAGATTTGCAGGTGTGCCGCGGGAGTTTTCAGAACGCCACACGTGCAGCGTTACGCAGGTCTGCCTACTATTAAATTTTTATTTTACGTTGCGATGACATCCCCACTTGCAACGACCAGTAATAGTAGTGGGTCGCTCCATATTGACGGAAAGGGGTGTTAGCTCTTTAGGTTATGAAATTTTCCACTATACATAATTATAATGACTCAAATGTAGGCCGCCTTAGCAGACGCAAAGCAGTTCTTGAATTGGTAACGATAATAATAAGCGATGTGTTTCGTGTAAATTGTTTAGGTGTAAGCTAATAATAACAAAACAAAAAAAAAGTTACCCATGGAGAAATACGTTAGCAAAAATGAAACTGCGAAAGCATTAAATGAAAAGCAAGGAACCAAACGAAGGTACGAAGAAGATTACATCGGATATAGTTTTATATCTTCTGGACCTGAAGATGCTCCATTGCTATTCTGCCTGATCTGCAATGCAACTCTGTCGAATGAGCCGCTTGTTCCAAGCAAATTGAAGAGACACTTGGAAACAAAACATCCAGCTGTAAAAGCGCAACCGAAGGAATACTTCGAAAACATCAGGGCTCAACAAAATAAACAAGCTAAGAAACTTATGAATTACCTAACGCTGACAGAAAAGGGATTGATTGCAAGTCATAAGGTTGCTCAGTTATTAGCAAAACGCAAGAGGCTGCATCTGTCATTGCACCAGCTTTAGCAATAGTTGTTGAAACTATCCTTGGACCCGATACTGCCGAAAAAGTTAAGAAATTTCCTTTGTCCAATGATACTATCTCGCGCAGACTTATTCAAGTTGTAAACTTCATCAAATCTCGACCGCTTGCATCCCGACTTTTCTCAGAGCTTTGTGAAGCAACGGATTCAGACTACAAATGTCTCATGTATCACACCAACGTTCGTTGGCTCTCCAGGGGAAATGTGTTAAAGCATGTCGTCCAACTCAAGGCTGAGCTGATTTCATTCTTGGAGGCTGAAAAAAAAAAGACTTTGGATTTTCTTTTCATGACGAGATCTGGTGGGTTAAGGTGACATTTCTCTTTGATTTATTTGACAAAATAAATTCATTGAATTTAAGTCTTAAAGGACCATCGGAAACCATCATCACTGCATCTCAAAACTGAAGTCATTTGGTGAAAAATTGTCGTTGATGCAAAGTAAGATCTCGAAAGGACTGCTTTCCTATTTACAATGAATGTGCTTCAAATAAAGAAATGAGCCCCGAAATTCTGGACACTTTGACACATCTGCAGTCAGCATTGCAGCATTACTTTCCAACAGTTGGAAGTAATGAGTATGGATGGGTCAGCTCTCCATTTGGAAACAATGAAGCTACAAATCTTACAAAATGAAGAAGAAGAGCAACTCATTGATTTAAAAAATGATGCAGTTCTAAAGTCAAATTTTTGGGGAAAACAGCCAGGACATGTTTTGGATTTCAATCAACAAGTTATATCCTGCAATCAGTTTAAAAGCAATCAAAATAATTCTTCCATTTGCATCTTTATGGTTTTGTGAGTTTGAATTTTCAGCACTGACTGAAATCAAGTCTAGGAAAAGAGAGAGGCTTCTTACAATAGACGATGAAATGCGAGTTTGTTTGTCGACTCTGGAGACTTGATTAGAACGCATTTGCTCTCAAAAACAGGCACACCCTACACATTAAATTTAATACTTAAAAACAGGTAAAATCTTTTTTTTTCTTTTTATTATAAAACATCTGTTGCTCTTTGTGGTGTGCCGCGAAATTTTTGTAGTTTTTTTACTGTGCCGCCAGACAAAAAAGTTTGAGAAACACTGCCCGCTAGCCGAATACGCCATCGTCTGGATGTTATGTCATCCTGGATGTCTTGCTAACTTCTGTCCCCCCCCCCACCCCCAAGTAAGACTTAGTTTTCTTTCGCCACTTTCTCTTCCCTCCCCTCTTCTTGACATTCTTTCATTTTCCATATATGACTCCCCTCCCCTCTTGTGAATGGTAATTGGTGTGCGTGTGTGGCGTATTGTCTGAGTGTGACTTATATAACGCACCTGTGGTGTATTGCTCCAGTGGTCAAATATGGGACGTCTAGTAAGTGAGGTATGTCTTTGATGGTAAGTGAGATATGAACAATATGGGTATTTGGCGCTGTTTTCTTGTTGAACTTCCAGACCGCCGAGCAGCAACTTTAGAACAGAATTAGAATACGACTAATTTCGTATTTATCACCAACTACCAGGATCCACTTGTCCAGGTGCTACGTTATGTTGTAATTATCTTTGACTCAACTCTTTTGACACACAAAATAATCAGCTCTGCAAAGTTTATAGTGCTTTGTTAACAGCGCTTAATAAATTTAATTATTATTTTATAGTTATTTGCAGGAGCTTGCATACCTAGATAAACCAAACTCTATCCTAACCCTAACCTTAACGGTACCTAAACTGTTAATATGAACATTAGGCCTATATCTAGAGGGAAAATGTCGATTTTGCACATTAACGTAGCCGGTAGCTAATCAATTAATGAGCAGATTAGCTAGCTTAAATATATAGCTCCTCCTTCGTAGCTGAAGATGAGATTATTTCCCATTTTCTATGACTTTGAAGATGGCTTTAAAGTCCATTTTTTCTTTTAAAAAGCCGAACACATAGATGGCATGGGTTGCCTGCTTCTTTTCTCACCTTCCTTTTTTTTAAATCTTAGATCTACGTTCTTTGTTGATTACCAATCTCATTGCGTTATATCATGAAACACGACACTCACGGCCTCAGTCAATAAGAAAGGACCCAGAGCTATAGCGTTTCCCTCACACTCCTTGAGAGAACTCTTAAGGGTGTCTTTGTAACGTTTGTGTTGACCCTCCCACGCAATTGTTGCTGTTTATCTGTAACAACTCAAGGAGTTCAACGTCTGTTATGTGGTCAAGCCAATAATCCAAATGGATTATTCTTTAATGCAACTCTAATGTTTGCTTATGCGCCAACTATGTCCAACCCAAACCAAAGACTAGCTAAGTAATGTGCACATTGATGGATTTTAAGCTTTAGCGGTACTGTGTCAGCGTGCACTTGTCTCCTCTACCGCCTTAAAATCGTTTTCAAAACTAAAATGTACTAAAATGCTGGTACTGGTAAATCTACCTTAGTTTAGTCACCTGTCTGGAATGAGAAAGTAGGGGGTGGTGGAATTAATATGTCTCATTAATTGTTTTGCCATTAATAAGATACCTGGTAAGCTAAGTATTTTTTAACTCTCAATAATTTCATATAAAACACACGCGCAAGCACGCACGCACACACACACATATATATATATATATATATAAAAGAAAAACAACAACACTAGAACAGATTTTTAATATTTTAATAAAATTTGTCACATTCAATAGAACACAAAAACATGAATCCTTAACAAACTCAATCTACACCAACACACACAAAAAATAAAATATAATAGTATATTGAGAAATAATATAGATTCACACTAGTGAAATGTACATCTATTTCCTATTTAAATAGGTCTACATTCCCTAACTCTATCTTAATATATTAAGATTTTATTTATGTAATAGTTGGCAGCATATTATAACTCATTATATTTATTTTAACCAACAAAATCCATCTGGCAACAATTGGCTGCCTAGGAGCTGTTGCTATCATCATTCAAACATGGCGGCCGTATGTAAATCCGCCAGCCAAAACATGATCATACCAATGTTTTACATGTTTCGGATGTTCCTTCAGAGTTGAAGATAATTATTATTATATACTTCCTAGTCCAAACCTCACGCAGGACGACGGGGCCGGGGGATGGGAGCGGACAGGGTTTGAACCCGGGACCATCGATAAATCTGAACGACAGTCCAGCGTGCAAACCGCACGACCAGGCAGCCAAGTAGTGTATTAGATGTAGATCTAGAATAATTACCTAGAATGTATTAGCAATAAAGAATCAATTTAGCACGTGTTTCTTTGAAGCATAATTTTAAAGGGATTTGTTGGCCATTGTAAACAATTACTGTTGCTTCCGGGTTAAAGGAAAATACATAAAGTACCTCTACCTTTTATTTATCTAGTACATAATATTATGTTTTCGCCGTTTAGATTTTATTTATTTTATTATTATGATAGAAACGAACACTGCCAGGGTCGAGTTTCGTTAAAGAGAAACAAAATTTATTGTAGTCCCTTTATCAGTTTCCACTGAGGATTTTTCTGGCGATGTGGCAGGCCTGCAGCAGTACCGCCCTCTGACAGGCAACGAGAATTTTCCTAGGAATGTTGAGGGACTTGATGGTATAATATCTGTGAGGTCAGTTCTAATTGTAAATCCCCTCGGTTGGTATAAAACAATGGGGTATATTGTTATTTTGGGTAACTTCCATAAACTTCCAGGCCTAGGTTCCCATATTTTCGTTGTTTTTCAATTTCAGTTTTTCTTAAATTATGAGACAGTAGTAGGCCTACGGCGATGTCCATAATGGTAGCGGTTTCCCTTTTTTTTTTTTTTTATCAAAGAACAGCAGATCGACGCGATTAAAATCTACCGTTTTGTCGGTCGAAATAGGCTTATCCCAGTCATTCCCAGTACAGCAGAATAGCAGATGATCATTAGAGTCGAGAACCTCTTGTGGTGAGTATTTTTAATAAGGAGGTCGAGAGTCCTTACCAATAAAAAAATATGTGTCAAAGCCAAGTGTTGGTGTATCAACTTTGCAACTTGGTCATGGCGACCTAGGTAGGCTGATTCTAATAGGGCTGGACATCCTGCCATTATGTGTTCAATCGACTCACCCACATTTCCACATTTTCGGCATTTGTCAACAACATTGAGTTTCAGGATATGCTTCTCGTAATTTGTTGTCCTCATTACTCTGTCCTGTATTGCTGTGACAAAGCCTTCAGTTTCAGGGTAGAGATGACCTGCTTTGTGCCATGCTAAGGAAGCAGCCTTGTCAATGTTTTTTCTTGCCATTGGCGAATCTCACGCCCTACATCGTTCAAACCGACATAAACATGAGCATTGTTTAGGTTCAGAGGGGTTGCTACGGTTGTTTATTATTAATTTTTTTAATTGTATTATTTATGTGTACTTTCGGGGCGTTGCTCGGCAGGCGACCTGATTACACTGTGACATAATCAGCATTTGTTTTCTATTATTCCTTTCATATTGTGTTATTGTGTTTCAGGGAATAAAAGTGTTTCTTGTTTGTTTGTTTTTTTTTTACTAATTTATAAGTGTGCATGTTAAAAACCAGTGTTTCAGTGGATAGCATAAATAATATGATCATCAATGAATTTATGTACACACTCGCCATCTTGGAAACAAATGGCCGATACATAACATAATGTTAGATCACTAAATAACAAAATGGACGAACTTGATTGTTGCTGCAGACATTTCTACCAATACCGTGAAAGCTTGCTAATCTGTCTCACTGAAACAAGGCTAAATGAAATTATTCCCGATACATCAATAGACTTTGATGCCTTTTCTTTGTACAGATCAGACAGGACAACAGATAGTGGCAAAACAAGAGGAGGACTGGCCATTTACGTCAATAAACAGTACTGCTGTGTCAACAATATCTCAATCAAAACTAAAGTGTGCACGACCGATATTGAACTTCTATGTAACAATCTCAGGCTACACTACCTGCCGAGAGAGTTTACATAATTTTACGCCATATTTGTGTATATACCACCCACAGCCAACACAGAGAAAGCAGCAAAACATTTACTAGAAATCGTACATATACTCTATATAACTATAAGTTCTGGTGCTGTCCGACTAGTTATGGGAGATTGCAATCATCTTTCCTTAGCTCAACACTTGCCAACTTATAGTCTTAATTGTCAATCAAGGCACGATAAAACATTGGACATGTGTTATAGCAACATAAAAATGGCCTACACATCTCGATCGTCATTTCCCCTCGGAGAGTCGGACCACACAATGATCCATCTTACATCCACGTACAAACCGGTTTAACAAAACCCGAAGTACAGTCCATCCAGTCACGGTCTGATGACGCTGTTTTACCGATACAAAGTTGTCTATAGCAGACTGGGACATGTTTGTAAACAACTGCCCAGACAGATTAACTTACCACAACTGTTAATTCGTACATCCAGTTCTGTGAAAACATAATTATATCAAGGAAGAAAATTAAAAACATTCAGTAATAATAGACCCTGGATGACCAACATTAAAAATTTTAACATTCTGTCATCATCGAGAAGTAGGCCTTCATAGAAGTCTATTTATAAGCGCTGGTTATGAGTGTTTATGTTTTTATTGTGTGTGAATGTTGTTCGTATGTACATGTATATCGTGCATCTATATTGTTATTATACAGTAGTTACGCTGAGGTTGTCAATTGTAGTCAAACTGAATTTCCATTTGTTTAGATCAATTAAGTTATTTTATCTTATCTTATCTAAATGGAATTAGGCCTATCTAAACAATCTAGATCTTATCGATCTTCTAAATTACAGACGTTTCTTCTAAATAGAAGATAATTACGTCATACAAGTGCTCCATTAGAGAATGGAATGAGTTGTCTAAATCAGCCATTGAAAACCAACGACTTGGCAGAGTTTATTAAGGCTTGTCTTCGAGTCCGAAGATTAATGAGGAATGCAGTATTTCCCGTGGATACGCAGCCCCAGCTGCGACATACATATTTTGCCACATCTATCGCCGGCATAACCATTGTCCGCCTGTGGTCTATTTAGATTTTCTTTTCGCCGTCTACATCTGTCCTCGGAAGCGGATTTTCCTTTGGTCTCAAATATGTATCCCGTGGACTTTGTAAGTGACTTCAAGCTGTCTCGTTCTAAAGCTGCCTGCAACTAGGTGCTCTTTTCTATGTCAGTTAAAGCAAGTTTGCACTTAAGCTGGTCTTTAAAGCGTTTCGGTGGGGCACCTCTGTTACGTCGACACGGCTTTCGACACGGTCAGTCGATGTGGCTTATGGGGGATTTTGACCTGGCTCGGAAGCCCACCTACGTTCCTATCCATTCTCAAGCAGTTTTATGTGGGACAAAAAGGCCAGATTGGCAGAGTTTAAGTCATTGATTTACATGCATGACTAGATTGACACATGAAATGCGTAGGATCTAATTATCTTCTTTTTTGAAGTAATATCTGTAATATATAAGATAAAGATAAAAGAATGAAGGGGCCTGCCATTGAAAGAAGTTCTATCCAAGGCAAACGATAGGGAGGAATGGAGCTACCTCAACAAAAACAAGAGTAGCCAACTTTTTAATTTGTAGGCCTATTTGAGATCGATTCTTTTATGTGCGAGCACTGCAAATTTCTCTATCACAACATCGTAGTTTCCTCTAGAAACGTAGATATAGTATTTGTATTTTCAAATGACATTTTTTTTGGCCAGATCTAGTCCGCAGTCTAGGATGGGTGTTTGCCTGTTTGGTCATCTGGTATGCGCTCTGGACGTTCGTTCGGTCATTTCGATGGCCCCAAATTTAAACCCTCTCCACTACCAAACAATTAACTACTTAATTAGTTATAACAGAAAAGTTTGCCCATCAAAAAGAAAAAAAAATGTGAGAATCGGATAAAAAGTCCATAGCGTCAAAAGATTCCGGACCCGGAGCAGCCCCCCGATGCCAACTCAGCCCCTCCCCCACGCCAAAAACCTTTAAAAACTTATACAAGATGCATATTTTTTTAAGCGTGATGGGGACTTGTCGCGTTTGCATACCGTAAATTCGACACTAGCAGCTGGGAAAAAAAGTATCACAGGATAGATCCACATGGAGAAAGAGCATAAAGGAAATGTCTCGTATTGCAGATGCCATACACAACAGAAGCAAAAAGAAGGGTGAAAATGCAAAGGCCCCTGGTGATTACATATGCCCAACCTGCGATCGCAGCTGTGTATCAAGGATTGGCCACTTTAGTTACACAAGAAGTTGCAAAGGGAAAAGATCGTCTCTCGAGACGTAAAATGCCACAGACAGAAGGGGACTTGTAGCACCACACTGCTGGTAGACAACTAAACCGCTGTTGGCGTATTATATTTTAACTTGTAAACTTAAAACTTTTGAGAACAAAGCTAAATATAACTTTTATTACAATAAAGACAAATTGAACTTGAGATGAAATGAAATAAATGTGGTAGACTTTAGTAGTAATATAAAATATTATTTTGAATAAAATCTAACTCACTATACTACAAACACTTCTTTTCACTCTGGCATTCTGGAGTCGTCTGGTGTTCCGAAGACAGCTTATGACATTCCCGCTTATCTTGCATCATTCATACTGCAGCCACCAACCAATCGCTTACTTCTTCTCACTGTCACCATAGAAACACACACACACATATACAAACTCCATTACAAGGAGTCCTCCATTCTGTTGGTTTCTCCGAATTAAGCGTCATGTTTGTTCCTTCCTGGCGGCGAGACTGTCCGGAGGAAGCGATTTCTTACGCACGCCTTCCCATGCTTAAAAAAATTAATGCTCCGCCTATGTGAAAGAAATGGCCTCATTGTCAACGTCAATGTCGGAGATACGTCGAACGCAGCTGTGATATACGTTGATGTGTAAGTGTGTCTGTGTGTGTGTCTGCGTGTGCTGCTTTAATCAGTTCATCTACAACGCGAGCACATCCTGAGATCAATACTATTGGACACTGACTCGCGTATTATAATGTGTTTGGTGAATACGAGGTACACCATCGCCACAGAACAGGTAAGTTTTGTGTTTATAAACTTATGTTTTTGTCCTTATACTTTGAAACATGAAGTCAAGCTGATTAGGTAGAAAACTTACAGATAAACAAATGGATAAAGAATTCTGCCGACCCTTCTCATCCAAGCCGTGTTTCACACTTCACGCTCATCTTTTGCTGTTTTAATGCAGAGATGTTACGTAATGTTATGATTTGTTTTTTTAAGAATATGAGATTGGAACTTTATTTTTAGATAGGCAAGACTATTTTTACCAAAACAATTCAGCATGTGAAGCGGATTTAAATTGATACTTTAACGAACTGGGCAGGCGAGGTGGCTGAGCTTAGGTCCTGGGTTCGAGTTCGGTGAAGGCTGGGATTTTGAACTTTGGGATTTTTTAGGCGCCCCTGAGTCCACCCAACTCTAATGGGCACCGACTTTAGTTGTGAAAAGTAAAGGCGGTTAGTCATTATGCTGGCAACATACCATCCTGCTCGTTAACCGTTGGCCAAAGAAACAGATGATCTTAACACCATCTGTCCTACAAACCGCAAGGTCTGAAAGGGGAATTTTTACTTCAATTTATTTAACGACGCCTTTCTAAGTAGGACTAATTGTGTTATGGCCGCTTTTTGAATAAAGGCAGCGAATGATAACTGAACACGTAGGTGTGATAGCCATTTCTTTTTATTTCCTGTTGTGTATCTCTATTCTCTCTCTCTCTCTCTCTCTCTCTCTCTCTCTCTCTCTCTCTCTCTCATTACTTGCTATTCAAGGGGATATAAAGTTCAAGGCAATCCATTGTCTCGCACCAAAGTCTAACGGTGCGTCGCCGATATATAAGTTCAGAAACACTGTTACCTTAAAATGCATGTTTTATCTTTCCGAGAAAGTAGGCCCTGCGTCTAGCCGTGTTATATTCACCTTAAACACCTTTAAGTGTTAGATAGTAGATTGTTTAGAATGCTTAGCTCTATTGTTTAAAAGTATATTCTCTCTCTCTCTTTCTCTCTCTTTGTTTCATGATCAATATGTTTGCCTCTATTGTTTAAAAGTATACTCGCTCTCGCTCTCTCTCTCTCTCTCTCTCTCTCTCTCTCTCATAATCCATATGATCAATCACCAAATCTCCAAACACAAAGTTTTGCTACCAAACCCTACATGATGCTGCTAAGATATATTATATATATATATATATATATATATATATATATATATAAGGCTTGTCTTCGAGTACGAAGATCAGTGAGGAATAAGATATATTGAGGCCATTGGTAAAAAACAAACCTCATTTAGGCAATTGTTTGAGAAAAACATTTAAAAAAGAAAAAGCTAAAATGATTTTTTAAATTAAAAAAAACAACACACCCTCTGGGTCAGGATTTTGTGTTTTTATTATCACAAAGGAGACACCGATTACTACGATAAGCAGACTCAAAAGCTACTTTGGTACCCTGGCAACCAAATCAACCAAATCATTAAATACAATTCAACCATCTCATATAAAAATTTTACATGGAAATTTTCAGTGAATCTGGTGTGAATGTACATTTTGTTTTGTAATAGTTGTGTTTTGCTTGGTGTGATGCACTAATTGTAATACTGCATTCCTTGTGGGAAAAAAAGATTATTTTATTCTTATTATTAGGTTAAAAATGAACTAATATTCCTTATCTGGCTTCGTTAGTGAGAAACAAAATTCATTGTAGTCCCTTTAACAGTGTCACTGACAAATTTTCTAGTGATGTGGCAGGTCTGCAGCACTGTCGCACTCTGACAATCAACGAGAGTTTTATTTACGGATGTTAATTCATGTTCAATTGTTCGCCTCTAATTTTGTAAAACGTTTGAGAGCTCTCATACTGCTTCAAAATACCGAGTTTTTTTTTTATTTTTACCTTTACCTATCCCTTAGCCTGTTTGACCGTTGGGGCATCATGCATGATTCGTCAACCATCCTTCTCCCTTCCTCTCTGTCTTTTGCCTTAGTTAGAACCTCAAGCAGGTCCATTCTTTTATATTGTCCTCCCATCGCTTTCTCTGTCTGCCTCTTATTCTTTTTTTCCTACCGTTCCGTGAAGGAAGGTCTTTGCGAGCTCAATGATCTAGTAATATGGCCATAGATTTTTAGCATGCGTTTTTTTTTTTTTTTTTTTTTACGATAGTTAGTAGGTCAACATGGGGTCCAATCGCTGCAGTAACCCTGCCTCTAATCTCTTGGTTTGTGATGCGGTCTTTGAATGTGTCATTTGACATTCAAAGACATTCAAAGAAGATGTTTAACAAAATTAATAAAGAATCGTATGTTAAAAACATAATTTAAAAACACTAGCAAACTTAGGTGATAGAGGACACCTATTTGCATGACACATGCGCCTTAGGGTGTTTTCGTTTAGGCTTAAGCCTGCATATTGGCCGCAGTATTGAGTTCTCACGTGGATTGTGGTCTTATAGTGAAAGCTAAATATAGCGGTTGAACTTTTTGTTTCATGTTCATTATTTGGCCTAAATAACAAGTCGATAAGACCAACACACCTGGTATACAGTACACACTTGTCCCATTTTTAGATTCTTTTATGTATGCCACTAGTCACTGAGTTTAGGCTCATTATGACTAAAGATACTCACCAGAAATTATTGGTGGAGGAGAAGCATACGATGACCTACAATACCTCTATTCAAGTCACAACTTTATGGAGGAACTTGGACGGTGATCTAAAACAAAAACTGCTTGATATTCCTAGAAATTTAACAGTTGAGAAAAGAATTTCTATCTCGTTGGCCACAAGGGGGAAAACTCTTAGTTTTGACCGTTATTATTTTTCAAGTAAAAAAATAACATAAATTTAAATTTGGCTAGTGATCTAGATCTAGGTCTATTTCCAACATTGGATTTGAAAGGAGTTTGTTCTAACTGAAGAGTTTAATAAATTAATGTTCAGGAAAATTTTGCGCATCGTCTTCTAAGTCTAGATCTAAATGTTTATCTTATCTTATAAATTACAGACGTTACTTCAAAAAAAAAAAAAGATAATTACTTGCTACGCATTTCATGTGTCTATCTAGTCATGCATATTAATCAATGACTGAAACTCATTGGAATATTATAAAGTGTACTAGGCCTATATCTTTACATTCACTTAACCAGGATTCTTTCTCGCGGAGAAGGGGAGAGGAGGTGGTGTAAACAAAGTTGCATTATTTTTTAATGTTACATGTAAATTATGAGTGAGTCTGGTGTGAATGTACACTTTGGTTTCTTATAGATATAATGTTTTTTGCTTGGTGTAATGCACAAATTGTAAGACAAATTTCCACACGGACAATAAAGATTATTATTATTATTATTATTATTATTATTATTCATTAATTTTTTAAGAGAAAAACCATCACTCTATAAGTTGCATAAAAGAGGTATTGTCTTTTTTTTAATGCTTTTTTTATATTTGTGTGTGTGTGTGAGTGTGTTTTCCATTCTTCAAATTTATGTACACAATTAGACACTGATCCTTTTTTATTTATTTATTTATTTATTTTTTTGCGTTCTTTAATTGAGCATAAGGCAAAGAAATTTCGTTTCTAGACCCCCAAAAACAAAACGGTCAAAGTGTTTCGTGTAAGAATAACGTAACTATTTTTATTTTATTTTTTTGACTATATGTACATAACTTACCAATCTTGGATGAAGTTGAAAATGTACACAATGATTCATTGTTCGAAACAAAACATAATCAATAAAAGAAATTAACCAAGTAGTTAATTAAATAGTGGTAATTAATTGGTTTTGTTCGATATTGGGAAAGGGAAATAAATTATTCGGTATTGAGAGATATGGCTGTAAAAGTGGAGTGGATCTCCCTTAGATAAGAGTTTTCAGATTAGATTTAGATGTTTTTTAAATAGTGTATTTGACTTATTTGGTTGAGTTCATAAATCTTATCTTGCAGACGCATACCTTTTAGATCATTCGCCTTACTTTATCCGGCAACGTGAGTGATTACCCTTTGTTTTCGTTTCTTTTCTTTCAACACCTAACGTCATATAAGGGACACAATTCAAAGACCTTTCAATTTGATTGATTTCCCTTTAACTTGACGTAAAAATAACTATACATAGATCTAGGGCTAGGAACCACACTTCAGAAGTCCCAGTATTTGGGGGGAAAAAAGTCTCTCGCGAAGGATAATATTGCTTACTGCCTGGTGTCTAGATTTGGGATCATTATTCGTTTTTTGACAATTTGTGGATAAATGGATATTGAGCTGGTTTATACCTTTTTTTTAGTACTATGCAGTTATGCCCCCTTCCTCCCCGCGACTCCACAGCAGCATTTTAAAAGTAGATTTCAGGAAGGAGGGATTAACCCTTAAAGTGCTGAGCTGTTTTACAGTGAGTGCAAACAAAATGGAATTTCAATTCTGATGTTTAGAGGCTAAACTATCATACGCTTTTTAAGGGTTAATCATCAATTTACAGGAAGTATTTTTTTTAACAGTTAAAACTAATGGATGGAAAGTTGATATGATTGAATTTTATTTTCCTTTTGATTTGCCTGTAATTAACAACAGCATTTTTTTTTTTTTAAATCAAGCGTGCTTTGTTTTTAATTTTTCAGGTGAATGTCCCTATCCTCTACGGGCAATAGGCCTTCATAGTTTGTTTTTTAAACACGAAAAACTGTAAACATGAGATGGCTTATGTACAGAACTTCCGACCTCATTTAAGTTGCTTTCAGTTTTCATTAATTGTAAACGTGCATTGAAGGGAAACATTCACCATATCTAGCGCAAAGACTCGTAATCATGACAACCGATGATTTTGATATGTTTTGGAGGACTCATCTAATGACGTCATCTCATGGTTACCAAATTCCAGAAACGACTATCCTGTACTGGAATGCGACAAAGTCGGAGCAGAGCAACTACCCTTGGATAAGAAGGGAAGGCACTCCGCGGTCCCACGCCGCGGCCGCTGTGGCACGCGACCTTATGACCCAGGTGAGGGTAGCAAATAAAAGGACCATCATCTCGGTGACCATTGTCCAGAACTACAGCCCTTGCCTGGACTGCGCCGATGAACTTCTTAAGACGATCCAGCTCGCCAACGAGAAGCAGATCCGACTGGATATGTCCATTTCCTTTGTTGCACTGAAAAACATTCGACGTCCATCCTGGCTTTGGCGTGGACTCAGGGAGGCCACCACGGACATCCCAGTGAACGAATCCAATGACAACGCCTTTGCTTTGCTTCAGCTGAACAGTGCTGGTGTCCGGTTAACGACTTTTACTCCGGACACTTGGAAGTTTCTTTACACTTTCCTGGGAAACGGATTTCCGTCAAACTCTCCTGGAAAATTTCTAGATGGGAAATTTTCTAGCACTGACTCAAGGTTCGAGGAAGATAGACTGATGCAATTAGATCTGGAACAAATTTTTAAAGGTCAGTTCTGTAATCTATCTATCTATGTACATATCTATCTGTCTATCTATTTATCTATCTATCTATCTATCTATCTATATATCTATCTATCTATCTATCTATCTATCTATCTATCCATCCATCCATCCATCTATCTATCTATCTATCTATCTATCTATCTATCTATCTATCTATCTATCTATCTATCTATCTATCTATCTATCTATCTATCTATCTATTTATCTATCTATCTATCTTTCTAATTAAAATGTATTATATCTATCTATCTAGCTAGCTATTTATCTATCCATCCATCTTAAGAAGATCTCTGAGTCCACCTAACTCTAATGGATAAGAGACATCTGTTGTAGAAAGTAAAGGCGGTATCTATCCATCCATCTTAAGAAGATCTCTGAGTCCACCTAACTCTAATGGATAAGAGACATCTGTTGTAGAAAGTAAAGGCGGTATCTATCCATCCATCTTAAGAAGATCTCTGAGTCCACCTAACTCTAATGGATAAGAGACATCTGTTGTAGAAAGTAAAGGCGGTATCTATCCATCCATCTTAAGAAGATCTCTTGAGTCCACCTAACTCTAATGGATAAGAGACATCTGTTGTAGAAAGTAAAGGCGGTAGCTCAATGTGGGCCGCATTGCGCTATCGTTAACCGTGGGCCAGATCTGCCCCAGATCTGCCCCATGAATTGCAAGTTCTGGAAGATGAGCTTGGTAATTAAGTTGTGAAACAAAGGATCTCGGGATCGAATCCCTATAAAGATTTGAATTTTGAACATGTGGATTTTTAGGACGCGTGTCGGTTACCTGACATAATTTGGGAAATAAAGGCGGTGGGTAGTTGGCCACATGACACCCTAGTTAACCGTATGCCATATAATCAGATGAGCTTTACATCATCTGCCCCCCCCCCCACACACACACACAGATCGCCAGGACTTAAAATTGTTCCTTTACTTTAAAAAAAAAACAACTTTTCCCAAGCAGCGTTGCCGTTTGTGACCTTTGCCCTAAGCGTTCAAAATGTCACACTGAATTTGTCTCCTTTTTAAAAATGATTTTAAACTGTCTATTTATAAACTTAGCATTTATTTGGTTTTTTTCTTCTTGACCTGTAGGCCTACATGTTGGTCTAATTCACGACACATCTGACTTTTTAGACCAAGTGAGGTCAAACAAACAAACATTTTACAAAAATGTCAATTCTTTTTCAAAATACTATCTAGGGTTAGGCCAATATTAGAATATGCATCCTCTGTTTGGGATCCCTCAACGCAAAAAACAACAACAACATAAGAAACTAGAACAAATAAAAAAAAAAACACTGAGTTTTATAACAACCGAATATTCCAATTTAATTAGAGTAACACCATCAGTAAACTCACTAAGAGACACTTCAGGAAAGAAGAATAAAAAGTAAAGTAGCTATAATACATAAAACACTAAACCATAACTTACAAATAGAAAAACAAAACGAATGAAATACTCAGTAAGACTGAATGATAGGGGCACATTTCTTATTCCATAAGCTAGAAAAAACTATTACAGGTGCTTCTTCTTCCACAAAGCTAACGGACGGCTGCCTGGTCGTGCAGTTTGCGCGCTGGACTGTCGTTCAGATTTATCGATGGTCCAGGGTTCAAACCATGCCCGCTCCCATCCCCCGTCGTCCTGCGGGAGGTTTGGACTAGGAAGTAATTATCTTCAACTCTGAAGGAATATCCGAAACATGTAAAACATTTTACAAACATTTAACGACTTAGCTGAGTTTAAGTCATTGATTAACATGCATGACTAGATTGACACATGAAATGGGTAGGACGTAATTATCTTCATTTTTTTTTGAAGTAACGTCTGTAATATAAAATAAGAAGAATAGTTAGCAGTTGTTAGCTCTAAAATGCACAAATTGGCGACTCTTATTGTTCTATTAAATCTATTTTCTTCTCTCTCTCCATGTTGTGTTTGTTTTGTTCGTAAAATGTTTGGCAGGTCGCGAATGGTCCTTCAAATTTGAAGATACTCTATTTCCTAATCCAAACCTCCCGTAAGACGACGGGGGATGGCAGCGGCCTTGTTGTGAACCCGGGACCATCGAAACGACCGAACGACAGTCTAGCATGCTTGCCGCGCGACCTCCTGTATGCCCTAAATGTTTATGTTTCATTTAGCTCTTATATGTTTATGTTTTAGGCCTATTTATTTCCTATATGTTTATATTTATATCTGTCCGCTATATGTTTATGTTTTATCTAAATGTTTATGTTTTATATATTTCCTATATGTTTATGTTTATATCTATCCCTGTATGCTTATGTTTTATCCATATGTTTATGTTTTATTTATTTCCTAAATGCGTATGTAGTAAATATTTCCTACATGTCTATGTTACGAACATACATTTATGTTTTATCTATATGTTTATGTTTTATTCATTTCCAATATGTTTATGTTTTTATCTATCCCCTGTATGCCTATGTTTTATCTATATGTTTATGTTTTATTTATTTCCTTTATGTGTACGTTATATATTAATGTAACTATTTCTTGTATGTTTATGTTTTATCTATACTTTTATGTTTTATATAGGCTATGTCCTACATGTTTATTTTGGCTTTGGAATTCTATGATGGCTTGTATAGGTCACGCTGATGTGGCTATTTCGTGTTCTGTTCATAATTCTTGGTTTTCTCCCCTGAAGAATGTTCACATTTGATTAGCGTAGGCTAACACCATTAGTAAAATCCCTTAATTTAGAGATATATGCTTCATGACAGCAGACCAGGAATTCTAGGCCAACAACAATAAATCTGTGCGATTAGAAATATTTGTACCAATTTTTTTTGTCTTAGCGCTATATCATGCTTTTAGCTTTCTTAATGCGCTGTGAACTAATCCCATATCTGGACCAGTTGGGAAAATGGAGGGGGAGAAAGGGCTATCTGGGTGAATTTTTACCGTATTCGATTTTTAAAAGCAGTTACAATAAAAAAGGGGGGAATTCGAACTCATGGCTCAAGCCACCTCAAGCTGACATCCTAACTACTCTGCTAGTGAGGCGCCTATTAAAACAGAAGATTGTGTTGTTATCTATTGTTTGGTTAAAGTTACTTTGAATCGACGACCTATAAAGGGGACTAGTTCAGCTTATACCACCACTTCAGTCAAGTACAATGTCTTTCCTTGTTCGACATACCAAGAAAAAAAAAATTACCAATAGTTAACTAATTGAATAATTTTTAAAACTGATCATTGTGTTGTCAGGTAAAAAAATAATAATTGTGCAAAATTTCAGCTTGATCCGAGGTTGAGTGTGGGAGAAATAACGTGCACAAACTTTTTACCAAAGAGACAGAGTTGAAATAAGATTTGTAAAAACACAGCCTAATAAAATACTTAGGCACAAAGACAAAGGCGCATTTCTCATTCCGTTTGGTAAGTCCAATTTGTAAAAATGCTCCTTCTTCCCTAGTGTCACAAGTATGGAACGGGTTATTCAATCAATAGTTTTCCGAATCAGCAGTTCAAATCTCTAATTAACATGCTTGAGTAGATCAACACATGGATATGGAGAATGGCGCAATTATCTTCTCGTTTAAAGAACAGTCTATAATTTACAAGATAAGATTCGAATATAAATTTTAAGTTAATGTTTTAAACAAGCGTTTTGCGATTGTATCTCTAGAAAAATGAAATAAATCGCCATTACCCAAGAGTTGTCAGCCATTCAGCCGTCGATCAATATTGAATGCTAAGATGAATGCAAAGTTAGACCAACACTATCTTTCGACCCTCACTCGGCAAAGGTTTTTATTTGCAGCTGGATAAGTGACATTAGATTTGGCCAGATCCGACCATATTTGACGACGGAGTCAACAAAAAAGCTATGGCCGTGGCATTCGTACTCTCCCGCCTTGACGTCTGCAACGCCGTGCTAGCGGGTATACCCGATGAAAAATCGCCTAACTGCAGCGAATTCAGAACAACGCTGCATGAATCGTCCTACGGAAAACAAAACGAAATTCTGCTACTACTCTCTTGCGCTCACTCCATTGGCTTCCAGTCAAAGCAAGAACTGACTACAAGGTGGCTACACATTGTCATCAGTGCATCTACAATAAAGAAACGCCCTTGTACCTTAGCGAACTGATCACTCCCTAAGTCCCTCAGAGAGCCCTGCGCTCCATGGACTCAACACTTCTAGTGGTGCCTCGTTTCTCCCTCAAAAGCTACGGTCTGCGGGCTTTTTCTGTGCACGGACCAAATTTTGGAACTCACTCCCCATTGACAGGATGTAGGCGGAGCATTCAAGAAGAACATTAAGACATACCTGTTTAAAACTTGTTCTAGATTAGCTTTCGCGATTATGTTTGTAATGCTATCACAGCGCCTTGAGCCTACATCGTGTTTGTTAACAGTGCTCTATAAATTAAATTACTATTATTAAACCATGACCTTCATTTAGGAAAATAAATAAATATATATCACCTAATACTGTTATCTACTGTTATCAATAGAATGCAACGAATTTATCACAGACCTATAAATATTCAATTCATACATGTCTAATTGTATTTATCTTAACTGCAGGTGTCTTGTTTTCCCCTGAATGTCAAAGCGCAGATAACTGTGTTCTTCTTCTGGAGTGGAATCATCCAGTTGTGTCCCTTGAACGAATACAGGATTACAGGATCACTTGTAAAAAAGTAAATTGCTTACATTGGTAAAATCATTCAAATTAGATCTAGCGACTCTTTTGACATAAAAACACTAAAAACGTACATTACACATTTAAATATAAAAAAAAAAAAGTTTTAAAAGTACACAGAAAGAAGATAAAAGCACATTTCTTATTTCATATGCTAGAATAGACTACTACGAATGCTTCTTCTTCCCTAGTGCCACCAGAGCATGGGACGAGTTGAATAAATCAGCCAGGAAAACCAATCACCTTACGGTTTTAAGTCTCTAATTAACATGCACTTATTGATTAATTAACACATGAATAAGCGTAGGCAGGGCCAGATTAAGGGAGGGCAGGAAGGGCTGCCGCCTAGGCTAGGGCATTCACAATAGAGAAAAAAAACATCTTTCGATGGGTAAGCGACTATATGCTTTTCTATAACATTTTATTTTCGCATTTTTACGAACAAAAAACTGTCATGATTATTAACTCTTTCTCTCCGTAATTATTTACCACATTCTGGTGGAATCAACGTTAGTATTGTCAGTTACGAGAGATGGGGAAGAGTTAAGTGTCTTTTAAAAGTGTGCTCGTATTCACGTAATATAGATCTACTCCGGATTTACTAAATTTACATTTTAGGTTGCTAAAATATGCATATTAAATAATTTCTTTCCTAAAACGAAGGAAAATTGAATTACATTTTAAAGTGCTCTCTTTATTTTATAATATGACATGCTTGAAGATATTGTCTTTTTTTTTGTTTGTTTTTTTGTTTGTTTTTATATGAATAAGTGGATTTTTTGTAAACTTTCGAATAAGTTTAGGGGCATCCACATACTTATATCCGGCCCTGGGCGTTATGTTTGGGTCGTTAATAGCCTTGTAAAGTAGCCTATACGTTACTCTGATTTTCAATGTCAAGGTCGGTAAGATGCCTTGATCCGATTATTGAAATAGTGCTCTCAGTGTGTTATCGTGTTGGGAACACAGAAGACGGGTTAGGGTTAGGGTTAGGGAACACAGAAGACGGATCGTGTATTTCGTGTACACACCAGACCTAGACTGATCTGACTTGAGGCGACATCTGTCGTAAGAATTTCATAATGCTAAGCTATTATCGGCATGTAAGTAAAGTTTCCTACGCAGACCTAGCGATCTATGGGGCAGATGAGATGATGTGAAGGTCATCTGTTTCTGTAGCCCACGGTTAACGAGGGTGTCATGTGGCCAGCACAACGACCAACCGCCTTTACTTTTCCCCAGCTATTGTCAGGTACCCTTCAGAGCAGGGTGTAATCAGAGACTCCATAAAGATTCCGAAATAAAAAAATCTCAGTAGTCTCCAGGATTCGAACCCGGCGCTCCTCAGCTTGGAAACCAAACGCTTTATATAACTCAAGCCACCTCGCCACATGGCACGCGATTTGGAAGCAGATGCCAAACAGATGGGGACAGTTGGAAAGACTCGTCCAGAACCGAGACGCCTGAAGCTGGTTGGTGGCCTATGCCCCAGAAGGGACCACAGACAGAGATGAGACCTCGCCTCCTACCTTTACTCTGTGTTAATATATTTTATAATCAGTTCTTCTTTTCACCCATCCTGCCCCACTCTGCCTTGTACTGAAAATAAATTAGCTCTAAAATGTTTCGATCTTTGTGTGTTTGAACATGAGCATTGTGACTGAGTAGTATAGCGCTTGGTTTTCCGAACCGAGGAGTCCCAGGTTTGAATCTTAGTAAAGGCTTGGATTTTGAACTTTGAGATTTTTAGGACGCCCCTGTGTCCACCCAAGTCTAATGGGTACCTAACATTATTTGGGGTAAGTAAAGGTGATGAAATTGAGATGCTATAAAAGGATCCTAGGTATATCATACAAAGACCGCAAACGAAGAGATTAGAAATGGCAACTGGGCCTCTCGACGACATGCTGTCAAAAAAAAAAAAAAAGCAAAATAAGAGTGTATGGGCATATCACAAGGTCCTTAGGGCTCGCAAAGACCTTCCTTCAGGGAACAGTACCAGGAAAAGAAAAGAGGTAGACAGAAAAAGTGATTGGAAAACATTAAAGAACGGACTGCCCTGTCATTTGAAGAGATTCTATTTAAGGCAAAAGACAGAGAGGAATGGAGAAAGATGGTCGACGGTTCATATGTGGTGCCAAAATCGTTCACCAGACTAAGGGATAGGTGAACGTGATATCGTTTCGCCCTTCTCAGTACTAAAAAGACAATGTTCATCTGAGTCGTCTCGTAGAGCATTTCTTATTGTGGATGTAGACCACCATTCCGCTCAAGAATTCTCGCCCTTATAAATAACAGGGATACGTTGCATCTGCCAGGGCGTTAAAGAGGCCAGTCTTTACCATGTTGTTCCTTTTTCTTTGCCTGTTCGCTATAATTTGCTGTCCATAGGAAGTAGATATGCATCAAATATTCCTTGAGGGTTAGGGATTACTCTGTATCATTCATTCTGTCCTAACTAGGTGTTCGCTAACTTGCTGTCCATGGGAAGTAGATCTGCATCAAATAATCCTTGATGGCTAGGGATTACTCTGTATCATTCATTCTGTCCTAACTAGGTGTTCGCTAACTTGCTGCCCATAGAAAGTAGATGTGTATCAAATAATCCTTGATGGCTAGGGATTACTCTGTATCATTCATTCTGTCCTAACTAGGTGTTCGCTAACTTGCTGTCCATGGGAAGTAGATATGCATCAAATAATTCTTGAGGGCTAGGGATTACTCTGTATCATTCATTCTGTCCTAACTAGGTGTTCGCTAACTTGCTGTCCATAGGAAGTAGATATGCATCAAATAATCCTTGAGGGCTAAAGATTACTCTGTATCATTCATTCTGTCCTAACTAGGTGACGGTGAAGAATAAAGAGGCTGAGGACAGATTTTGGAGAATCGGGCAGGTCTTGGACAAAGAAGGTATAAAAGTCACGGTGCCCGGCGAGATGACCTGGTGGAAGGTCATGGGACTGGACGCTGACGCTTTTTATGACGTGACAGTGGAAGCAACAATCAAAGGAATGGTGGTCAGCAGTGCCAGGAAGATCTTCAAGACCACCAACAAAGGTAATTCATGACCACTAGCAATAATTTAAGAAATGTTTAGAAACATCTTGAAGACCACTAGGAAATGTAAGCAAAGGTAATTCATGTTTAGAAAGATCTTGAAGACCACTAGGAAATGTAAGGAAAGGTAATTCATGTTTAGGAAGATTTTGAAGACCACTAGGAAATGTAAGCAATTGTAATTCATGTTTAGGAAGATCTTGAAGACCACTAGAAAATTAAAGAAAGGTAATTCATGTTTAGAAACATCTTGAAGACCACTAGGAAATGTAAGCTAAGGTAATTCATGTTTAGAAACATCTTGAAGACCACTAGGAAATGTAAGCAAAGGTAATTCATGTTTAGAAACATCTTGAAGACCACTAGGAAATGTAAGGAAAGGTAATTCATGTTTAGGAAGATTTTGAAGACCACTAGAAAATGTAAGCTAAGGTAATTCATGTCTAGGAAGATCTTAAAGACCACTAGGAAATGTAAGCAAAGGTAATTCATGTTTAGGAAGATCTTGAAGACCACTAGGAAATGTAAGCAATGGTAAGTCATGTTTAATAAGATCTTGAAGACCACTAACATTTCTGATAGAGCTCTTTTAATGTCAATAACTGTTATGTTGACTAAAGGTATTGCTTCTTGTAAATGTATCTACCAGGTATGAACATTTAGTTCTGGCTGATTCAATTTGCATGGCGACTTCCTGGAATGGACTATTATTTTTTTAGTTCAACTGTTTAAAGCGTTGCTTGTGTTTGTCTGCCCTTGGGACCTTTTATCTAGCAAACATGACTTCACATCTTTCGTTATGCTTGGCCAGGAGAAATGTAACATTCTTTTCTTTGTTCTAGACATATATGTCCAGAATAAGGTTTGATGTGTCTGTTCAATGGCTTCATCTCTGTATTCGCTTCGTTTCATGTCAAAATATGGTTCATTTTTCAATTCTAGATTTATCTTCTTCTATGCTTTTTTTTAATAGCCTTGATAAAGTAGGGTGATGGTGATATACCAAAGGTGATTAGACTATTGATGGTAGCTGCATAAAAAAAAGTTCAATTAGTGTTTAGTCTATTGTAAATTTTCCTAGTTTCTTAATATAGAAAAGTCTTTAGGTTATCTTGGGTGTCCAGATTTTGACAGTGTGTTAGTCCTTTTATTAGTTTGTTATTTGTGGTTGTGCCTAGTTATTTATATTGTATTTTGTTTAGGTTTGATTTGTTATCTGAGTCTCTGTAGGCTGGTCATTTTATTTTCTAAAATTCCACATTTGAATCAGTCAATCGATCCTGATTTTAGTTTAACTATTATGTTATTGTTGTGGACGGTCGTTAACTTGTAGTATCAAACTGCTGGTAGACAACTAAACCGCTGTAGGCGTATTATATGTAAATTTATACAACTTGAAATAACTTGAATAAACTTCTTTTGTGAACAAAACTAAATAGAAATTTTATTACAATATAGATAGATTGAACTTGAAATGAAATGAGATGAAATAAATGTAGCACACTTAAGAAATAAAATAAAATGATATTTAAACTAACTCACTACAAAAGCACGTTTTTACACTCTGGCATCCTGGACTCGTCTGGCATACGGGTACCAAAGACAGCTTACGACAGCGCCACTTATCTTGCATCATTCACACTGCTTAGCCACCAACCAATCGCTGACTTCCTCTCACCGTCACCATAGAAACACACACAAACACACACACTCCATAGCAACCAGATAGAGTGAGCTGATATAAGTATACATACACACTCCATAACAGTTATAAGACATATTCATGCTTGCTTGCGCAATGTACAATGCTCATCTTTTTTTTCTTCTGCTTCTTGTTTCAGTTCCTATACCTGCACTACAGACACCTGTCATGGTGAGAAAGTCCAACGTGACGTCACGCCCCAAGTCAGGGTCCGTCACATCACCCACAGTCCGCTCACCCCAGTGCCCGACCCCTACGCCTCTCAGACGCTCCAACTCCATTCGCGACTCCACGCCCTCCAGCAGCCGGAGCTCCATCACATCCGACTTGGGGATCAGGCTTGGGAACGGCCACCTCGCTGAGTCCAGTCTTCAAAGAAGCAGTTCTCTTCGCGTGGCTTCCAGCAGGAACTCCATCGCCGGCAGCGTTCCCGAGAGTAGAGCAGCGGACCGTGGTGGAAGCACTTCAAACCATACTATCAGCAATCCCTTCACTAGTCTGAGAAGAAAATTTAGAGCAGCTTCCGTGTCCAATCAAACTTCGACAGAAAGCAAATTTTGACTTCTTTACTTGCTTGATTTATTGCCAACTTTAATTTGACCACAAAAACTTTTTGGATTTCATGCCCCGTTTACTGGTTAATGTTGATTAACAAAACAAACATGTTTGTCTCATGGTGCAGATAAAGACTTGGTTTTTTAAAATGAAATCGGATCATTTGCAGTAAATTCAAAAATACACACAAAAAAGTCACAAAGGTAGTAGCACATTTCTTATTCCATATTCAAGAACAAATTCGTACAAGTGCTCCTTTTTCCCTAGTGCCATTAGAGAATAAAATGGGTTGCCTGAGACGGACAGGAAAACCAACGACTTAGCAGATTTTAAGTCACTGATTAATATGCATGACTGGATTGACACATGGAATGCATAGAATTTATTGTATCTTGTATATGAAGTAACGTCTGTAATTTATAAGATAAGATTATTTAATCTCTGTTTCGTTATTTTGAATATTGTTATTTTTATCAAATTGAGAAAAGACTAAATCTGGCTCAACCAAAATGGCTAAAACGGATTTTTAGAAGTAATATACAGTCACTTAACAGAGATAGGATCTCAAACAAATAAATTCTATGCCAAACTGGGACTCTACCACTTATTGAGGTTGTGACCGAAGAAGCATGAGGTTTGTGGGACATGTTCTCCGACATTATGAATTACGCTTAAAACTTGTTATTTTCTTGTAATTTTGTTTTTCATGTCCTAATAAATTTAAGTCTATTGAATATGAGCGTTTGTTTTTCTCTATGCAAAAAAAAAAAAAAATCTTTTATTTCTTTTTTTACAAAGCTTATAATTTACCGGCTAATATCAACTCAATCTGTGTGTCTGGTTAAAAGTTTGTACACGTTATTTCTCCGACACCCAATCTGGGATCAAGCTGAAATTTTGCACAATTATGTCTTTTACCTGACAACACAAGGATCAATTTTAAAATTTAACCAATTAGTTAATTAACTATTGATAATTAATTATTTTGTTTTGTATCTCGAACAAGAGAAAGAAATTGTACTTAACTGAAGCGGTTGCGGATAAGGTGTATTAGTCCCCTTTATAGGTCGACGCTTAAAGTAATTTTGTAACAAACAATAGATAACTATACTATCTTCTATTTTCATAGGCACCTCACTAGCAGAATGGTTAGTATGTCAGCTTGAGGAAGCTTGAGCCAGGAGTTTGAATTTAGGTCGTTCCCTTATTACTTATTTTGTAAATTTTACTTTGTGTAAAGTGTAAATGCTTTAAAAAAGCGAATTTTAAAAAAATTACTTGAAGCCATAGGTGGCAGCTTACACCCCCGAAGATTAATGATGAGAGCAGTGTTTACTATTTATTTGAGTGTTTCACGAATCACATGTGTCCATGTGGTGATGCGACTACGCCTACGGTATACGCAGAACCGTGAATGGCGTGTATTCGCAGAAGCTATTGTGACGGCTTTTGTAAGTTTGCTGTGCTGTAAGAGATGCCCAAAAAAAAATAAAATAAGTAGATTCTAATATTCTAGAACAGTAGATCTATTTCACGTAATTAATCTAAATCTACTAGTCTCATTTATAATATGTAGAACTAGATCTACTATATTACCAACGCATGCATACAGATTTTAATGTATAGCTTTAATTATACTAATAAAAAGATGTAATTTAGATCTATACGGTGTTAGCAAAAAAAAACAAAAAACAACGAACTCTTTATTTTTCCTTCCAAAACATTGCAATGGTTTTAATATATATAGGCCTATATAGCAATAAATAATATGTAGCTATAATAATCTAATATCATTAAATTACATTTTTTGGGATGGTCTGGCTTGAAAATTTGATGTACCATCATAACCTTGTAGAGATTTTTTTTTTTTATATTTCGTACTATGGTGTTAGGAAATAGTTTTCTTTATAACTCGCCGGAAGCCTAAATATAACTTAACTTTACATTTAACCTACTATGGATTTGTAAGTTGCTGAATGTTAGATTCGAGAGTGGTAGCGACATAATATATAATTGATATTTTATAACATTTAACTAATTATTTACACAAATTGCGTTATTATCAAAAACTCCCACCTTCAACCTTAATTGCGGGTTGGTGGTGGAGATGTTTGTTTGTTTGTTTGTAAAATGCTTTACATGTTCCGGATGTTAAAACTTCCCATCGAAGGCCCCTAGTTTTTCAGGTCAATTATTTGGCAACTGTATGATGACGTACTGACGTGACCTCACCTGCGCGCGCGCTCTACTAGCAGACGCGCCCTGTCACTGTCCTTCTCTCTCCCTCCTCTTTTAGTAAAATCTTAGATATACGTCTAGATTGTTTTCTACAAATTATTCTTTGAATACTATTAATGTCTAGATTGTATTTTGTGTTTTAATAGGGGGAATTTTAATTAATATATTATTAATTAATTAATTATACGTCTCTTTGCTTTAAAAAAATGAACAAATTAATCTTAGCGTGTGTTTTGTTTATTTTATATTCGTATTGAAGTACATTTTGTCTGCCCTGCTTTTTTTAAAAAAAAAGTATGACTCTCCGATTGATTTATTTTAATAGCATAATAATAAACAAAGCATACGTTTCAAAAAATAATATCTAAAGATACAATGCCATATTTGAGAAGAAAGAGTTACCGTTTCTTCTTCAAATATAATTACATATTTGTGTATATTTTTAGGTTTGCGGAGATTTAGGCCCAGGGTTGACGCACTGCCGTAAACCCGTAACTGTTTTTTTTTTTTTTTTTGTATTACGAGCACGCTACAAATGGACATTTTGTTAACTATGACAAAGTTGCGACCGTAATATGTCTCAATCTGTCTTGAAAGACAAAGGATGCGAATTATGTAATCAGATTCATTAACAACTAGTTTGGGTTTCTTCTTGAGTCCACGAACAATCGGATGTTACTAAGTAAGCCGATTCCGAAGAGGCAAAGTTAGCAGCTGTTCGTGCATCTGAATGCTCCTGTTTTAGGGCTATCTAACAGGGCTGCTTTATTTTGCATCCCCTTCTTTATGGCAACTTCATTTCTTTCGCTATAGGCGAGGTTTGTACCAGCACGCTCAGTTTGTTCTATTGTCCATCCTGCGCGATGTTCTCAAACTATGTGTTTATACCTGTAGTCGTCAAGAGTTCACTTGCAGACGTCTCTGTTGGTAAATCTTGTACGTGTCTTGGTTCTCAACAAGCTCAGCATACAGGATGTTCTCAAGAATTCTTTTATCTGATATGCGGGTGACTTATCCGATCCAACTTGGTCATCTGTGTCGAAAAAAAAAAGGATTGATACTTTGTGTATTGTCCAGTTTCAGATAGATCCACGCGTTTTCAAGAACAGTATCTAGATGTTTATGAAGAGAAGTGTGTAGCCTAACATATGTGCTCACCCCTCCTCCTTTCACATTCTGGACTTCTGGTGGAGTTACCGGCGTTTTAACTAAAATGTAACTTTTTTTTTTGGTTAATATTTAAATCTAGTAGACTATAATATGCTATAGCCTACAATACAAAGGCTCATTGCTGGTGATTGCTGTATTAATAAAATAATTCGCGGTTGCTCTTGGACCAAATTGGTTAAATGACTGTAGAGATGAAAGGTATAGACCTAAACTAGAAGATGTAAAGAGATTTTACCATCACAAAAGAGATACAAGACACCGATAGCAAAGACAAACAGACACAAACACTCTTTTGTTCCCCTGGCAATCAAATCATTAAATAAGAACAATCTGGTACAAACTTTGTCACATGTAAATTATGAGTGAGTCTGGTGTGAATGTACACTTTGGTTTCTTATAGTTATAATGTTTTTTGTTTGGTAATGCACAAATTGTAAGACAAATTTCCTTACGGATAATAAAGATTATTATTATTATTATTATTAGTAGTAGTAGTAGTATATTTCTGATTCAAATGTTATAACGGGGTGGCTCTAGGAAAGTACATATTGGAGTCACAAAGGAAATAGAACGCTACAAATGTACAATAGGCCTACTATTTTAAAAATTCAAGTTTCATTGAACAGTGGTTTTATTTCTGCCATATCTTTACAAATATTTTTAAAAGTATTTTAAGTTGCGAAATCCACCGTAAAACATACCTAACTTTGACATGAAACTATATAGAGAAAACTAAAGAATTGAAAAGATTGAAAACTTTCGCTGGTTTTTGTATCCGAATCAGTCAGAAATTTAAAAAAAAGGGCGGGAAAGCGACGATGCGATGTTCACTGTTGGATAGCTTGATAATAAACTGTCCTAACTAAAATGTGGACATGTGACTTAAGACAAATCAAACCAATCATGCAAATCTGTGGTGGGTTATCCAGATTTGTGTGACTCGTCAATTTAAGTGAAGTTTACATGAAAAGACAGCGGGGGGGGGGGGGGGTGGGGGTTGGAACGTGACCTCCGTGTGTCGAAGGCGCCGGTTGGAAAAGGATGGGTGGATGTTGACAGTCTAGCGTTGGCGAAGGAGTTACGCATCTTATCTTATATAATACAGACGTTACTTCAAAAAAGAAGATGATTACGTCCTACGCATCATGTCCATCTGTCTTATATGGCCTGCATGCTCATGTCTATGTTAGATAGTTAGATAAATAATTTTAACAGAGAGGATAGATAGATAGATAAATAGATAGATAAGTTAGACAGAGAAAAGATAGATAGGTAGATAGATAGATAGAGAGGTTAGAGAGATAGAGATAGTTAGATAGATAAGTTAGACACAGAGAGGATGATAGAAAGAGAGATAGTTAGATATATAATTAGATAGATAGTTAGAAAGATAATTAGATAGATAGGTTAGACAAGAAACGTAATACTTTTTCTCAAAATTGAAAAAGGTGCCGGTACGCCGTACCGGTGGGTACCGTCACAAAAAAGCACTGCTTCTATTTACATACATGCCAATGTTTGTTCTTCCCCTACGGCTATGTCGCTATCGTCCTCTAATCTTGTCCACTTTTTTTTTTTACGTCAAAGTTGAACCAATTTTAGATAGACTTAATAGTTAATTATAGAAAACGGTGATCACTGCGGTCGTTCTCCCAGGTCGAGGCAGCATTTTAAGCCTCTGTTTCCATTGGTTAATCTATATCTTTTGGAAGTATTTTTTCTTTATTTGTTTATTTGTTGTTTTTTTTTTTTAGAGTTTCGACTCATTTGGATTAACGGTTTTTAAACTTTCTTGAGTTTTCTTTTGGAGTGTTGTGCCTCCAATTTATTTCTTAAGGAGTGTGTTCTTTGGAGTGTTGTGTCTTCAATTTATTTCTTAAGGAGTGTGTTCTTTGGAGTGTTGTGTCTTCAATTTACTTCTTAAGGAGTGTGTTCTTTGGAGTGTTGTGTCTTCAATTTACTTCTTAAGGAGTGTGTTCTTTGATTTGTTTTTTGTCCTTTCCTTTTTTTTTTCTTTCTTTCTACTATGTCTATAAAGACATTCCTAATAGAAAAAAAAAGGATCTGGAGGGTGGCTTGGTCCACCAACCAGGTACTCTACTAATAAAACTGTCCGGACAGGGAGCAGTTCGATATTCGATGGCGTCCATCGTTGCCGCGAATTTAATAATTCTCTTCTAGAAATACCTCTTTTTATAGAATCAATCTCAAACACATTCAAGTCTTGCTTACAAGATACAGAAAATCCAAATTTTAACCTAACAACAACATGGTCAGCCTTAAACTAATGAGTAAGGAAAATAACTGCCTGGGTGATGTCAAAGCAAAGTCTCCCAGGTCGAGGCAGCGTTTTAGGCCTCTGTTTCCACTGTTTAATCTATATCTATTGGAAGTATTTTTTCTTTATTTGTGTTTTCTTTGGAGTTTCGATTCATTTGGATTTACGGTTTTTTAAATTTGCTTGTGTTTGCTTTTTGAGTGTTTTGCCTCCAATTTATTTCTTAAGGAGTGTGTTCTTTGGAGTGTTGTGTCTCCAATTTACTCCTTAAGGAGTGTGTTCATTTATTTGTTGTTGTTTTTTTTTTTTCATTTCTTTTTTTTTTCCTTTCTTTCTACTATGTCTATAAAGACATTCCTAATAGAAAAAAAGGATCTGGATGGTGGCTTGGTCCACCAACCAGGTACTCTACTAATAAAACTGTCCGGACAGGGAGCAGTTCGAGCTTCGATGGCGTCCATCGTCGCCGCCTTGAGGCTCGGGCCGGAGGAGGTGGGTTCCCTGTACCGGTTTGAGAACCCTTTCCTATGGTACCTGGGTGTTTCCTCACCGGTGGTGAGGAACAGGATCATAGGAAAGGTCTTCGGAAGCGAAGACACCTTCAGGGTGGAAGTTACCACCCTGGAGGAAGAGAAAATAAAAGTGACCCTTCACTGGGTGTCACCCACCATCTCAAAGAAAAAAATTGAGGAGATTTTCAGTACCCTCGCTGCAGAAGGCTCCAAAATAGAAGCTTTTAGACTAGGGGTGAGTGACAAGTGAGTGACAAGTGGGCGGCTTGGATTAAACCCCGTAAGGGTACCGAGCTACCCCACTACATACAACTGAAGTATGAAGAAGACCCCAGGACTCTCCAAGTAAAACAAACAGAAAAAGAACTCTTTCTCTGTCCTCTACCTCAGATGACCAGGGGGAAGGCTCTGAAGTGAGAAGGGAAAGGGGGAGAACGGGAGAGGAAATGGAGGATTCGGAAGATATCCCCAGCTCTCCTGCACCTCTAGTAATTGATGAGGGGGAGGACCCTGACACACCGCCTAACACATGAGCTATTTTTAAATAGTAGGCACACACACGCACAGTGTCAGACACACACACACAACGCAATAACCCACCAACACACAATCATGGCAGACATTACGCCTCTTTCACTTAACATTCGAAGTCTGAAAAATAAACAAAAATTCATAGTTCACTCAACTAAATCACGCAAACCGGACTTTATTTTCCTACAGCAATCCAATATCAATCCAATTTTCACAAAAACACACATGCACCTTAGTTACAAACAAACCCATTCAAATATATAATCATGGAGGACATCACGGTTTTGTCTCTCAACATTCACGGACTCACAAACAAACAAAAATATGTAGTTCACTTATCAAGAAAGTACAAACCAGACTTTATTTTTTTACAAGAGACAAATTTGGGTACAGAACACAAAGCACACGCATACACAGCAGATATGGGTTTTAAGGAAGGGTGTTTTAGTTATGGTAGCAGATGCAGGGGGGTAGCCATTTTTCAGGTGTCAGATAGGTTTAAATTAGTCCACAAGTATAGTGACAATAAAGGGAGAGTAGTCATCATAAAAGTAGAAACAAGAAATGAAACATTTACACTGGCTAACATCTATGCACCAGCGAAAAAAAACAGAAAAACGGAAATTTTTTGAATATTTGAGTGAAAAATTACACGATACATACAGAGGGGATAGTTTAATTTTAGGAGGGGATTTTAATTACATCACGTCGACACTAGACAAGCAGTACACAACAACGGTGAATCTTCCTTCACAGATGTACACTACCATTAATAATTTCTTGAAAGACATTGAGAGTGAATTCCAATTACTTGATTCGTATAGGAGTGTAAATCTCACAGGTCAGGACACTACTTCGGTGAATAAAGCTTATCCCGTAACTTCCAGACTAGACAGAATTTACGTACCAACGGAGTACCATATAAGTAAGGTAGCTCATTTGGAAGAGTCTCTGGAATATTCAGACCATAAGGCAATAATAGTTACGATAAGTAAGGAAAGTAAAAAAATGAAAAGGAAAACTAGTCATTGGAAATTTAATAATTCTCTTCTAGAAATACCTCTTTTTATAGAATTAATCTCAAACACACTCAAGTCTTGCTTACAGGATACAAACAATCCAAATTTTAACCTAACAACAACATGGTCACTGGTAAAAAATTCAATAAAACAACAATGTCAGGTCATATCAACACTAGTACAGACACGTAGAAAACAAGAACTAGAGAAACTGAAGCACACACTATTACACGCTGAAGAAGAAATAGATAGAACTCAAGCCTCATTAAAGTTGGAAGAATTAAATAACTACATCTACAAAGGAGCAGAAGTTAGATGTAGGAACTATTTAAGTCAAGAAGGCCCAAACAAACTTTTCTTGTCGATTGAACAAAATGTTCAGTCTAGTAAATGCATAACAAGTGTTCTTGATAGACATGGCTCCAAAGTTGAAGACGAAGACAAAATTAAAGAAGTTTTCATAAGTCATTTTACAAATATCTACCAGATGGAACCTATAAACAAAGAGGCTCAAGAATGTTTTCTAAAATATTGTAAACAGTTGAAGCAGACCGACGAAGAACTTTTGGGGACTCCATTTACTCTAGACGAACTCCAAACAGCACTAGACTCGACACAAAACAATAAATCTCCCGGACCGGACGGTCTGACATTTGAGTTCTATAAGACTTTTTTTCCTTTAATAAGTCCTCTACTACTGCGACTGTATAGTGACGCGTTTAAAACAGGACAACTTCCAAAAAATTTCAACGAGGCATATATTACACTATTAGCCAAAACAACAGATAACAGTTCTCCAAGTGACTACAGGCCCATCTCACTACTCAATACAGACTATAAACTGCTGACAAAAATGATTTTTAAACGACTTAAACCCTTCATTCCCCAACTCGTAGGACAAGACCAATACTGCACCCACCCCGACAAGAGTATTGATGGAATGACACATTTCATTCGAGATTTTATCATGTACAGTCATGAAAAAAACTCTAGCGTTTCCTTGTTATCTGTAGATCAAGAGAAAGCTTTTGATAGAGTCAGCCATAATTATCTCTTTAAAGTATTAGAAAAATGTAAAATCAGCTCTTTTTTAATAAAATTTATTAAACTAATTTACGCCAATGCTAACAGTAGACTAATAATCAACCATTCCTTAAGCCAATCCTTCCCAATTCAAAGATCTGTTAGACAGGGCTGTCCCTTATCCCCATTTTTATACATCCTTTGTCTAGAACCCTTTCTAGAATCTATTAGGTCTGACCCATCTATCAAAGGAACAAAAATCCCAGGACCCATCCCAGTAGTCAAAGTTAAGGCTTATGCCGACGATACAACATTTTTTCCCTCCTCTGAAAATGATATTAATAACATAGTTAAAAAGTTTACAATTTTTGGCCATGCCAGTGGTTCTAAAATTAATATAAATAAATCCTCAATAATGGGTGTAGGGAAGTGGACATTTAAGGAAAAATATTCTTTTAAACTTGTAAATAAAATCAAAATATGTGGTATAGAATACAATAGTAACCCTTTTTTCTTCTGTGAAGATCAGTGGAAAAATATTATTATTAAGGCATCCAATATAGTTAACATGTACAAGCACACAGGTTCTACTATTTTTGGTAGAGCCATCCTTATAAACAATTTGGTCATCCCAAAGATAGTCTATTTAGCCAATATTATAGAACCCCCTACAAAATACATATTTCAATTAAACAACATAATTAGAAGTTTCATCTTCAAAAACACACTTAAAAACATCAAACATACTACAATCATTCAAAATAAAGAGGATGGGGGGATCAATTTACAAGACATCAAAACTAAAATATGTGCACTCAGATTAAAATTCATAGGTCAAGTAGTTAAGAATCCAAATGATTTCCCCCTTACAATATACTATTATGGTTTGAGATTAAGCAATTTAATTCCAATACAAAACAACACTCCACACTATTTTGGCACAAACTTACATCCCTTTTACAGATCCATCTCAAGAACTCTTTCTGGCAATGAACCTTTAATACACAATAAATATAAAGAAATATACACAACATTAAAAAAACAGTTACAAGAAAATTTAGCTATTAGGATTAAATGGGGAAAAGATTTAAATATAACAGATTTTAAAGACACTTTTACTAACCTTCATAACAAACACATTGCAACAAAAGCTAAGGAAATATCTTACAGACTTATCTTTGGGATGACTCCATTTTCAAAGAAAAAACCTGGTGTAAAATATTGTAAATTTTGTCAATCTGTTAATGGTGACAATGAAAAGCATTTATATCTAGAATGTTCTTTATTTAGTAATGTTAGAAATACTGTAAGAGATTTATTAGAAGGAAATTGTGAAACCAATGTGAATATTAATTTATCTATTCTCTTAAATAAGTTACCTAAAACAAAACACAAGATGATACATAATTTCAACTTAATAATTGTATCAGAATACAGAAACTTAGTATGGAACAGCAGACTCAAAGCTGTGTATCATAATGTCATTTTTAACCCTAATGATTTGGACACAATACATAGAAATATAGTTGATTTTAAAATTGAACACTATAAAGGCTAACCCCAAATGTAATTTTACATTGACCCATTGTATGTACATATGTTATATATTAAATTAAGGAATTTAATTTTTTTTTTTTTTTTTTTTTTTTTTTTCAAGGAATTCTTTATTTTCTATCAATGAATTGGTAGATGCCATTTGTATCATAAATTATCAATTTATAAAGTCTGTTTAAACAATGAGGAAAATAAGGTTGAATGTATGGGTGTGTGTGTTTGTATGAGTAATAACTATTAAAAATTTGCATGTGTATGTATTTAATACATCATTTATTTGCTTTAAGATTATAATTACTAAAAATTACCTATAAACTATTTATTAATTTCTTTTTTTTTCAACAAGAAAGACAATTAGGACTGGAAGATGCAAGGTGGAAATTTCTTTTGGTTACACCCCTTTGACCAAATTAATAAATTTTCAGGACAACCCAAACAGAACAGGATTTCATGAAAATGGACCAAATGGACTACTAAATTGTTAAAAAAATAAAACAGAAACAAAAAAAAAACAACAACACTATTACAATAAATAATAATAAAAATAAATTTAATCTCAAAATGAGTTACATGCCAAAATGAAATAATTTTTTAAGCTCTTCATACACATACTTACTTTGAGCTCTGTACTTTAATAGAAACCAAATTGCTTCATTATATGTACATTTTTGTAACTCTAGCAGACCCCAGAGAATTCCTAAGGACAAAGGATGGAGGTCCTTTGTCTTAGGTTCTTAAGGGAAAAATTGTTGCAAAAATAATATAAATAAAAATGAATGCTAATAACTCATAAGTCTAAAAAAAAAATATATTGTTATAAACCTGGTGGTGGCACAGACGGGGGTGGTGTGTGTGTGTGTAGTCAGCCAACGCCAATCGCCCCAGGCCAGCGCTAGATGAGCGGTCGAGCGTGACGAGTTACGACGGTCAGCCGAGACGAGTTTCAACATGACGGTTCGGGAAGGATCGGCGTCGTGAACACAGCTCAAGAGCGTCACGAGAATTGTAGTCATCTGACCACCCAGAATGGTCGAGCGACGTTCTGTCCGATTCGAGAAGGCCAGTAGGGACCCTATATAAAGAGCGAAGGTATCAGAGACCAGTCAGTCACAACTTCCCGATCTACAGTTCGTTACAACGGCTCAGTACAAGGCCAGTGAGAGACGAGACAGAGAGACCAGTGCAAGAGTTGATACGGCGGAGAGATATTTGTACAGTCTTGTGTTACGTGCTGCCAATTGTACAGTGTTGGCTGTTATTTATTGACATTAAACTATTACGTTACTTTGAAGCCCAGAGTTGTCGAGTTCTTTCTTCGGGGTTTTCACTGCTACAGTTTCTTATCATCTCAAGAGCATGGCAGCCAGCAATGGTGCTACCTTCCCGCAAATGTTTCTCTACTGTACTGAGGTTCATAATTCTTACGGGCACCATTAGGTCTTTCCTAATCCTGACTAGTGTCTTTCCTACTGCTATCCCGTTGGGGTTGGTGTCCAAGCTTTCTACCAGCGCTGTTCCTGTCGTGGGATAGCCGTCCTCAATTTTCCCCCAAATGATCATTTCTGACTTAGCAGGCAAGGTTGTATTTTCTACCAACTTAATCCTTCTGACACGGCCATCTTCTTCATTCTCGTCGCCAAGCAAGGGTACTTCGAGGTCTCCACATTGTAAAGTGCCTCCGCCGATATTTAAGGAAATGCCATATTTCAGCATGAAGTCGAGCCCTATTATGCAGTCATCTGTGACGTCAGCAATCAGGAATTCGTGTTTGAATGACTGATTTCCGATCTCGACTGTTGTGTCGATCAGGCCTTTTATGGGCATCAGTTCTCCACTGGCTGTTTTCAACGAGTAGACCCTAACTGGCGTTTTCTTGCTACTGTCCACTTTATCCGTCCGTATGACTGATCGTGAAGCACCAGTATCTAGGAGGAAGTGATAATTTTGACATCCAATTTTTCCATTGATTTTCAGACTCTTACTCTGCCCTAGCACGGCGACCGGGATGATGGTTGCGGGGGCTCTCATTGTCTGTGTCGCCGGGTTCCGCCCCTTGAAGCCGGCGCGTGCTAGTTTCCCTGGTAGCCCCGGGAACTTGGTCGTGCATACCTTTCTGATCTGTAATGGGTTCCAGTTTGTGGGAATCTTCTAGTGCAGCTTCTTTGTATATGACCAAGTTCACCACAATTCCAGCATCGTACAGGAGCCCTAGGTTGATTTTCTGGTATCTGGTTTGTTCGTCGTTCATCTAGTGCCTCTGTCACCCTTCTCACAAGTTGTGCAAATTCTTCCTCTTTGACTTCCAACTTTCGGCCTTGATGAGTGCTCCCTGATGCGTCTTTGGCGGCTTCATATGAGAGAGCGTATACGAGGGCTTCACTGGCCTTACGTCTACCACTAACTCTGGTGGCTTTCTTCAACTCGGGGTCTCGAAGCGCATCAATGAAGGCGTCTGTAATAATGACTTCCAGAAAATCTTGTGCGGCTGTTGGGTAGGCCAAATGTGCGAGACGTTCGATGTCTGTCTCTAGCTCCTGTAGTGTTTCATCGAGGCGCTGTTGTCTGGTCTTTAGTTGCACACGATATACTTCTTGCAGATGTTCATCCCCGTATCGGAGTTCCATAGCCTGGACAAGGGCGGCGAAGTCTTGCTGGTTCGGTAGAGACTGTAGCAATTCGGAGGCTTTTCCTCTTAGGGATAACACGAGGGCTGTTGCTTTCTCCTCCTCACTGTTCCAATTGTTAACTTTGGCTGCTGCGTCAAATTGCTTCTTGTATACTGACCAGGACACGGAACCATCAAATACGGGGGGCTTCATTTTCGCGGAGACTTCAGTTACAAATGATGTCATATCTGCTTCTGGTACATTGGTGTGCTTGCGTTGGGCTTGTAGCTTCATTTCGTCGATGGCCTTCTCCACTGCGTCGACCCTCTGATTCATCTGCTCGTCAATGTTGGTGATTCTCTCCTCCACAGCATGTATGCGTTGGTTCATTGCCAATAACTCCGTTTTGATTCCCGAGTCCATCGTGTCTATCTTGGAATTGGTGTTTTCTAGCCCCGAGTTCATCTGTTCTCGCATAGAACCGATCTCCTCACGAACAGCTGCCATCTGCTCCTGTTTGCTACTGGCGATCTGTCCCAGCAAGTCCGGTTCGACTTCAAAAAGGTATGTGTCCGGATCTTCTTTTTCCTTCACCAGTTCTTCCCGAAGGCGTTCTTGTAAGGTTTCTTTGTTTCCGCTCGTCTTCAGATCTCGATTACGGAGCTCTTGCCTCAGTTCCTTCACAAGGAGTTGGTCTAGCGTTTTCGTAGTAGCCATTGCAGATCCCACTTCTGACACCAGTGTTACGAATCTCCTTATCCAGGCTCGCTGCAAATGGTACCAAACGACACCACCAACTTAAAGAACTCGACAACTCTGGGCTTCAAAGTAACGTAATAGTTTAATGTCAATAAATAACAGCCAACACTGTACAATTGGCAGCACGTAACACAAGACTGTACAAATATCTCTCCGCCGTATCAACTCTTGCACTGGTCTCTCTGTCTCGTCTCTCACTGGCCTTGTACTGAGCCGTTGTAACGAACTGTAGATCGGGAAGTTGTGACTGACTGGTCTCTGATACCTTCGCTCTTTATATAGGGTCCCTACTGGCCTTCTCGAATCGGACAGAACGTCGCTCGACCATTCTGGGTGGTCAGATGACTACAATTCTCGTGACGCTCTTGAGCTGTGTTCACGACGCCGATCCTTCCCGAACCGTCATGTTGAAACTCGTCTCGGCTGACCGTCGTAACTCGTCACGCTCGACCGCTCATCTAGCGCTGGCCTGGGGCGATTGGCGTTGGCTGACTACACACACACACACCACCCCCGTCTGTGCCACCACCAGGTTTATAACAATATATATATAGTTTGGCAATACTTATTTTAAGGAACATCTTCAAAAATTTTTGTGAATGTTTTTTTTTCACCAATTTCTGGACATTTGCTGTCATCATTTTATGGACCGTTGCTGTCACCTTTTTCTTGGACCTTTGCTGTAACCTTTTTCTGGACCTTTGCTGTCATCATTTTTTTGGACCTCTGCTGTCATCATTTTCTGGACCCCTTGCTGTCACCATTTTATAGATCTTCGATGCAGCCTACTCCGCGATCATACTGAAAATCCTGGAATATGACTTTGATAAAAATATCTTTTTTTATGAAAAAAAAAAAAAAAAAAAAAATATCTTTTTGCACATCTTTTTTGAAAGTCTACTCGTCCTGGTTACTTAGAAACGTATACTGAAATAACGTTTTTAAATAACAAAAAATAGACTAATAAAAGATAGAAAATATTTTAATCCGTATTGTGCATACCTGTGCAGTTTACATACAAATATATTATTTCTTACTACCTTGCAGACGTTTACCTTGCAGACATTTACAGTCTGTACAGATATTATTCTTCTTCTATTTTTCTAATATTGAGCATCAACATAACCTCATATCTCAACAAGCTTCTACATCAAATTGTTACTAAATTAGTATTTAGTTTTACTTTTTTTTACATATGTCAATTTTTTTTTTATTTTTTTTTTACATATGTTGAAGTTTTTACTATTGTTAAAAAAAAAATTCTTCACCACCATTGCCAATATTGCGCATGCTTGTGCAGTCTACAGAGAAATTATATATTAAAGAGGGGAAGAGGAAAAATTAAAAAAGGGAGGAAAAAAAGGGGGAAAATATTCAAGAAAAACAAGTATATATATATACACATATATATATAGATATATAGATACCTATAAAATAACTTTCGGTACGACTCTAATTGGTCCCTGTGACCAAAAAAAAAATGCAACAGAGAAATTGTTTCTGAACAGAAACTCCCGATATACTGACTCTAGCAGACAGGATTTCCACCTTGATGATGAGGAAGTAGTTTTCCAAATCTCAAGGGAGAAAATCAAAAATTGTCATTAAAAGGGAGACAACAAAAGAAACAATATAAATGTTTAAATGCCTATGTTCGCATAAGTGTGTACACACATAGATGTGTATGCACGTTTGAGAGAAGTTAATATAAAGAACTAGGGTAATGTAGCAAAGCACAAAGGAAACAACCATAAGCAATGTAGACAAAGTGGAAAAAAATGTGACTACGATGTTTAAAATGTTTTTATATCATTTAAGTCTCTACTTTCACTCTTTGATTGTTTCTATTTAATTATCTATTGTTGGCATTCTCACCACATATATTTTAAAAACTTTAAATTTCGAAAATATTCATTATATGCTATTGGAAAAAAAAACGCAATATACAAAGCAATTTAAATCGTTAAAATATTAGGACAACCTAAATGTAACTATATGCAATTCTATGTTTTGAAATCATTGTACTTTAAGATGTAAATAACTAATTTGTACGCTTACTAATAAAATATGCATCTTTTTGTTATTAAAAAAAAAAAAAAAAAAGCCCAATACAGAGGCCAATAGCCCCAAAAAGAGGCAATGCCCAAAAAAGAGGCAAAGAAAAGAGGCAAAGGCCCAAGGATTCCTAGGATGTAAACAGCTCGTTAAAACTGAAGTCAAAAGCTAAAAAGCTGAGGTATCCTAAAAAAAATAAAAAAATAAAAAAAAATTTTAAACAACAAATTTAAAAAAGTGTTGATCTTCAAATTTTGTCTCAATATGTCATTCTAACATTTTTTGTTCATAAAAGAAGGAATTGTGTAGACTAGCTAACAATTAGCAATTAACAGAAGCGGCGCAAGGAGGAGGCGATGTGGGCAATCGCATCGCGCATAGATATAGAGAGTACCAAATAGCAGTGCAGGCAAGGTCAAGGCATTCACCAAGCAAAGGGTTACGACACATAATAAATGCAAAGTGGTCATAAAAATATCTAACTAAAGTCTATTGTAAACAGCCCAGGAAAGTCCAATTGAACAGGCAATCAAAAATGACAAATGGGGTTGGATTTGTAAAACAATGCCAAAATCAAGGGAAAATATTTTAAATCAGGTTTTAAACTGGAACTAACGGGGAAAGAAAAATGCTGTAAGATGAATGGAGGAGATCAAAGAACAGAAAAAAGTATTTAAAAAAAATAACTTGCTGTTGCTGAGAACTGAACCCTGCACGTTAAGCTCTAAAAGCAAACACTGTGGTGAAATGCCACAAATCCGATGTAAATATTTGAAAACACGGTTATAAAAACATACAACTTATATTTGCTTTTCAAAAAATAAATCTACAAAATATCTTCTGCTTTATTTTACAAATATTTCTTTAAACTTTAGAAATTCTTTTGAAATAAAACAATTTGTATGATTTAAAACTGTATTTGTAAAAAAATTATTAAAAATATGTTATCTCTTATAAAATTTACTTTTTAAATGGTTAAACTAGTAATATTAAAATAAATTAAAAATAGATTTTATCTTTTTCCAAGAGTTATCGAACTTTGAGGATGACCTTTCCGTATTTTATTTTCGTAGTACAATGACATAGAGAACTCTATAGACTTTTCATGAACAAATTTTTGCATTTTTCGTCTTGAAAAATCATTTTCTTTGGGTAAATAATTAAAATAGCATAACATGTGTACACTTTTTTTACATTATTTTATTACAAAAATGTTACAAAACACATTTTTAATGTATATATATTTAAAATTCAATTTTAAAAACTCTCAAACTGTTGCATTTTAATGAAATACCAGTCTTACATTGAATATCTTCTTTATATAGTCTAAATATACTACATCCGTTTTCCGTAAAGCAAAGCTAAAGATATAATATCCTATCTTTTTGCACATCTTTTTTGAAAGTCTACTCGTCCTGGTTACTTTGAAACGTATACTGAAATAACGTATTTAAATAACAAAAAAATAGACTAATAAAAGATAGAAAATATTTTAATCCGTATTGTGCATACCTGTGCAGTCTACATACAAATATATTATTTCTTACTACCTTGCAGACGTTTACCTTGCAGACATTTACAGTCTGTACAGATATTATTCTTCTTCTATTTTTCTAATATTGAGCATCAACATAACCTCATATCTCAACAAGCATCTACATCAAATTGTTACTAAATTAGTATTTAGTTTCACTTTTTTTTTTACATATGTCAATTTTTTTTATATTTTTTTTTTTAAATATGTTAAAGTTTTTACTATTGTTAAAAAAAATTCTTCACCACCATTGTCAATATTGCGCATGCTTGTGCATTCTACAGAGAAATTATATATTAAAGAGGGGAAGAGGAAAAATTAAAAAAGAGGGGAAAAAAGGGGGAAAATATTCAAGAAAAAAAAGTATATATATATACATATATATATAGATATATAGATACATATAAAATAACTTTCGGTACGACTCTAATTGGTCCCTGTGACCAAAAAAAAAATGCAACAGAGAAATTGTTTCTGAACAGAAACTCCCGATATACTGACTCTAGCAGACAGGATTTCCACCTTGATGATGAGGAAGTAGTTTTCCAAATCTCAAGGGAGAAAATAAAAAATTTTCATTAAAAGGGAGACAACAAAAGAAACAATATAAATGTTTAAATGCCTATGTTCGCATAAGTGTGTACACACATAGACGTGTATGCACGTTTGAGAGAAGTTAATATAAAGAACTAGGGTAATGTAGCAAAGCACAAAGGAAACAACCATAAGCAATGTAGACAAAGTGGGAAAAAATGTGACTACGATGTTTAAAATGTTTTTATATCATTTAAGTCTCTACTTTCACTCTTTGATTGTTTCTATTTAATTATCTATTGTTTGCATTCTCACCACATATATTTTAAGAACTTTAAATTTTGAAAATATTCATTACATGCTATTGGAAAAAAATAACGCAATATACAAAGCAATTTAAATCGTTAAAATATTAGGACAACCTAAATGTAACTATATGCAATTCTATGTTTTGCAATCATTGTACTTTAAGATGTAAATACCTAATTTGTACGCTTACTAATAAAATATGCATCTTTTTGTTATTTAAAAAAAAAAATCCCAATACAGAGGCCAATAGCCCAAAAAAGAGGCAATGCCCAAAAAAGAGGCAAAGAAAAAAGGCAAAGGCCCAAGGATTCCTAGGATGTAAACAGCTCGACAACTGAAGTCAAAAGCTAAAAAGCTGAGGTATCCTAAAAAAAAAAAAAAGAAAATATTTTAAACAACAAATTTAAAAAAGTGTTGATCTTCAAATTTTGTCTCAATATGTCATTCTAACATTTTTTGTTCATAAAAGAAGGAATTGTGTAGACTAGCTAACAATTAGCAATTAACAGAAGCGGCGCAAGGAGGAGGCGATGTGGGCAATCGCATCGCGCATAGATATAGAGAGTACCAAATAGCAGTGCAGGCAAGGTCAAGGCATTCACCAAGCAAAGGGTTACGACACATAATAAATGCAAAGTGGTCATAAAAATATCTAACTAAAGTCTATTGTAAACAGCCCAGGAAAGTCCAATTGAACAGGCAATCAAAAATGACAAATGGGGTTGGATTTGTAAAACAATGCCAAAATCAAGGGAAAATATTTTAAATCAGGTTTTAAACTGGAACGAACGGGGAAAGAAAAATGCTGTAAGATGAATGGAGGAGATCAAAGAACAGAAAAAAGTATTTAAAAAAAATAACTTGCTGTTGCTGAGAACTGAACCCTGCACGTTAAGCTCTAAAAGCAAACACTGTGGTGAAATGCCACAAATCCGATGTAAATATTTGAAAACACGGTTATAAAAACATACAACTTATATTTGCTTTTCAAAAAATAAATCTACAAAATATCTTCTGCTTTATTTTACAAATATTTCTTTAAACTTTAGAAATTCTTTTGAAATAAAACAATTTGTATGATTTAAAACTGTATTTGTAAAAAAATTATTAAAAATATGTTATCTCTTATAAAATTTACTTTTTAAATGGTTAAACTAGTAATATTAAAATAAATTAAAAATAGATTTTATCTTTTTCCAAGAGTTATCGAACTTTGAGGATGACCTTTCCGTATTTTATTTTCGTAGTACAATGACATAGAGAACTCTATAGACTTTTCATGAACAAATTTTTGCATTTTTCGTCTTGAAAAATCATTTTCTTTGGGTAAATAATTAAAATAGCATAACATGTGTACACTTTTTTTACATTATTTTATTACAAAAATGTTACAAAACACATTTTTAATGTATATATATTTAAAATTCAATTTTAAAAACTCTCAAACTGTTGCATTTTAATGAAATACCAGTCTTACATTGAATATCTTCTTTATATAGTCTAAATATACTACATCCGTTTTCCGTAAAGCAAAGCTAAAGATATAATATCCTATCTTTTTGCACATCTTTTTTGAAAGTCTACTCGTCCTGGTTACTTTGAAACGTATACTGAAATAACGTATTTAAATAACAAAAAAATAGACTAATAAAAGATAGAAAATATTTTAATCCGTATTGTGCATACCTGTGCAGTCTACATACAAATATATTATTTCTTACTACCTTGCAGACGTTTACCTTGCAGACATTTACAGTCTGTACAGATATTATTCTTCTTCTATTTTTCTAATATTGAGCATCAACATAACCTCATATCTCAACAAGCATCTACATCAAATTGTTACTAAATTAGTATTTAGTTTCACTTTTTTTTTTACATATGTCAATTTTTTTTATAATTTTTTTTTTAAATATGTTAAAGTTTTTACTATTGTTAAAAAAAATTCTTCACCACCATTGTCAATATTGCGCATGCTTGTGCATTCTACAGAGAAATTATATATTAAAGAGGGGAAGAGGAAAAATTAAAAAAGAGGGGAAAAAAGGGGGAAAATATTCAAGAAAAAAAAGTATATATATATACATATATATATAGATATATAGATACATATAAAATAACTTTCGGTACGACTCTAATTGGTCCCTGTGACCAAAAAAAAAATGCAACAGAGAAATTGTTTCTGAACAGAAACTCCCGATATACTGACTCTAGCAGACAGGATTTCCACCTTGATGATGAGGAAGTAGTTTTCCAAATCTCAAGGGAGAAAATAAAAAATTTTCATTAAAAGGGAGACAACAAAAGAAACAATATAAATGTTTAAATGCCTATGTTCGCATAAGTGTGTACACACATAGACGTGTATGCACGTTTGAGAGAAGTTAATATAAAGAACTAGGGTAATGTAGCAAAGCACAAAGGAAACAACCATAAGCAATGTAGACAAAGTGGGAAAAAATGTGACTACGATGTTTAAAATGTTTTTATATCATTTAAGTCTCTACTTTCACTCTTTGATTGTTTCTATTTAATTATCTATTGTTTGCATTCTCACCACATATATTTTAAGAACTTTAAATTTTGAAAATATTCATTACATGCTATTGGAAAAAAATAACGCAATATACAAAGCAATTTAAATCGTTAAAATATTAGGACAACCTAAATGTAACTATATGCAATTCTATGTTTTGCAATCATTGTACTTTAAGATGTAAATACCTAATTTGTACGCTTACTAATAAAATATGCATCTTTTTGTTATTTAAAAAAAAAAATCCCAATACAGAGGCCAATAGCCCAAAAAAGAGGCAATGCCCAAAAAAGAGGCAAAGAAAAGAGGCAAAGGCCCAAGGATTCCTAGGATGTAAACAGCTCGACAACTGAAGTCAAAAGCTAAAAAGCTGAGGTATCCTAAAAAAAAAAAAAAGAAAATATTTTAAACAACAAATTTAAAAAAGTGTTGATCTTCAAATTTTGTCTCAATATGTCATTCTAACATTTTTTGTTCATAAAAGAAGGAATTGTGTAGACTAGCTAACAATTAGCAATTAACAGAAGCGGCGCAAGGAGGAGGCGATGTGGGCAATCGCATCGCGCATAGATATAGAGAGTACCAAATAGCAGTGCAGGCAAGGTCAAGGCATTCACCAAGCAAAGGGTTACGACACATAATAAATGCAAAGTGGTCATAAAAATATCTAACTAAAGTCTATTGTAAACAGCCCAGGAAAGTCCAATTGAACAGGCAATCAAAAATGACAAATGGGGTTGGATTTGTAAAACAATGCCAAAATCAAGGGAAAATATTTTAAATCAGGTTTTAAACTGGAACGAACGGGGAAAGAAAAATGCTGTAAGATGAATGGAGGAGATCAAAGAACAGAAAAAAGTATTTAAAAAAAATAACTTGCTGTTGCTGAGAACTGAACCCTGCACGTTAAGCTCTAAAAGCAAACACTGTGGTGAAATGCCACAAATCCGATGTAAATATTTGAAAACACGGTTATAAAAACATACAACTTATATTTGCTTTTCAAAAAATAAATCTACAAAATATCTTCTGCTTTATTTTACAAATATTTCTTTAAACTTTAGAAATTCTTTTGAAATAAAACAATTTGTATGATTTAAAACTGTATTTGTAAAAAAATTATTAAAAATATGTTATCTCTTATAAAATTTACTTTTTAAATGGTTAAACTAGTAATATTAAAATAAATTAAAAATAGATTTTATCTTTTTCCAAGAGTTATCGAACTTTGAGGATGACCTTTCCGTATTTTATTTTCGTAGTACAATGACATAGAGAACTCTATAGACTTTTCATGAACAAATTTTTGCATTTTTCGTCTTGAAAAATCATTTTCTTTGGGTAAATAATTAAAATAGCATAACATGTGTACACTTTTTTTACATTATTTTATTACAAAAATGTTACAAAACACATTTTTAATGTATATATATTTAAAATTCAATTTTAAAAACTCTCAAACTGTTGCATTTTAATGAAATACCAGTCTTACATTGAATATCTTCTTTATATAGTCTAAATATACTACATCCGTTTTCCGTAAAGCAAAGCTAAAGATATAATATCCTATCTTTTTGCACATCTTTTTTGAAAGTCTACTCGTCCTGGTTACTTTGAAACGTATACTGAAATAACGTATTTAAATAACAAAAAAATAGACTAATAAAAGATAGAAAATATTTTAATCCGTATTGTGCATACCTGTGCAGTCTACATACAAATATATTATTTCTTACTACCTTGCAGACGTTTACCTTGCAGACATTTACAGTCTGTACAGATATTATTCTTCTTCTATTTTTCTAATATTGAGCATCAACATAACCTCATATCTCAACAAGCATCTACATCAAATTGTTACTAAATTAGTATTTAGTTTCACTTTTTTTTTTACATATGTCAATTTTTTTTATAATTTTTTTTTTAAATATGTTAAAGTTTTTACTATTGTTAAAAAAAATTCTTCACCACCATTGTCAATATTGCGCATGCTTGTGCATTCTACAGAGAAATTATATATTAAAGAGGGGAAGAGGAAAAATTAAAAAAGAGGGGAAAAAAGGGGGAAAATATTCAAGAAAAAAAAGTATATATATATACATATATATATAGATATATAGATACATATAAAATAACTTTCGGTACGACTCTAATTGGTCCCTGTGACCAAAAAAAAAATGCAACAGAGAAATTGTTTCTGAACAGAAACTCCCGATATACTGACTCTAGCAGACAGGATTTCCACCTTGATGATGAGGAAGTAGTTTTCCAAATCTCAAGGGAGAAAATAAAAAATTTTCATTAAAAGGGAGACAACAAAAGAAACAATATAAATGTTTAAATGCCTATGTTCGCATAAGTGTGTACACACATAGACGTGTATGCACGTTTGAGAGAAGTTAATATAAAGAACTAGGGTAATGTAGCAAAGCACAAAGGAAACAACCATAAGCAATGTAGACAAAGTGGGAAAAAATGTGACTACGATGTTTAAAATGTTTTTATATCATTTAAGTCTCTACTTTCACTCTTTGATTGTTTCTATTTAATTATCTATTGTTTGCATTCTCACCACATATATTTTAAGAACTTTAAATTTTGAAAATATTCATTACATGCTATTGGAAAAAAATAACGCAATATACAAAGCAATTTAAATCGTTAAAATATTAGGACAACCTAAATGTAACTATATGCAATTCTATGTTTTGCAATCATTGTACTTTAAGATGTAAATACCTAATTTGTACGCTTACTAATAAAATATGCATCTTTTTGTTATTTAAAAAAAAAAATCCCAATACAGAGGCCAATAGCCCAAAAAAGAGGCAATGCCCAAAAAAGAGGCAAAGAAAAAAGGCAAAGGCCCAAGGATTCCTAGGATGTAAACAGCTCGACAACTGAAGTCAAAAGCTAAAAAGCTGAGGTATCCTAAAAAAAAAAAAAAGAAAATATTTTAAACAACAAATTTAAAAAAGTGTTGATCTTCAAATTTTGTCTCAATATGTCATTCTAACATTTTTTGTTCATAAAAGAAGGAATTGTGTAGACTAGCTAACAATTAGCAATTAACAGAAGCGGCGCAAGGAGGAGGCGATGTGGGCAATCGCATCGCGCATAGATATAGAGAGTACCAAATAGCAGTGCAGGCAAGGTCAAGGCATTCACCAAGCAAAGGGTTACGACACATAATAAATGCAAAGTGGTCATAAAAATATCTAACTAAAGTCTATTGTAAACAGCCCAGGAAAGTCCAATTGAACAGGCAATCAAAAATGACAAATGGGGTTGGATTTGTAAAACAATGCCAAAATCAAGGGAAAATATTTTAAATCAGGTTTTAAACTGGAACTAACGGGGAAAGAAAAATGCTGTAAGATGAATGGAGGAGATCAAAGAACAGAAAAAAGTATTTAAAAAAAATAACTTGCTGTTGCTGAGAACTGAACCCTGCACGTTAAGCTCTAAAAGCAAACACTGTGGTGAAATGCCACAAATCCGATGTAAATATTTGAAAACACGGTTATAAAAACATACAACTTATATTTGCTTTTCAAAAAATAAATCTACAAAATATCTTCTGCTTTATTTTACAAATATTTCTTTAAACTTTAGAAATTCTTTTGAAATAAAACAATTTGTATGATTTAAAACTGTATTTGTAAAAAAATTATTAAAAATATGTTATCTCTTATAAAATTTACTTTTTAAATGGTTAAACTAGTAATATTAAAATAAATTAAAAATAGATTTTATCTTTTTCCAAGAGTTATCGAACTTTGAGGATGACCTTTCCGTATTTTATTTTCGTAGTACAATGACATAGAGAACTCTATAGACTTTTCATGAACAAATTTTTGCATTTTTCGTCTTGAAAAATCATTTTCTTTGGGTAAATAATTAAAATAGCATAACATGTGTACACTTTTTTTACATTATTTTATTACAAAAATGTTACAAAACACATTTTTAATGTATATATATTTAAAATTCAATTTTAAAAACTCTCAAACTGTTGCATTTTAATGAAATACCAGTCTTACATTGAATATCTTCTTTATATAGTCTAAATATACTACATCCGTTTTCCGTAAAGCAAAGCTAAAGATATAATATCCTATCTTTTTGCACATCTTTTTTGAAAGTCTACTCGTCCTGGTTACTTTGAAACGTATACTGAAATAACGTATTTAAATAACAAAAAAATAGACTAATAAAAGATAGAAAATATTTTAATCCGTATTGTGCATACCTGTGCAGTCTACATACAAATATATTATTTCTTACTACCTTGCAGACGTTTACCTTGCAGACATTTACAGTCTGTACAGATATTATTCTTCTTCTATTTTTCTAATATTGAGCATCAACATAACCTCATATCTCAACAAGCATCTACATCAAATTGTTACTAAATTAGTATTTAGTTTCACTTTTTTTTTTACATATGTCAATTTTTTTTATAATTTTTTTTTTAAATATGTTAAAGTTTTTACTATTGTTAAAAAAAATTCTTCACCACCATTGTCAATATTGCGCATGCTTGTGCATTCTACAGAGAAATTATATATTAAAGAGGGGAAGAGGAAAAATTAAAAAAGAGGGGAAAAAAGGGGGAAAATATTCAAGAAAAAAAAGTATATATATATACATATATATATAGATATATAGATACATATAAAATAACTTTCGGTACGACTCTAATTGGTCCCTGTGACCAAAAAAAAAATGCAACAGAGAAATTGTTTCTGAACAGAAACTCCCGATATACTGACTCTAGCAGACAGGATTTCCACCTTGATGATGAGGAAGTAGTTTTCCAAATCTCAAGGGAGAAAATAAAAAATTTTCATTAAAAGGGAGACAACAAAAGAAACAATATAAATGTTTAAATGCCTATGTTCGCATAAGTGTGTACACACATAGACGTGTATGCACGTTTGAGAGAAGTTAATATAAAGAACTAGGGTAATGTAGCAAAGCACAAAGGAAACAACCATAAGCAATGTAGAAAAAGTGGGAAAAAATGTGACTACGATGTTTAAAATGTTTTTATATCATTTAAGTCTCTACTTTCACTCTTTGATTGTTTCTATTTAATTATCTATTGTTTGCATTCTCACCACATATATTTTAAGAACTTTAAATTTTGAAAATATTCATTACATGCTATTGGAAAAAAATAACGCAATATACAAAGCAATTTAAATCGTTAAAATATTAGGACAACCTAAATGTAACTATATGCAATTCTATGTTTTGCAATCATTGTACTTTAAGATGTAAATACCTAATTTGTACGCTTACTAATAAAATATGCATCTTTTTGTTATTTAAAAAAAAAAATCCCAATACAGAGGCCAATAGCCCAAAAAAGAGGCAATGCCCAAAAAAGAGGCAAAGAAAAAAGGCAAAGGCCCAAGGATTCCTAGGATGTAAACAGCTCGACAACTGAAGTCAAAAGCTAAAAAGCTGAGGTATCCTAAAAAAAAAAAAAAGAAAATATTTTAAACAACAAATTTAAAAAAGTGTTGATCTTCAAATTTTGTCTCAATATGTCATTCTAACATTTTTTGTTCATAAAAGAAGGAATTGTGTAGACTAGCTAACAATTAGCAATTAACAGAAGCGGCGCAAGGAGGAGGCGATGTGGGCAATCGCATCGCGCATAGATATAGAGAGTACCAAATAGCAGTGCAGGCAAGGTCAAGGCATTCACCAAGCAAAGGGTTACGACACATAATAAATGCAAAGTGGTCATAAAAATATCTAACTAAAGTCTATTGTAAACAGCCCAGGAAAGTCCAATTGAACAGGCAATCAAAAATGACAAATGGGGTTGGATTTGTAAAACAATGCCAAAATCAAGGGAAAATATTTTAAATCAGGTTTTAAACTGGAACGAACGGGGAAAGAAAAATGCTGTAAGATGAATGGAGGAGATCAAAGAACAGAAAAAAGTATTTAAAAAAAATAACTTGCTGTTGCTGAGAACTGAACCCTGCACGTTAAGCTCTAAAAGCAAACACTGTGGTGAAATGCCACAAATCCGATGTAAATATTTGAAAACACGGTTATAAAAACATACAACTTATATTTGCTTTTCAAAAAATAAATCTACAAAATATCTTCTGCTTTATTTTACAAATATTTCTTTAAACTTTAGAAATTCTTTTGAAATAAAACAATTTGTATGATTTAAAACTGTATTTGTAAAAAAATTATTAAAAATATGTTATCTCTTATAAAATTTACTTTTTAAATGGTTAAACTAGTAATATTAAAATAAATTAAAAATAGATTTTATCTTTTTCCAAGAGTTATCGAACTTTGAGGATGACCTTTCCGTATTTTATTTTCGTAGTACAATGACATAGAGAACTCTATAGACTTTTCATGAACAAATTTTTGCATTTTTCGTCTTGAAAAATCATTTTCTTTGGGTAAATAATTAAAATAGCATAACATGTGTACACTTTTTTTACATTATTTTATTACAAAAATGTTACAAAACACATTTTTAATGTATATATATTTAAAATTCAATTTTAAAAACTCTCAAACTGTTGCATTTTAATGAAATACCAGTCTTACATTGAATATCTTCTTTATATAGTCTAAATATACTACATCCGTTTTCCGTAAAGCAAAGCTAAAGATATAATATCCTATCTTTTTGCACATCTTTTTTGAAAGTCTACTCGTCCTGGTTACTTTGAAACGTATACTGAAATAACGTATTTAAATAACAAAAAAATAGACTAATAAAAGATAGAAAATATTTTAATCCGTATTGTGCATACCTGTGCAGTCTACATACAAATATATTATTTCTTACTACCTTGCAGACGTTTACCTTGCAGACATTTACAGTCTGTACAGATATTATTCTTCTTCTATTTTTCTAATATTGAGCATCAACATAACCTCATATCTCAACAAGCATCTACATCAAATTGTTACTAAATTAGTATTTAGTTTCACTTTTTTTTTTACATATGTCAATTTTTTTTATAATTTTTTTTTTAAATATGTTAAAGTTTTTACTATTGTTAAAAAAAATTCTTCACCACCATTGTCAATATTGCGCATGCTTGTGCATTCTACAGAGAAATTATATATTAAAGAGGGGAAGAGGAAAAATTAAAAAAGAGGGGAAAAAAGGGGGAAAATATTCAAGAAAAAAAAGTATATATATATACATATATATATAGATATATAGATACATATAAAATAACTTTCGGTACGACTCTAATTGGTCCCTGTGACCAAAAAAAAAATGCAACAGAGAAATTGTTTCTGAACAGAAACTCCCGATATACTGACTCTAGCAGACAGGATTTCCACCTTGATGATGAGGAAGTAGTTTTCCAAATCTCAAGGGAGAAAATAAAAAATTTTCATTAAAAGGGAGACAACAAAAGAAACAATATAAATGTTTAAATGCCTATGTTCGCATAAGTGTGTACACACATAGACGTGTATGCACGTTTGAGAGAAGTTAATATAAAGAACTAGGGTAATGTAGCAAAGCACAAAGGAAACAACCATAAGCAATGTAGACAAAGTGGGAAAAAATGTGACTACGATGTTTAAAATGTTTTTATATCATTTAAGTCTCTACTTTCACTCTTTGATTGTTTCTATTTAATTATCTATTGTTTGCATTCTCACCACATATATTTTAAGAACTTTAAATTTTGAAAATATTCATTACATGCTATTGGAAAAAAATAACGCAATATACAAAGCAATTTAAATCGTTAAAATATTAGGACAACCTAAATGTAACTATATGCAATTCTATGTTTTGCAATCATTGTACTTTAAGATGTAAATACCTAATTTGTACGCTTACTAATAAAATATGCATCTTTTTGTTATTTAAAAAAAAAAATCCCAATACAGAGGCCAATAGCCCAAAAAAGAGGCAATGCCCAAAAAAGAGGCAAAGAAAAAAGGCAAAGGCCCAAGGATTCCTAGGATGTAAACAGCTCGACAACTGAAGTCAAAAGCTAAAAAGCTGAGGTATCCTAAAAAAAAAAAAAAGAAAATATTTTAAACAACAAATTTAAAAAAGTGTTGATCTTCAAATTTTGTCTCAATATGTCATTCTAACATTTTTTGTTCATAAAAGAAGGAATTGTGTAGACTAGCTAACAATTAGCAATTAACAGAAGCGGCGCAAGGAGGAGGCGATGTGGGCAATCGCATCGCGCATAGATATAGAGAGTACCAAATAGCAGTGCAGGCAAGGTCAAGGCATTCACCAAGCAAAGGGTTACGACACATAATAAATGCAAAGTGGTCATAAAAATATCTAACTAAAGTCTATTGTAAACAGCCCAGGAAAGTCCAATTGAACAGGCAATCAAAAATGACAAATGGGGTTGGATTTGTAAAACAATGCCAAAATCAAGGGAAAATATTTTAAATCAGGTTTTAAACTGGAACGAACGGGGAAAGAAAAATGCTGTAAGATGAATGGAGGAGATCAAAGAACAGAAAAAAGTATTTAAAAAAAATAACTTGCTGTTGCTGAGAACTGAACCCTGCACGTTAAGCTCTAAAAGCAAACACTGTGGTGAAATGCCACAAATCCGATGTAAATATTTGAAAACACGGTTATAAAAACATACAACTTATATTTGCTTTTCAAAAAATAAATCTACAAAATATCTTCTGCTTTATTTTACAAATATTTCTTTAAACTTTAGAAATTCTTTTGAAATAAAACAATTTGTATGATTTAAAACTGTATTTGTAAAAAAATTATTAAAAATATGTTATCTCTTATAAAATTTACTTTTTAAATGGTTAAACTAGTAATATTAAAATAAATTAAAAATAGATTTTATCTTTTTCCAAGAGTTATCGAACTTTGAGGATGACCTTTCCGTATTTTATTTTCGTAGTACAATGACATAGAGAACTCTATAGACTTTTCATGAACAAATTTTTGCATTTTTCGTCTTGAAAAATCATTTTCTTTGGGTAAATAATTAAAATAGCATAACATGTGTACACTTTTTTTACATTATTTTATTACAAAAATGTTACAAAACACATTTTTAATGTATATATATTTAAAATTCAATTTTAAAAACTCTCAAACTGTTGCATTTTAATGAAATACCAGTCTTACATTGAATATCTTCTTTATATAGTCTAAATATACTACATCCGTTTTCCGTAAAGCAAAGCTAAAGATATAATATCCTATCTTTTTGCACATCTTTTTTGAAAGTCTACTCGTCCTGGTTACTTTGAAACGTATACTGAAATAACGTATTTAAATAACAAAAAAATAGACTAATAAAAGATAGAAAATATTTTAATCCGTATTGTGCATACCTGTGCAGTCTACATACAAATATATTATTTCTTACTACCTTGCAGACGTTTACCTTGCAGACATTTACAGTCTGTACAGATATTATTCTTCTTCTATTTTTCTAATATTGAGCATCAACATAACCTCATATCTCAACAAGCATCTACATCAAATTGTTACTAAATTAGTATTTAGTTTCACTTTTTTTTACATATGTCAATTTTTTTTATAATTTTTTTTTAAATATGTTAAAGTTTTTACTATTGTTAAAAAAAAATTCTTCACCACCATTGTCAATATTGCGCATGCTTGTGCATTCTACAGAGAAATTATACATTAAAGAGGGGAAGAGGAAAAATTAAAAAAGAGGGGAAAAAAGGGGGAAAATATTCAAGAAAAAAAAGTATATATATATACATATATATATAGATATATAGATACATATAAAATAACTTTCGGTACGACTCTAATTGGTCCCTGTGACCAAAAAAAAAAATGCAACAGAGAAATTGTTTCTGAACAGAAACTCCCGATATACTGACTCTAGCAGACAGGATTTCCACCTTGATGATGAGGAAGTAGTTTTCCAAATCTCAAGGGAGAAAATAAAAAATTTTCATTAAAAGGGAGACAACAAAAGAAACAATATAAATGTTTAAATGCCTATGTTCGCATAAGTGTGTACACACATAGACGTGTATGCACATTTGAGAGAAGTTAATATAAAGAACTAGGGTAATGTAGCAAAGCACAAAGGAAACAACCATAAGCAATGTAGACAAAGTGGGAAAAAATGTGACTACGATGTTTAAAATGTTTTTATATCATTTAAGTCTCTACTTTCACTCTTTGATTGTTTCTATTTAATTATCTATTGTTTGCATTCTCACCACATATATTTTAAGAACTTTAAATTTTGAAAATATTCATTACATGCTATTGGAAAAAAATAACGCAATATACAAAGCAATTTAAATCGTTAAAATATTAGGACAACCTAAATGTAACTATATGCAATTCTATGTTTTGCAATCATTGTACTTTAAGATGTAAATACCTAATTTGTACGCTTACTAATAAAATATGCATCTTTTTGTTATTTAAAAAAAAAATCCCAATACAGAGGCCAATAGCCCAAAAAAGAGGCAATGCCCAAAAAAGAGGCAAAGAAAAGAGGCAAAGGCCCAAGGATTCCTAGGATGTAAACAGCTCGACAACTGAAGTCAAAAGCTAAAAAGCTGAGGTATCCTAAAAAAAAAAAAAAAAAAAAAAAAAAAAAGAAAATATTTTAAACAACAAATTTAAAAAAGTGTTGATCTTCAAATTTTGTCTCAATATGTCATTCTAACATTTTTTGTTCATAAAAGAAGGAATTGTGTAGACTAGCTAACAATTAGCAATTAACAGAAGCGGCGCAAGGAGGAGGCGATGTGGGCAATCGCATCGCGCATAGATATAGAGAGTACCAAATAGCAGTGCAGGCAAGGTCAAGGCATTCACCAAGCAAAGGGTTACGACACATAATAAATGCAAAGTGGTCATGAAAATATCTAACTAAAGTCTATTGTAAACAGCCCAGGAAAGTCCAATTGAACAGGCAATCAAAAATGACAAATGGGGTTGGATTTGTAAAACAATGCCAAAATCAAGGGAAAATATTTTAAATCAGGTTTTAAACTGGAACTAACGGGGAAAGAAAAATGCTGTAAGATGAATGGAGGAGATCAAAGAACAGAAAAAAGTATTTAAAAAAAATAACTTGCTGTTGCTGAGAACTGAACCCAGCACGTTAAGCTCTAAAAGCAAACACTGTGGTGAAATGCCACAAATCCGATGTAAATATTTGAAAACACGGTTATAAAAACATACAACTTATATTTGCTTTTCAAAAAATAAATCTACAAAATATCTTCTGCTTTATTTTACAAATATTTCTTTAAACTTTAGAAATTCTTTTGAAATAAAACAATTTGTATGATTTAAAACTGTATTTGTAAAAAAATTATTAAAAATATGTTATCTCTTATAAAATTTACTTTTTAAATGGTTAAACTAGTAATATTAAAATAAATTAAAAATAGATTTTATCTTTTTCCAAGAGTTATCGAACTTTGAGGATGACCTTTCCGTATTTTATTTTCGTAGTACAATGACATAGAGAACTCTATAGACTTTTCATGAACAAATTTTTGCATTTTTCGTCTTGAAAAATCATTTTCTTTGGGTAAATAATTAAAATAGCATAACATGTGTACAATTTTTTTACACTATTTTATTACAAAAATTTTACAAAACACATTTTTAATGTATATATATTTAAAATTCAATTTTAAAAACTTCCAAACTGTTACATTTTAATGAAATACCAGTCTTACATTGAATATCTTCTTTATATAGTCAGAATATACAAAATCCGTTTTCCGTAAAGCAAAGCTAAAGATATAATATCCTATCTTTTTGCACATCTTTTTTGAAAGTCTACTCGTCCTGGTTACTTAGAAACGTATACTGAAATAACGTATTTAAATAACAAAAAATAGACTAATAAAAGATAGAAAATATTTTAATCCGTATTGTGCATACCTGTGCAGTCTACATACAAATATATTATTTCTTACTACCTTGCAGACGTTTACCTTGCAGACATTTACAGTCTGTACAGATATTATTCTTCTTCTATTTTTCTAATATTAAACCTCAACATAACCTCATATCTCAACAAGCTTCTACATCAAATTGTTACTAAATTAGTATTTAGTTTCACTTTTTTTTACATATGTCAATTTTTTTTAATTTTTTTTTACATATGTTAAAGTTTTTACTATTGTTAAAAAAAAAATTCTTCACCACCATTGTCAATATTGCGCATGCTTGTGCATTCTACAGAGAAATTATATATTAAAGAGGGGAAGAGGAAAAATTTAAAAAGGGAGGAAAAAAAGGGGGAAAATATTCAAGAAAAAAAGTATATATATATATACATATCTATATATAGATATATAGATTCATATAAAATAACTTTCGGTACGACTCTAATTGGTCCCTGTGACCAAAAAAAAAATGCAACAGAGAAATTGTTTCTGAACAGAAACTCCCGATATACTGACTCTAGCAGAAAGGATTTCCACATTGATGATGAGGAAGTAGTTTTCCAAATCTCAAGGGAGAAAATAAAAAATTGTCATTAAAAGGGAGACAACAAAAGAAACAATATAAATGTTTAAATGCCTATGTTCGAATGAGTGTGTACACACATAGATGTGTATGCACGTTTGAGAGAAGTTAATATAAAGAACTAGGGTAATGTAGCAAAGCACAAAGGAAACAACCATAAGCAATGTAGACAAAGTGGAAAAAAAAATGTGACTACGATGTTTAAAATGTTTTTATATCATTTAAGTCTCTACTTTATCTCTTTGATTGTTTCTATCTAATTATCTATTGTTGACACTCTCACCACATATATTTTAAGAACTTTAAATTTCGAAAATATTCATTATATGCTATTGGAAAAAAATAACGCAATATACAAAGCAATTTAAATCGTTAAAATATTAGGACAACCTAAATGTAACTATATGCAATTCTTTGTTTTGCAATCATTGTACTTTAAGATGTAAATACCTAATTTGTACGCTTACTACTAAAATATGCATCTTTTTGTTATTTAAAAAAAAAAATCCCAATACAGAGGCCAATAGCCCAAAAAAGAGGCAATGCCCAAAAAAGAGGCAAAGAAAAGAGGCAAAGGCCCAAGGATTCCTAGGATGTAAACAGCTCGACAACTGAAGTCAAAAGCTAAAAAGCTGAGGTATCCTAAAAAAAAAAAAAAAAAAAAAAAAAAAAAAGAAAATATTTTAAACAACAAATTTAAAAAAGTGTTGATCTTCAAATTTTGTCTCAATATGTCATTCTAACATTTTTTGTTCATAAAAGAAGGAATTGTGTAGACTAGCTAACAATTAGCAATTAACAGAAGCGGCGCAAGGAGGAGGCGATGTGGGCAATCGCATCGCGCATAGATATAGAGAGTACCAAATAGCAGTGCAGGCAAGGTCAAGGCATTCACCAAGCAAAGGGTTACGACACATAATAAATGCAAAGTGGTCATAAAAATATCTAACTAAAGTCTATTGTAAACAGCCCAGGAAAGTCCAATTGAACAGGCAATCAAAAATGACAAATGGGGTTGGATTTGTAAAACAATGCCAAAATCAAGGGAAAATATTTTAAATCAGGTTTTAAACTGGAACGAACGGGGAAAGAAAAATGCTGTAAGATGAATGGAGGAGATCAAAGAACAGAAAAAAGTATTTAAAAAAAATAACTTGCTGTTGCTGAGAACTGAACCCTGCACGTTAAGCTCTAAAAGCAAACACTGTGGCGAAATGCTACAAATCCGATGTAAATATTTGAAAACACGGTTATAAAAACATACAACTTATATTTGCTTTTCAAAAAATAAATCTACAAAATATCTTCTGCTTTATTTTACAAATATTTCTTTAAACTTTAGAAATTCTTTTGAAATAAAACAATTTGTATGATTTAAAACTGTATTTGTAAAAAAATTATTAAAAATATGTTATCTCTTATAAAATTTACTTTTTAAATGGTTAAACTAGTAATATTAAAATAAATTAAAAATAGATTCTATCTTTTTCCAAGAGTTATCGAACTTTGAGGATGACCTTTCCGTATTTTATTTTCGTAGTACAATGACATAGAGAACTCTATAGACTTTTCATGAACAAATTTTTGCATTTTTCGTCTTGAAAAATCATTTTCTTTGGGTAAATAATTAAAATAGCATAACATGTGTACAATTTTTTTACACTATTTTATTACAAAAATGTTACAAAACACATTTTTAATGTATATATATTTAAAATTCAATTTTAAAAACTCTCAAACTGTTGCATTTTAATGAAATACCAGTCTTACATTGAATATCTTCTTTATATAGTCTAAATATACTACATCCGTTTTCCGTAAAGCAAAGCTAAAGCTATATATATCCTATCTTTTTGCACATCTTTTTTGAAAGTCTACTCGTCCTGGTTACTTTGAAACGTATACTGAAATAACGTATTTAAATAACAAAAAATAGACTAATAAAAGATAGAAAATATTTTAATCCGTATTGTGCATACCTGTGCAGTCTACATACAAATATATTATTTCTTACTACCTTGCAGACGTTTACCTTGCAGACATTTACAGTCTGTACAGATATTATTCTTCTTCTATTTTACTAATATTGAGCATCAACATAACCTCATATCTCAACAAGCATCTACATCAAATTGTTACTAAATTAGTATTTAGTTTCACTTTTTTTTACATATGTCAATTTTTTTTATAATTTTTTTTTAAATATGTTAAAGTTTTTACTATTGTTAAAAAAAAATTCTTCACCACCATTGTCAATATTGCGCATGCTTGTGCATTCTACAGATAAATTATATATTAAAGAGGGGAAGAGGAAAAATTAAAAAAGAGGGGAAAAAAGGGGGAAAATATTCAAGAAAAAAAAGTATATATATATACATATATATATAGATATATAGATACATATAAAATAACTTTCGGTACGACTCTAATTGGTCCCTGTGACCAAAAAAAAAAATGCAACAGAGAAATTGTTTCTGAACAGAAACTCCCGATATACTGACTCTAGCAGACAGGATTTCCACCTTGATGATGAGGAAGTAGTTTTCCAAATCTCAAGGGAGAAAATAAAAAATTTTCATTAAAAGGGAGACAACAAAAGAAACAATATAAATGTTTAAATGCCTATGTTCGCATAAGTGTGTACACACATAGACGTGTATGCACGTTTGAGAGAAGTTAATATAAAGAACTAGGGTAATGTAGCAAAGCACAAAGGAAACAACCATAAGCAATGTAGACAAAGTGGGAAAAAATGTGACTACGATGTTTAAAATGTTTTTATATCATTTAAGTCTCTACTTTCACTCTTTGATTGTTTCTATTTAATTATCTATTGTTTGCATTCTCACCACATATATTTTAAGAACTTTAAATTTTGAAAATATTCATTACATGCTATTGGAAAAAAATAACGCAATATACAAAGCAATTTAAATCGTTAAAATATTAGGACAACCTAAATGTAACTATATGCAATTCTATGTTTTGCAATCATTGTACTTTAAGATGTAAATACCTAATTTGTACGCTTACTAATAAAATATGCATCTTTTTGTTATTTAAAAAAAAAATCCCAATACAGAGGCCAATAGCCCAAAAAAGAGGCAATGCCCAAAAAAGAGGCAAAGAAAAGAGGCAAAGGCCCAAGGATTCCTAGGATGTAAACAGCTCGACAACTGAAGTCAAAAGCTAAAAAGCTGAGGTATCCTAAAAAAAAAAAAAAGAAAATATTTTAAACAACAAATTTAAAAAAGTGTTGATCTTCAAATTTTGTCTCAATATGTCATTCTAACATTTTTTGTTCATAAAAGAAGGAATTGTGTAGACTAGCTAACAATTAGCAATTAACAGAAGCGGCGCAAGGAGGAGGCGATGTGGGCAATCGCATCGCGCATAGATATAGAGAGTACCAAATAGCAGTGCAGGCAAGGTCAAGGCATTCACCAAGCAAAGGGTTACGACACATAATAAATGCAAAGTGGTCATAAAAATATCTAACTAAAGTCTATTGTAAACAGCCCAGGAAAGTCCAATTGAACAGGCAATCAAAAATGACAAATGGGGTTGGATTTGTAAAACAATGCCAAAATCAAGGGAAAATATTTTAAATCAGGTTTTAAACTGGAACGAACGGGGAAAGAAAAATGCTGTAAGATGAATGGAGGAGATCAAAGAACAGAAAAAAGTATTTAAAAAAAATAACTTGCTGTTGCTGAGAACTGAACCCTGCACGTTAAGCTCTAAAAGCAAACACTGTGGCGAAATGCTACAAATCCGATGTAAATATTTGAAAACACGGTTATAAAAACATACAACTTATATTTGCTTTTCAAAAAATAAATCTACAAAATATCTTCTGCTTTATTTTACAAATATTTCTTTAAACTTTAGAAATTCTTTTGAAATAAAACAATTTGTATGATTTAAAACTGTATTTGTAAAAAAATTATTAAAAATATGTTATCTCTTATAAAATTTACTTTTTAAATGGTTAAACTAGTAATATTAAAATAAATTAAAAATAGATTCTATCTTTTTCCAAGAGTTATCGAACTTTGAGGATGACCTTTCCGTATTTTATTTTCGTAGTACAATGACATAGAGAACTCTATAGACTTTTCATGAACAAATTTTTGCATTTTTCGTCTTGAAAAATCATTTTCTTTGGGTAAATAATTAAAATAGCATAACATGTGTACAATTTTTTTACACTATTTTATTACAAAAATGTTACAAAACACATTTTTAATGTATATATATTTAAAATTCAATTTTAAAAACTCTCAAACTGTTGCATTTTAATGAAATACCAGTCTTACATTGAATATCTTCTTTATATAGTCTAAATATACTACATCCGTTTTCCGTAAAGCAAAGCTAAAGCTATATATATCCTATCTTTTTGCACATCTTTTTTGAAAGTCTACTCGTCCTGGTTACTTTGAAACGTATACTGAAATAACGTATTTAAATAACAAAAAATAGACTAATAAAAGATAGAAAATATTTTAATCCGTATTGTGCATACCTGTGCAGTCTACATACAAATATATTATTTCTTACTACCTTGCAGACGTTTACCTTGCAGACATTTACAGTCTGTACAGATATTATTCTTCTTCTATTTTACTAATATTGAGCATCAACATAACCTCATATCTCAACAAGCATCTACATCAAATTGTTACTAAATTAGTATTTAGTTTCACTTTTTTTTACATATGTCAATTTTTTTTATAATTTTTTTTTAAATATGTTAAAGTTTTTACTATTGTTAAAAAAAAATTCTTCACCACCATTGTCAATATTGCGCATGCTTGTGCATTCTACAGATAAATTATATATTAAAGAGGGGAAGAGGAAAAATTAAAAAAGAGGGGAAAAAAGGGGGAAAATATTCAAGAAAAAAAAGTATATATATATACATATATATATAGATATATAGATACATATAAAATAACTTTCGGTACGACTCTAATTGGTCCCTGTGACCAAAAAAAAAAATGCAACAGAGAAATTGTTTCTGAACAGAAACTCCCGATATACTGACTCTAGCAGACAGGATTTCCACCTTGATGATGAGGAAGTAGTTTTCCAAATCTCAAGGGAGAAAATAAAAAATTGTCATTAAAAGGGAGACAACAAAAGAAACAATATAAATGTTTAAATGCCTATGTTCGCATAAGTGTGTACACACATAGACGTGTATGCACGTTTGAGAGAAGTTAATATAAAGAACTAGGGTAATGTAGCAAAGCACAAAGGAAACAACCATAAGCAATGTAGACAAAGTGGGAAAAAATGTGACTACGATGTTTAAAATGTTTTTATATCATTTAAGTCTCTACTTTCACTCTTTGATTGTTTCTATTTAATTATCTATTGTTTGCATTCTCACCACATATATTTTAAGAACTTTAAATTTTGAAAATATTCATTACATGCTATTGGAAAAAAATAACGCAATATACAAAGCAATTTAAATCGTTAAAATATTAGGACAACCTAAATGTAACTATATGCAATTCTATGTTTTGCAATCATTGTACTTTAAGATGTAAATACCTAATTTGTACGCTTACTAATAAAATATGCATCTTTTTGTTATTTAAAAAAAAAAATCCCAATACAGAGGCCAATAGCCCAAAAAAGAGGCAATGCCCAAAAAAGAGGCAAAGAAAAGAGGCAAAGGCCCAAGGATTCCTAGGATGTAAACAGCTCGACAACTGAAGTCAAAAGCTAAAAAGCTGAGGTATCCTAAAAAAAAAAAAAGAAAATATTTTAAACAACAAATTTAAAAAAGTGTTGATCTTCAAATTTTGTCTCAATATTTCATTCTAACATTTTTTGTTCATAAAAGAAGGAATTGTGTAGACTAGCTAACAATTAGCAATTAACAGAAGCGGCGCAAGGAGGAGGCGATGTGGGCAATCGCATCGCGCATAGATATAGAGAGTACCAAATAGCAGTGCAGGCAAGGTCAAGGCATTCACCAAGCAAAGGGTTACGACACATAATAAATGCAAAGTGGTCATAAAAATATCTAACTAAAGTCTATTGTAAACAGCCCAGGAAAGTCCAATTGAACAGGCAATCAAAAATGACAAATGGGGTTGGATTTGTAAAACAATGCCAAAATCAAGGGAAAATATTTTAAATCAGGTTTTAAACTGGAACGAACGGGGAAAGAAAAATGCTGTAAGATGAATGGAGGAGATCAAAGAACAGAAAAAAGTATTTAAAAAAAATAACTTGCTGTTGCTGAGAACTGAACCCTGCACGTTAAGCTCTAAAAGCAAACACTGTGGTGAAATGCCACAAATCCGATGTAAATATTTGAAAACACGGTTATAAAAACATACAACTTATATTTGCTTTTCAAAAAATAAATCTACAAAATATCTTCTGCTTTATTTTACAAATATTTCTTTAAACTTTAGAAATTCTTTTGAAATAAAACAATTTGTATGATTTAAAACTGTATTTGTAAAAAAATTATTAAAAATATGTTATCTCTTATAAAATTTACTTTTTAAATGGTTAAACTAGTAATATTAAAATAAATTAAAAATAGATTTTATCTTTTTCCAAGAGTTATCGAACTTTGAGGATGACCTTTCCGTATTTTATTTTCGTAGTACAATGACATAGAGAACTCTATAGACTTTTCATGAACAAATTTTTGCATTTTTCGTCTTGAAAAATCATTTTCTTTGGGTAAATAATTAAAATAGCATAACATGTGTACAATTTTTTTACACTATTTTATTACAAAAATGTTACAAAACACATTTTTAATGTATATATATTTAAAATTCAATTTTAAAAACTCTCAAACTGTTGCATTTTAATGAAATACCAGTCTTACATTGAATATCTTCTTTATATAGTCTAAATATACTACATCCGTTTTCCGTAAAGCAAAGCTAAAGATATAATATCCTATCTTTTTGCACATCTTTTTTGAAAGTCTACTCGTCCTGGTTACTTTGAAACGTATACTGAAATAACGTATTTAAATAACAAAAAATAGACTAATAAAAGATAGAAAATATTTTAATCCGTATTGTGCATACCTGTGCAGTCTACATACAAATATATTATTTCTTACTACCTTGCAGACGTTTACCTTGCAGACATTTACAGTCTGTACAGATATTATTCTTCTTCTATTTTACTAATATTGAGCATCAACATAACCTCATATCTCAACAAGCATCTACATCAAATTGTTACTAAATTAGTATTTAGTTTCACTTTTTTTTACATATGTCAATTTTTTTTATAATTTTTTTTTTAAATATGTTAAAGTTTTTACTATTGTTAAAAAAAAATTCTTCACCACCATTGTTAATATTGCGCATGCTTGTGCATTCTACAGAGAAATTATATATTAAAGAGGGGAAGAGGAAAAATTAAAAAAGAGGGGAAAAAAGGGGGAAAATATTCAAGAAAAAAAAGTATATATATATACATATATATATAGATATATAGATACATATAAAATAACTTTCGGTACGACTCTAATTGGTCCCTGTGACCAAAAAAAAAAATGCAACAGAGAAATTGTTTCTGAACAGAAACTCCCGATATACTGACTCTAGCAGACAGGATTTCCACCTTGATGATGAGGAAGTAGTTTTCCAAATCTCAAGGGAGAAAATAAAAAATTTTCATTAAAAGGGAGACAACAAAAGAAACAATATAAATGTTTAAATGCCTATGTTCGCATAAGTGTGTACACACATAGACGTGTATGCACGTTTGAGAGAAGTTAATATAAAGAACTAGGGTAATGTAGCAAAGCACAAAGGAAACAACCATAAGCAATGTAGACAAAGTGGGAAAAAATGTGACTACGATGTTTAAAATGTTTTTATATCATTTAAGTCTCTACTTTCACTCTTTGATTGTTTCTATTTAATTATCTATTGTTTGCATTCTCACCACATATATTTTAAGAACTTTAAATTTTGAAAATATTCATTACATGCTATTGGAAAAAAATAACGCAATATACAAAGCAATTTAAATCGTTAAAATATTAGGACAACCTAAATGTAACTATATGCAATTCTATGTTTTGCAATCATTGTACTTTAAGATGTAAATACCTAATTTGTACGCTTACTAATAAAATATGCATCTTTTTGTTATTTAAAAAAAAAAATCCCAATACAGAGGCCAATAGCCCAAAAAAGAGGCAATGCCCAAAAAAGAGGCAAAGAAAAGAGGCAAAGGCCCAAGGATTCCTAGGATGTAAACAGCTCGACAACTGAAGTCAAAAGCTAAAAAGCTGAGGTATCCTAAAAAAAAAAAAAAGAAAATATTTTAAACAACAAATTTAAAAAAGTGTTGATCTTCAAATTTTGTCTCAATATGTCATTCTAACATTTTTTGTTCATAAAAGAAGGAATTGTGTAGACTAGCTAACAATTAGCAATTAACAGAAGCGGCGCAAGGAGGAGGCGATGTGGGCAATCGCATCGCGCATAGATATAGAGAGTACCAAATAGCAGTGCAGGCAAGGTCAAGGCATTCACCAAGCAAAGGGTTACGACACATAATAAATGCAAAGTGGTCATAAAAATATCTAACTAAAGTCTATTGTAAACAGCCCAGGAAAGTCCAATTGAACAGGCAATCAAAAATGACAAATGGGGTTGGATTTGTAAAACAATGCCAAAATCAAGGGAAAATATTTTAAATCAGGTTTTAAACTGGAACGAACGGGGAAAGAAAAATGCTGTAAGATGAATGGAGGAGATCAAAGAACAGAAAAAAGTATTTAAAAAAAATAACTTGCTGTTGCTGAGAACTGAACCCTGCACGTTAAGCTCTAAAAGCAAACACTGTGGTGAAATGCCACAAATCCGATGTAAATATTTGAAAACACGGTTATAAAAACATACAACTTATATTTGCTTTTCAAAAAATAAATCTACAAAATATCTTCTGCTTTATTTTACAAATATTTCTTTAAACTTTAGAAATTCTTTTGAAATAAAACAATTTGTATGATTTAAAACTGTATTTGTAAAAAAATTATTAAAAATATGTTATCTCTTATAAAATTTACTTTTTAAATGGTTAAACTAGTAATATTAAAATAAATTAAAAATAGATTCTATCTTTTTCCAAGAGTTATCGAACTTTGAGGATGACCTTTCCGTATTTTATTTTCGTAGTACAATGACATAGAGAACTCTATAGACTTTTCATGAACAAATTTTTGCATTTTTCGTCTTGAAAAATCATTTTCTTTGGGTAAATAATTAAAATAGCATAACATGTGTACAATTTTTTTACACTATTTTATTACAAAAATGTTACAAAACACATTTTTAATGTATATATATTTAAAATTCAATTTTAAAAACTCTCAAACTGTTGCATTTTAATGAAATACCAGTCTTACATTGAATATCTTCTTTATATAGTCTAAATATACTACATCCGTTTTCCGTAAAGCAAAGCTAAAGATATAATATCCTATCTTTTTGCACATCTTTTTTGAAAGTCTACTCGTCCTGGTTACTTTGAAACGTATACTGAAATAACGTATTTAAATAACAAAAAATAGACTAATAAAAGATAGAAAATATTTTAATCCGTATTGTGCATACCTGTGCAGTCTACATACAAATATATTATTTCTTACTACCTTGCAGACGTTTACCTTGCAGACATTTACAGTCTGTACAGATATTATTCTTCTTCTATTTTACTAATATTGAGCATCAACATAACCTCATATCTCAACAAGCATCTACATCAAATTGTTACTAAATTAGTATTTAGTTTCACTTTTTTTTACATATGTCAATTTTTTTTATAATTTTTTTTTAAATATGTTAAAGTTTTTACTATTGTTAAAAAAAAATTCTTCACCACCATTGTCAATATTGCGCATGCTTGTGCATTCTACAGATAAATTATATATTAAAGAGGGGAAGAGGAAAAATTAAAAAAGAGGGGAAAAAAGGGGGAAAATATTCAAGAAAAAAAAGTATATATATATACATATATATATAGATATATAGATACATATAAAATAACTTTCGGTACGACTCTAATTGGTCCCTGTGACCAAAAAAAAAAATGCAACAGAGAAATTGTTTCTGAACAGAAACTCCCGATATACTGACTCTAGCAGACAGGATTTCCACCTTGATGATGAGGAAGTAGTTTTCCAAATCTCAAGGGAGAAAATAAAAAATTGTCATTAAAAGGGAGACAACAAAAGAAACAATATAAATGTTTAAATGCCTATGTTCGCATAAGTGTGTACACACATAGACGTGTATGCACGTTTGAGAGAAGTTAATATAAAGAACTAGGGTAATGTAGCAAAGCACAAAGGAAACAACCATAAGCAATGTAGACAAAGTGGGAAAAAATGTGACTACGATGTTTAAAATGTTTTTATATCATTTAAGTCTCTACTTTCACTCTTTGATTGTTTCTATTTAATTATCTATTGTTTGCATTCTCACCACATATATTTTAAGAACTTTAAATTTTGAAAATATTCATTACATGCTATTGGAAAAAAATAACGCAATATACAAAGCAATTTAAATCGTTAAAATATTAGGACAACCTAAATGTAACTATATGCAATTCTATGTTTTGCAATCATTGTACTTTAAGATGTAAATACCTAATTTGTACGCTTACTACTAAAATATGCATCTTTTTGTTATTTAAAAAAAAAAATCCCAATACAGAGGCCAATAGCCCAAAAAAGAGGCAATGCCCAAAAAAGAGGCAAAGAAAAGAGGCAAAGGCCCAAGGATTCCTAGGATGTAAACAGCTCGACAACTGAAGTCAAAAGCTAAAAAGCTGAGGTATCCTAAAAAAAAAAAAGAAAATATTTTAAACAACCAATTTAAAAAAGTGTTGATCTTCAAATTTTGTCTCAATATGTCATTCTAACATTTTTTGTTCATAAAAGAAGGAATTGTGTAGACTAGCTAACAATTAGCAATTAACAGAAGCGGCGCAAGGAGGAGGCGATGTGGGCAATCGCATCGCGCATAGATATAGAGAGTACCAAATAGCAGTGCAGGCAAGGTCAAGGCATTCACCAAGCAAAGGGTTACGACACATAATAAATGCAAAGTGGTCATAAAAATATCTAACTAAAGTCTATTGTAAACAGCCCAGGAAAGTCCAATTGAACAGGCAATCAAAAATGACAAATGGGGTTGGATTTGTAAAACAATGCCAAAATCAAGGGAAAATATTTTAAATCAGGTTTTAAACTGGAACGAACGGGGAAAGAAAAATGCTGTAAGATGAATGGAGGAGATCAAAGAACAGAAAAAAGTATTTAAAAAAAATAACTTGCTGTTGCTGAGAACTGAACCCTGCACGTTAAGCTCTAAAAGCAAACACTGTGGTGAAATGCCACAAATCCGATGTAAATATTTGAAAACACGGTTATAAAAACATACAACTTATATTTGCTTTTCAAAAAATAAATCTACAAAATATCTTCTGCTTTATTTTACAAATATTTCTTTAAACTTTAGAAATTCTTTTGAAATAAAACAATTTGTATGATTTAAAACTGTATTTGTAAAAAAATTATTAAAAATATGTTATCTCTTATAAAATTTACTTTTTAAATGGTTAAACTAGTAATATTAAAATAAATTAAAAATAGATTCTATCTTTTTCCAAGAGTTATCGAACTTTGAGGATGACCTTTCCGTATTTTATTTTCGTAGTACAATGACATAGAGAACTCTATAGACTTTTCATGAACAAATTTTTGCATTTTTCGTCTTGAAAAATCATTTTCTTTGGGTAAATAATTAAAATAGCATAACATGTGTACAATTTTTTTACACTATTTTATTACAAAAATGTTACAAAACACATTTTTAATGTATATATATTTAAAATTCAATTTTAAAAACTCTCAAACTGTTGCATTTTAATGAAATACCAGTCTTACATTGAATATCTTCTTTATATAGTCTAAATATACTACATCCGTTTTCCGTAAAGCAAAGCTAAAGATATATATATCCTATCTTTTTGCACATCTTTTTTGAAAGTCTACTCGTCCTGGTTACTTTGAAACGTATACTGAAATAACGTATTTAAATAACAAAAAATAGACTAATAAAAGATAGAAAATATTTTAATCCGTATTGTGCATACCTGTGCAGTCTACATACAAATATATTATTTCTTACTACCTTGCAGACGTTTACCTTGCAGACATTTACAGTCTGTACAGATATTATTCTTCTTCTATTTTACTAATATTGAGCATCAACATAACCTCATATCTCAACAAGCATCTACATCAAATTGTTACTAAATTAGTATTTAGTTTCACTTTTTTTTACATATGTCAATTTTTTTTATATTTTTTTTTTAAATATGTTAAAGTTTTTACTATTGTTAAAAAAAAATTCTTCACCACCATTGTCAATATTGCGCATGCTTGTGCATTCTACAGAGAAATTATATATTAAAGAGGGGAAGAGGAAAAATTAAAAAAGAGGGGAAAAAAGGGGGAAAATATTCAAGAAAAAAAAGTATATATATATACATATATATATAGATATATAGATACATATAAAATAACTTTCGGTACGACTCTAATTGGTCCCTGTGACCAAAAAAAAAAAATGCAACAGAGAAATTGTTTCTGAACAGAAACTCCCGATATACTGACTCTAGCAGACAGGATTTCCACCTTGATGATGAGGAAGTAGTTTTCCAAATCTCAAGGGAGAAAATAAAAAATTTTCATTAAAAGGGAGACAACAAAAGAAACAATATAAATGTTTAAATGCCTATGTTCGCATAAGTGTGTACAAACATAGACGTGTATGCACGTTTGAGAGAAGTTAATATAAAGAACTAGGGTAATGTAGCAAAGCACAAAGGAAACAACCATAAGCAATGTAGACAAAGTGGGAAAAAATGTGACTACGATGTTTAAAATGTTTTTATATCATTTAAGTCTCTACTTTCACTCTTTGATTGTTTCTATTTAATTATCTATTGTTTGCATTCTCACCACATATATTTTAAGAACTTTAAATTTTGAAAATATTCATTACATGCTATTGGAAAAAAATAACGCAATATACAAAGCAATTTAAATCGTTAAAATATTAGGACAACCTAAATGTAACTATATGCAATTCTATGTTTTGCAATCATTGTACTTTAAGATGTAAATACCTAATTTGTACGCTTACTAATAAAATATGCATCTTTTTGTTATTTAAAAAAAAAAATCCCAATACAGAGGCCAATAGCCCAAAAAAGAGGCAATGCCCAAAAAAGAGGCAAAGAAAAGAGGCAAAGGCCCAAGGATTCCTAGGATGTAAACAGCTCGACAACTGAAGTCAAAAGCTAAAAAGCTGAGGTATCCTAAAAAAAAAAAAAAGAAAATATTTTAAACAACAAATTTAAAAAAGTGTTGATCTTCAACTTTTGTCTCAATATGTCATTCTAACATTTTTTGTTCATAAAAGAAGGAATTGTGTAGACTAGCTAACAATTAGCAATTAACAGAAGCGGCGCAAGGAGGAGGCGATGTGGGCAATCGCATCGCGCATAGATATAGAGAGTACCAAATAGCAGTGCAGGCAAGGTCAAGGCATTCACCAAGCAAAGGGTTACGACACATAATAAATGCAAAGTGGTCATAAAAATATCTAACTAAAGTCTATTGTAAACAGCCCAGGAAAGTCCAATTGAACAGGCAATCAAAAATGACAAATGGGGTTGGATTTGTAAAACAATGCCAAAATCAAGGGAAAATATTTTAAATCAGGTTTTAAACTGGAACGAACGGGGAAAGAAAAATGCTGTAAGATGAATGGAGGAGATCAAAGAACAGAAAAAAGTATTTAAAAAAAATAACTTGCTGTTGCTGAGAACTGAACCCTGCACGTTAAGCTCTAAAAGCAAACACTGTGGTGAAATGCCACAAATCCGATGTAAATATTTGAAAACACGGTTATAAAAACATACAACTTATATTTGCTTTTCAAAAAATAAATCTACAAAATATCTTCTGCTTTATTTTACAAATATTTCTTTAAACTTTAGAAATTCTTTTGAAATAAAACAATTTGTATGATTTAAAACTGTATTTGTAAAAAAATTATTAAAAATATGTTATCTCTTATAAAATTTACTTTTTAAATGGTTAAACTAGTAATATTAAAATAAATTAAAAATAGATTTTATCTTTTTCCAAGAGTTATCGAACTTTGAGGATGACCTTTCCGTATTTTATTTTCGTAGTACAATGACATAGAGAACTCTATAGACTTTTCATGAACAAATTTTTGCATTTTTCGTCTTGAAAAATCATTTTCTTTGGGTAAATAATTAAAATAGCATAACATGTGTACACTTTTTTTACATTATTTTATTACAAAAATGTTACAAAACACATTTTTAATGTATATATATTTAAAATTCAATTTTAAAAACTCTCAAACTGTTGCATTTTAATGAAATACCAGTCTAACATTGAATATCTTCTTTATATAGTCTAAATATACTACATCCGTTTTCCGTAAAGCAAAGCTAAAGATATAATATCCTATCTTTTTGCACATCTTTTTTGAAAGTCTACTCGTCCTGGTTACTTTGAAACGTATACTGAAATAACGTATTTAAAAAACAAAAAAATAGACTAATAAAAGATAGAAAATATTTTAATCCGTATTGTGCATACCTGTGCAGTCTACATACAAATATATTATTTCTTACTACCTTGCAGACGTTTACCTTGCAGACATTTACAGTCTGTACAGATATTATTCTTCTTCTATTTTACTAATATTGAGCATCAACATAACCTCATATCTCAACAAGCATCTACATCAAATTGTTACTAAATTAGTATTTAGTTTCACTTTTTTTTACATATGTCAATTTTTTTTATAATTTTTTTTTAAATATGTTAAAGTTTTTACTATTGTTAAAAAAAAATTCTTCACCACCATTGTCAATATTGCGCATGCTTGTGCATTCTACAGAGAAATTATACATTAAAGAGGGGAAGAGGAAAAATTAAAAAAGAGGGGAAAAAAGGGGGAAAATATTCAAGAAAAAAAAGTATATATATATACATATATATATAGATATATAGATACATATAAAATAACTTTCGGTACGACTCTAATTGGTCCCTGTGACCAAAAAAAAAATGCAACAGAGAAATTGTTTCTGAACAGAAACTCCCGATATACTGACTCTAGCAGACAGGATTTCCACCTTGATGATGAGGAAGTAGTTTTCCAAATCTCAAGGGAGAAAATAAAAAATTTTCATTAAAAGGGAGACAACAAAAGAAACAATATAAATGTTTAAATGCCTATGTTCGCATAAGTGTGTACACACATAGACGTGTATGCACGTTTGAGAGAAGTTAATATAAAGAACTAGGGTAATGTAGCAAAGCACAAAGGAAACAACCATAAGCAATGTAGACAAAGTGGGAAAAAATGTGACTACGATGTTTAAAATGTTTTTATATCATTTAAGTCTCTACTTTCACTCTTTGATTGTTTCTATTTAATTATCTATTGTTTGCATTCTCACCACATATATTTTAAGAACTTTAAATTTTGAAAATATTCATTACATGCTATTGGAAAAAAATAACGCAATATACAAAGCAATTTAAATCGTTAAAATATTAGGACAACCTAAATGTAACTATATGCAATTCTATGTTTTGCAATCATTGTACTTTAAGATGTAAATACCTAATTTGTACGCTTACTAATAAAATATGCATCTTTTTGTTATTTAAAAAAAAAATCCCAATACAGAGGCCAATAGCCCAAAAAAGAGGCAATGCCCAAAAAAGAGGCAAAGAAAAGAGGCAAAGGCCCAAGGATTCCTAGGATGTAAACAGCTCGACAACTGAAGTCAAAAGCTAAAAAGCTGAGGTATCCTAAAAAAAAAAAAAAGAAAATATTTTAAACAACAAATTTAAAAAAGTGTTGATCTTCAAATTTTGTCTCAATATGTCATTCTAACATTTTTTGTTCATAAAAGAAGGAATTGTGTAGACTAGCTAACAATTAGCAATTAACAGAAGCGGCGCAAGGAGGAGGCGATGTGGGCAATCGCATCGCGCATAGATATAGAGAGTACCAAATAGCAGTGCAGGCAAGGTCAAGGCATTCACCAAGCAAAGGGTTACGACACATAATAAATGCAAAGTGGTCATAAAAATATCTAACTAAAGTCTATTGTAAACAGCCCAGGAAAGTCCAATTGAACAGGCAATCAAAAATGACAAATGGGGTTGGATTTGTAAAACAATGCCAAAATCAAGGGAAAATATTTTAAATCAGGTTTTAAACTGGAACGAACGGGGAAAGAAAAATGCTGTAAGATGAATGGAGGAGATCAAAGAACAGAAAAAAGTATTTAAAAAAAATAACTTGCTGTTGCTGAGAACTGAACCCTGCACGTTAAGCTCTAAAAGCAAACACTGTGGTGAAATGCCACAAATCCGATGTAAATATTTGAAAACACGGTTATAAAAACATACAACTTATATTTGCTTTTCAAAAAATAAATCTACAAAATATCTTCTGCTTTATTTTACAAATATTTCTTTAAACTTTAGAAATTCTTTTGAAATAAAACAATTTGTATGATTTAAAACTGTATTTGTAAAAAAATTATTAAAAATATGTTATCTCTTATAAAATTTACTTTTTAAATGGTTAAACTAGTAATATTAAAATAAATTAAAAATAGATTTTATCTTTTTCCAAGAGTTATCGAACTTTGAGGATGACCTTTCCGTATTTTATTTTCGTAGTACAATGACATAGAGAACTCTATAGACTTTTCATGAACAAATTTTTGCATTTTTCGTCTTGAAAAATCATTTTCTTTGGGTAAATAATTAAAATAGCATAACATGTGTACACTTTTTTTACATTATTTTATTACAAAAATGTTACAAAACACATTTTTAATGTATATATATTTAAAATTCAATTTTAAAAACTCTCAAACTGTTGCATTTTAATGAAATACCAGTCTTACATTGAATATCTTCTTTATATAGTCTAAATATACTACATCCGTTTTCCGTAAAGCAAAGCTAAAGATATAATATCCTATCTTTTTGCACATCTTTTTTGAAAGTCTACTCGTCCTGGTTACTTTGAAACGTATACTGAAATAACGTATTTAAATAACAAAAAAATAGACTAATAAAAGATAGAAAATATTTTAATCCGTATTGTGCATACCTGTGCAGTCTACATACAAATATATTATTTCTTACTACCTTGCAGACGTTTACCTTGCAGACATTTACAGTCTGTACAGATATTATTCTTCTTCTATTTTACTAATATTGAGCATCAACATAACCTCATATCTCAACAAGCTTCTACATCAAATTGTTACTAAATTAGTATTTAGTTTCACTTTTTTTTACATATGTCAATTTTTTTTTTTTTACATATGTTAAAGTTTTTACTATTGTTAAAAAAAAAATTCTTCACCACCATTGTCAATATTGCGCATGCTTGTGCATTCTACAGAGAAATTATATACTAAAGAGGGGAAGAGGAAAAATTAAAAAAGGGAGGAAAAAAGGGGGAAAATATTCAAGAAAAAAAAGTATATATATATATACATATATATATATAGATATATAGATACATATAAAATAACTTTCGGTACGACTCTAATTGGTCCCTGTGACCAAAAAAAATGCAACAGAGAAATTGTTTCTGAACAGAAACTCCCGATATACTGACTCTAGCAGACAGGATTTCCACCTTGATGATGAGGAAGTAGTTTTCCAAATCTCAAGGGAGAAAATAAAAAATTGTCATTAAAAGGGAGACAACAAAAGAAACAATATAAATGTTTAAATGCCTATGTTCGAATAAGTGTGTACACACATAGATGTGTATGCACGTTTGAGAGAAGTTAATATAAAGAACTAGGGTAATGTAGCAAAGCACAAAGGAAACAACCATAAGCAATGTAGACAAAGTGGAAAAAAAAATGTGACTACGATGTTTAAAATGTTTTTATATCATTTAAGTCTCTACTTTATCTCTTTGATTGTTTCTATCTAATTATCTATTGTTGACATTCTCACCACATATATTTTAAGAACTTTAAATTTCGAAAATATTCATTATATGCTATTGGAAAAAAATAACGCAATATACAAAGCAATTTAAATCGTTAAAATATTAGGACAACCTAAATGTAACTATATGCAATTCTTTGTTTTGCAATCATTGTACTTTAAGATGTAAATACCTAATTTGTACGCTTACTACTAAAATATGCATCTTTTTGTTATTTAAAAAAAAAAATCCCAATACAGAGGCCAATAGCCCAAAAAAGAGGCAATGCCCAAAAAAGAGGCAAAGAAAAGAGGCAAAGGCCCAAGGATTCCTAGGATGTAAACAGCTCGACAACTGAAGTCAAAAGCTAAAAAGCTGAGGTATCCTAAAAAAAAAAAAAAAAAAAAAAAAAAAGAAAATATTTTAAACAACAAATTTAAAAAAGTGTTGATCTTCAAATTTTGTCTCAATATGTCATTCTAACATTTTTTGTTCATAAAAGAAGGAATTGTGTAGACTAGCTAACAATTAGCAATTAACAGAAGCGGCGCAAGGAGGAGGCGATGTGGGCAATCGCATCGCGCATAGATATAGAGAGTACCAAATAGCAGTGCAGGCAAGGTCAAGGCATTCACCAAGCAAAGGGTTACGACACATAATAAATGCAAAGTGGTCATGAAAATATCTAACTAAAGTCTATTGTAAACAGCCCAGGAAAGTCCAATTGAACAGGCAATCAAAAATGACAAATGGGGTTGGATTTGTAAAACAATGCCAAAATCAAGGGAAAATATTTTAAATCAGGTTTTAAACTGGAACTAACGGGGAAAGAAAAATGCTGTAAGATGAATGGAGGAGATCAAAGAACAGAAAAAAGTATTTAAAAAAAATAACTTGCTGTTGCTGAGAACTGAACCCAGCACGTTAAGCTCTAAAAGCAAACACTGTGGTGAAATGCCACAAATCCGATGTAAATATTTGAAAACACGGTTATAAAAACATACAACTTATATTTGCTTTTCAAAAAATAAATCTACCAAATATCTTCTGCTTTATTTTACAAATATTTCTTTAAACTTTAGAAATTCTTTTGAAATAAAACAATTTGTATGATTTAAAACTGTATTTGTAAAAAAATTATTAAAAATATGTTATCTCTTATAAAATTTACTTTTTAAATGGTTAAACTAGTAATATTAAAATAAATTAAAAATAGATTTTTCTTTTTCCAAGAGTTATCGAACTTTGAGGATGACCTTTCCGTATTTTATTTTCGTAGTACAATGACATAGAGAACTCTATAGACTTTTCATGAACAAATTTTTGCATTTTTCGTCTTGAAAAATCATTTTCTTTGGGTAAATAATTAAAATAGCATAACATGTGTACAATTTTTTTACACTATTTTATTACAAAAATTTTACAAAACACATTTTTAATGTATATATATTTAAAATTCAATTTTAAAAACTTCCAAACTGTTACATTTTAATAAAATACCAGTCTTACATTGAATATCTTCTTTATATAGTCAGAATATACAAAATCCGTTTTCCGTAAAGCAAAGCTAAAGATATAATATCCTATCTTTTTGCACATCTTTTTTGAAAGTCTACTCGTCCTGGTTACTTAGAAACGTATACTGAAATAACGTATTTAAATAACAAAAAATAGACTAATAAAAGATAGAAAATATTTTAATCCGTATTGTGCATACCTGTGCAGTCTACATACAAATATATTATTTCTTACTACCTTGCAGACGTTTACCTTGCAGACATTTACAGTCTGTACAGATATTATTCTTCTTCTATTTTTCTAATATTAAACCTCAACATAACCTCATATCTCAACAAGCTTCTACATCAAATTGTTACTAAATTAGTATTTAGTTTCACTTTTTTTTACATATGTCAATTTTTTTTAATTTTTTTTTACATATGTTAAAGTTTTTACTATTTTTAAAAAAAAAATTCTTCACCACCATTGTCAATATTGCGCATGCTTGTGCATTCTACAGAGAAATTATATATTAAAGAGGGGAAGAGGAAACATTTAAAAAGGGAGGAAAAAAAGGGGGAAAATATTCAAGAAAAAAAGTATATATATATATACATATCTATATATAGATATATAGATTCATATAAAATAACTTTCGGTACGACTCTAATTGGTCCCTGTGACCAAAAAAAAATGCAACAGAGAAATTGTTTCTGAACAGAAACTCCCGATATACTGACTCTAGCAGAAAGGATTTCCACATTGATGATGAGGAAGTAGTTTTCCAAATCTCAAGGGAGAAAATAAAAAATTGTCATTAAAAGGGAGACAACAAAAGAAACAATATAAATGTTTAAATGCCTATGTTCGCATAAGTGTGTACACACATAGATGTGTATGCACGTTTGAGAGAAGTTAATATAAAGAACTAGGGTAATGTAGCAAAGCACAAAGGAAACAACCATAAGCAATGTAGACAAAGTGGAAAAAAAAATGTGACTACGATGTTTAAAATGTTTTTATATCATTTAAGTCTCTACTTTATCTCTTTGATTGTTTCTATCTAATTATCTATTGTTGACACTCTCACCACATATATTTTAAGAACTTTAAATTTCGAAAATATTCATTATATGCTATTGGAAAAAAATAACGCAATATACAAAGCAATTTAAATCGTTAAAATATTAGGACAACCTAAATGTAACTATATGCAATTCTTTGTTTTGCAATCATTGTACTTTAAGATGTAAATACCTAATTTGTACGCTTACTACTAAAATATGCATCTTTTTGTTATTTAAAAAAAAAATCCCAATACAGAGGCCAATAGCCCAAAAAAGAGGCAATGCCCAAAAAAGAGGCAAAGAAAAGAGGCAAAGGCCCAAGGATTCCTAGGATGTAAACAGCTCGACAACTGAAGTCAAAAGCTAAAAAGCTGAGGTATCCTAAAAAAAAAAAAAAAAAAAAAAAAAAAGAAAATATTTTAAACAACAAATTTAAAAAAGTGTTGATCTTCAAATTTTGTCTCAATATGTCATTCTAACATTTTTTGTTCATAAAAGAAGGAATTGTGTAGACTAGCTAACAATTAGCAATTAACAGAAGCGGCGCAAGGAGGAGGCGATGTGGGCAATCGCATCGCGCATAGATATAGAGAGTACCAAATAGCAGTGCAGGCAAGGTCAAGGCATTCACCAAGCAAAGGGTTACGACACATAATAAATGCAAAGTGGTCATAAAAATATCTAACTAAAGTCTATTGTAAACAGCCCAGGAAAGTCCAATTGAACAGGCAATCAAAAATGACAAATGGGGTTGGATTTGTAAAACAATGCCAAAATCAAGGGAAAATATTTTAAATCAGGTTTTAAACTGGAACTAACGGGGAAAGAAAAATGCTGTAAGATGAATGGAGGAGATCAAAGAACAGAAAAAAGTATTTAAAAAAAATAACTTGCTGTTGCTGAGAACTGAACCCAGCACGTTAAGCTCTAAAAGCAAACACTGTGGTGAAATGCCACAAATCCGATGTAAATATTTGAAAACACGGTTATAAAAACATACAACTTATATTTGCTTTTCAAAAAATAAATCTACAAAATATCTTCTGCTTTATTTTACAAATATTTCTTTAAACTTTAGAAATTCTTTTGAAATAAAACAATTTGTATGATTTAAAACTGTATTTGTAAAAAAATTATTAAAAATATGTTATCTCTTATAAAATTTACTTTTTAAATGGTTAGTTAGTTAGTTAGTTAGTTAGGTCCTCCCGCGCCGTTCGGCGCATTGGGCGGCAAGCTGTCTCCATAATGATCTGTCACTGGCAATGTCTGAAGCCTCTTCCCATCTGGTGTCCACTGTTCTGAGGTCCTCCATGAAGGTGTGTCGCCAGGTAATACGAGGACGTCCCTGTTTGCGCTTTCCTCGTTTTGGCTTCCATGTTATCGCAACTCTTGGTGTGCGTAATTCATTTTGACGTAGAACATGTCCCGCAAACCTCATGCGACGCTCAGTCACAACCTCACTAAGTGTTCGACTCCCAGTTCGGCAAAGGATTTCCTTGTTTGAGATCCGGTCTGTGTAACTGACTCCCAAAATCCGTCTCAGCCATCTCTGTTGAGCCACATTTAGTCTTTTCTCAATTTTGACAGATGACTTCCATGTCTCACATGCATATGTAGCAGTTGGAATATTAAAATAAATTAAAAATAGATTTTATCTTTTTCCAAGAGTTATCGAACTTTGAGGATGACCTTTCCGTATTTTATTTTCGTAGTACAATGACATAGAGAACTCTATAGACTTTTCATGAACAAATTTTTGCATTTTTCGTCTTGAAAAATCATTTTCTTTGAGTAAATAATTAAAATAGCATAACATGTGTACAATTTTTTTACACTATTTTATTACAAAAATTTTACAAAACACATTTTTAATGTATATATATTTAAAATTCAATTTTAAAAACTTCCAAACTGTTACATTTTAATGAAATACCAGTCTTACATTGAATATCTTCTTTATATAGTCAGAATATACAAAATCCGTTTTCCGTAAAGCAAAGCTAAAGATATAATATCCTATCTTTTTGCACATCTTTTTTGAAAGTCTACTCGTCCTGGTTACTTAGAGACGTATACTGAAATAACGTATTTAAATAACAAAAAATAGACTAATAAAAGATAGAAAATATTTTAATCCGTATTGTGCATACCTGTGCAGTTTACATACAAATATATTATTTCTTACTACCTTGCAGACGTTTACCTTGCAGACATTTACAGTCTGTACAGATATTATTCTTCTTCTATTTTTCTAATATTGAGCATCAACATAACCTCATATCTCAACAAGCTTCTACATCAAATTGTTACTAAATTAGTATTTAGTTTCACTTTTTTTGACATGTCAATTTTTTTTATTTTTTTTTTACAAGTTGAAGTTTTTACTATTGTTAAAAAAAAAATTATTCACCACCATTGTCAATAATGCGCATGCTTGTGCATTCTACAGAGAAATTATATATTAGATAGGGGAAGAGGAAAAATTAAAAAAAGGGAGGAAAAAAAAGGGGAAAATATTCAAGAAAAACAAGTATATATATATACACATATATATATATATAGATATATAGATACATATAAAATAACTTTCGGTACGACTCTAATTGGTACCTGTGACCAAAAAAAAATGCAACAGAGAAATTGTTTCTGAACAGAAACTCCCGATATACTGACTCTAGCAGACAGGATTTCCACCTTGATGATGAGGAAGTAGTTTTCCAAATCTCAAGGGAGAAAATAAAAAATTGTCATTAAAAGGGAGACAACAAAAGAAACAATATAAATGTTTAAATGCCTATGTTCGCATAAGTGTGTACACACATAGATGTGTATGCACGTTTGAGAGAAGTTAATATAAAGAACTAGGGTAATGTAGCAAAGCACAAAGGAAACAACCATAAGCAATGTAGACAAAGTGGAAAAAAATGTGACTACGATGTTTAAAATGTTTTTATATCATTTAAGTCTCTACTTTCACTCTTTGATTGTTTCTATTTAATTATCTATTGTTGGCATTCTCAACAATAGATAATTTAACAGAGACAATCAAAGAGTGAAAGTAGAGACTTAAATGATATAAAAACATTAAGTCTCTATACTACTCTACAGTCACAGGGTCAAGGCATGGCCTTCGTGGTTGTATACTGTCTTGAATTGTCTTAACCTTTGTCAATTTCAAGGGGCGATCACTGTTTGTTTTTTTTTTGGAGTACTAGCTTTTCTAATTATATGGTTACAGGGTCTTTAAATATATAAAAAAGATAATTTGGGATATATATCTATACACACTCATACACACTCGCATACACATATATATATATATATATATTCCCTTTTCTTTAAGTTAATGGACAATCTTGGTATTTTTATTTAGCGCTATATTGTTTCACTTTGCGTTCAATAATTTTCTTAAAAATGTGATCTAATAATGCTATAATCGATTGTTTATTATGGTAAACAATGTGTATGTAGGTATTCCAAATAAGGTTTCTATATTCCGATAAAATAATTACATTGATGTCTCTTAGTTTTTTATTTATGGCTTGAGGTACTTTATTAAAGAAAATAGCAGTATTTACATTAGCACAGGTTTAATCTTCTAAAGTTTTTTTTTGCTTCCTCAACCAGCTCACATTCACTAAATAAGTGTTTCTCTGGGTTTTGGTTTTCTTTTTTACAAATTACATAAGTATATTAGGACCCTGTTGTACTTGAGAGTCTTCCTTTTATTGGGGTGATCCCGAAGAGTAATCTGTAGGCCACTTCTCGTGCTTTGGGTGTTATGTATTTGTTGTGTAAATGCGTGAATGTGTCTATCCAGTTGATTGGTTTAACCCCTAACTCCCTGACCCACATTATTCTAACTTCTAGGTTTTCTTTCAACTTGTCTCTGAGTATAATGTATATTGTTTTTGAGTCGTGGTGCGTTATGTTTTCATTGCTGGGTAGGTGTCTTGTGAGTGATCTGTAGAATGGATGTGTATGGTTACCAAAATGATGGGGTGTGTTGTTTTGAATGGGGAGGAGTTTGTTTAGTCTAAGTCCAAAATAATATAATACTAAGGGGAAGTTATTGGGAGACTTTACTACTTTCCCTAAAAATTTTATTCTAAGCGTTTTGATTTTTGTGTGAATGTCTTGTAAGCCTATCCCTCCTTCTTTTTTGTCTTGTATGAGTGTTGTATGTTTTATGTTCCTTATTGTGTTTTTGAAAATAAAATTTCTGATAGTGGTATTGATGTTATTTATGAAATTAGGAGGAGGTTCTACTATATTGGCTAAGTAGATTATCTTCGGGATGACCAAGTTGTTTATTAATATAGCTCTCCCAAATATGGTTGTCTCCATGTACTGAAACATTCTAATCACGTTCTTTGTGTGGGCCAGAATCTCCGCCCACTGTTCATGGCAATAGTGTGCTGGGTTGCTAGTCCACACGATGCCACATACTTTTATTTCTTTCTGTATTTTAAGGTTAAAGGGAATGTTGGGGGGGATTTCCCACCTACCTAGTCCCATAATTGAGGATTTATTAATGTTTATTTTGGACCCGCTCGCCCTCCCAAATAATGTAAATTTCTCTATAATTTTAGCTATGTCTTTTTCTGAGGTGGGGAAAAGGGTGGTATCGTCGGCATAAGCCTTAATTTTGACTACGGGGGTTGTACCGGGGATTTTTATTCCTAAAATTTCTTTGTCTAACCTAATATTCTATAACAGGGGTCTAGGCAAAGGGTGTATAAAAGGGGGGATAGGGGACAACTTTGCCTAACAGATCTTCTAATAGAGATCTTGCTGCTTAGTGTTTGATTTATTATAAGTTGACTTGTGGCATCGGTGTAGACTAGCTTTATGTATGTTATCAAAGTCTTGTCTATGTCTGTCTTGTCTAGTATTTTGAATAAGTAGTCATGGTCAATTCTGTCGAAAGCTTTTTCTTGATCAATGGACATGAGGGCTGCTTTCAAGTCTTTGTCTTTACAGTAATATATGATGTCTCGTAAAAAGTGGTTCAGTTCGTCTATATTTTTTTCCGGGTTGCTACAGTACTGGTCTTGTCCTAGTAGGTTGGGTATAAGGGGCCTAACTCTTAAAAAAAAATCATTTTGGTCAGCAGTTTATAGTCAGCATTTAAAAGGGAAATGGGTCTAAAGTCACTAGGTGTTGTGTTGTTTTCAGGTTTTCTTGGTAATAGTGTGATGTATGCAAGATTAAAGTCTGTAGGCGTCTGTCCTGTTTCTAACATATCATTGTATAGTCTTAGTAGTAGGGGTCCTATTTGGGACAAAAAGGTTTTATAGAATTCATATGTCAAACCGTCTGGGCCAGGGGATTTGTTATTTTGTGTTGTGTCTAAAGCAGCCCTCAGCTCCTCTAATGTAAAGGGTCTATTTGTCTTTTGTTTTTCTGATGGAGGTAATGTTTTACAGTGTTTTAGAAGTATGTTTTGTGCGTCTGTATCTGTTTGTTCTTCATTATACATGTTGACGAAATGTTTTGTAAAAATTTCTATTATTTTGTCACTCTCCTGTATTTTGTTTCCTTCTTTGTCTGTTATGTTAGTTATTATTCTATTTTTTGTGTATTTTGTTCTAGCGCCAAGTATAATTTGTATGGCCCTTCCGACATTTGGGTGTTTTTGCATCTGATTTCGGCTCCTCTATATTTGTGTTTGTATAACTCTTCAAGTTGTGTGGTTAGGTCTGTTTTTTTAATTTCATCCTGCGTTTGAGTAAGCAGATTTTTTATTCTGTTTTCTTCATTTACCCTCTTTGTTTGTTTGATTTTTGCTAAAATTTTAAATTGTTGTGTGATGGAATTTTTTATTGTCCACGTCTGGGTTAATTTGTATTCGTTTTCTATGTCTTGTGTTGTTGCTAGCAGGAATTGGTTTATTACTCTTTGGATTAGTGGGTCTTCCAAAAGGTTGTTGTTTAATTTCCAATGGGATTCTTTTGTTTTTTTTTTCTTTTTATTATTTTTTTTCCAAGTTCCAAAAGTACACCTTTATGGTCGGAGTAAAGTAGGGTTTCTCCTAAATGTGTCACACTAAGTATGTTGGTGTCCGTGGGTATGTAAAAACGGTCAATTCTGGTTTCAACCTGATATGACCTGTGTGTTAATGTAGTTTCCTTGCCATTCGGCTCTAATTTCCTATAAGCATCTACCAGGTGGAAATAGTTTACTATTTCACCCATGTAGTTGTGTGTTTCTGCTACCGGCTGAGAGGGTGGATATTGTGTGTGTGTATTGTTTGTCTAGTTGTGCCTCTATTAAGTTCAAATCCCCTCCTATTATTAGTTGTTCTCCTATGTTTGTGGTTTGTAGTGTGTCATTGAGGTTTTGGAAAAACTCACGTTTTTCTCTCCCTCTCTGAGCGGGTGCGTAGATATTGACTAGCGTGTATTTCTGTTCTTGTGAAACTACTCTAAGTATTACTACCCTCCAATTGTTGTCGTTGTGAGTGTGTGTGATTTTGTATCTATCGGATGTTTGTAAGATGGCTACCCCCTTATAGTTTCTACCTAAGCTAAAATAACCTCCCATGAATCCCATGTGTGTTGTAGTTTGTTTTACTTGATATGTGGTAGAAGTATTTGTTTCTTGAAGGAAAATAAAATCCGGTTTATATTTTCTAGCGAGGTGTACTGTGTAGGCCTATTTATGTTTATTATTTAAGCTACGGATGTTAAGAGTTAAGATTTTAATGTCTGCCATGATTGCGTGATGATGTGTTGAGTGTATGTGGGTGTGTGTGATCATTTTATGAAATGTTTTTCATTAACCTGTTTTGTTGTTTATTTACTGTATGGATGTGGGACTTCCCCCCTCGTCTATTACTAATTTAGTCGAGGAGTCGGAAGAATTCTCCTCGATCTCCCCCTCTTCTTCCCCTCTCTCTTCCTCCAACCGAGAATCTTCATTCGTCCTCTCTGGCTGTTTGTCCCCGTTAGGGTCGTCTGAAGAGGAGGATAGCGTTCTTTTTCTTGTCAATTTTGTTGGGGAAGTTGGTGTTGAACTGTCCCCCATTGTTTTCATTTTTGTGTGTTTTTTTCTTGTCGATAGGATTTGTTGGGGAGAGATACCCACCTCTTGTATCTGTGTCTACTGTGTTGGCCACGGCTCCATCCCTTTTGTGGTTTCCCACCAAAGTAAACCCATCTCTCTCTAGCCATGTGTCCTTTTGCGTTTCATTTGGTGCGTTTTGTTTAGTACTTTTTCTACTGTTTCCTCCCCCCTCAGGACCGAGGCATAGATACCTTTAGCATTGTGCTCTTGTATTTTATTGGGGATTTTCCCCTTCCCTTTCAGGGTGGTCCTATTTGGACACTGATTTGACCAGTGTTGGTCTTGTCCACAATGCCAACATTGCTGTCTTCTCCCCGGAATGGTTTATAAGCACTTTATATACCCTGGGATCATCTACATACTTCAGGTGGATATAATGAGAAACTTCTGTCCCTTTCTTGATTTTAAACCAAGAGGCCCATTTGTCAGAATTACCCAACTTGACAGGCTCTACCTTGGAGCCGTAACCTTGTGACCTGATTACCTTAGCGATAGACAGCGCGGCGCTGCCACTTGCGTAACATTCTTCAAAAAGGGTCCTTCGATGGGAAGTTTTATCGAATAGAATTTACTTCCTAGTCCAAACCTTCGACGGGGGATGGCAGGGGGCAGAGTATAAACCCGGGACCATCTTGAAGTTCGAACGACAGTCCAGCACGCATACTGGACGACCAGGCTGCTATCGAAACTGAAGCGATGCGCGTGGAATTATCTCTACCTCCTCAATCTGTCGACCTGTATGGCGACATTCATGTACTACGCAAGACAGCAGGGTTTCTGTCCAGGGCTTTTGCAAGAGAGGATTTGAGCCTCTCAAGCCCTCACTCTAATGGAGTTTGATGATGATGATGATGATGACCTCCTCAATCAAAGGATGTCTGTATTATGATATGACTTCATTTTTTCACGCATTCTCATAATTTTCCTTTTTTTCAATTGGTTAGCTTTTCTTTTATATAATGAAACTTAGAAAATCGTTATAGTTGATATTTTGATATCGTCATTAGTGGCCCATAGCCTAAGGATAATATATAAATTAAAATTTTAAAAAATTATCTCCAAAATTAAGAACGCTATTAAAGAATGCCTAATTTTCCAATGATTAATTTTACGCCTTATTAAAAGTGTCCAATTTACCGGTGCTTAAATTTCCGTGTGTCTAAATCACAGCGCGCCAAATTTACCGAGCGCCTAAACTACGGTGTCTAAGATTCCAGTGCCTAAACTTCATAGATTCTGAGTAAGGAGGTACGAATCCAGCATTTATGTCAAAATGTGCTGTCCAGTCCGGAGTCCAAACTAGCAAAAATCGCATAAAAATCGCAGGATGTACAGATAGTATATTAATAAATATTACGTAGTACTAGTATATGGAAGAACATGTTAATTGGAGAAGAGGACCTAAATTTCCTATACAAAATTATACAGATGGGCAAAAAACACACATTTTGCGCTACCATCTTCTTCAGAGGAAAACTAAGAACTACAATCCATGTCGCAAAGTTGCATAAGCCAAAGATGAGGTGATTTCCCCTTAAACTATTGCTATACCACTTGTATAACTTTTTGGATGTTATAAACATTACACAGGCCATAGTTACTTCTTCAGCGTTATTTATATTAAAGTTTGCAATGTCAGTAGTGATATCAAATATGGTTCATTTTAAATTAATTATTCATATTAATAATTTCTTTGTTCGTTTTACAAGTGATTTAAGAAGGAAAACTAAAAATATATTTACTGATTGCTTCCCTTTTAGTATATTAGAAAACTGTGGGACAACTCAGTCATCCCTCGTAAAGTTTAAAGTAGTAAACATTTTACTTTGATAAAAGATAATATTTTAAATAAAATGTAAAGTTTAATTTGTATTTATAAAATTTAAATATAATAAAAATAATTAAACAAAATTATAATAGAATCTTTATTTTTTTAAATATAAAAATTTAAAAATATTTTAATACAAAACACCGAAACTGAAACAAAAATTTGTACATACTTAAAATCAAAATCTTTAATTCCTTTCAAGATCATACTTTTAGGGATCATTTCTAAAGGTAGTCAAATCAGTGTCCAAATAGGACCACCCTGAAAGGGAAGGGAAAAATCCCCGATAAAAAACCGGAGCACAATGCTAAAGGTACCTATGCCTCGGTCCTGAGGGGGGAGGAAACAGTAGAAAAAAGTACTAAACAAAACGCACAAAATGAAACACAAAATGACACATGGCTAGAGAGAGATGGTTTTATTTTGGTGGGTAACCACAAAAGGGATGGGGCCGTGGCCAACACAGTAGACACAGATACAAGAGGTGGGGATCTCTCCCCTACAAATCCTATCGATAAGAAAAAAACCCACAAAAAAATGAAAACGATGGGGGACAGTTCAACACCAACTTCCCCAACCAAATTGACAAGAAAAAGAACGCTATCCTCCTCCTCAGACGACCCTAACGGGGACACACAGCTAGAGAGGACGAATGAAGATCCTCGGTTGGAGGAAGAGAGAGGGGAAGAAGAGGGGGAGATCGAGGGGAATTCTTCCGACTCCTCGACTAAATTAGTAATAGACGAGGGGGGAAGCCCCACATCCATACAGTAAATAAACAACAAAACAGGTTAATGAAAAACATTTTATAAAATGACCACAAACATTCATACACACCCACACTTATATACACACAACCCATCATCACGTATTCATGGCAGACATTAAAATCTTAACTCTTAACATCCGTAGCTTAAATAATAAACATAAATACATAGTACATCTCGCTAGAAAATATAAACCGGATTTTATTTTCCTTCAAGAAACAAATACTTCTACCACATATCAAGCAAAACAAACTACAACACACTTGGGATTCATGGGAGGTTATTTTAGCTTAGGCAGAGACTATAAGGGGGTAGCCATCTTACAAACATCCGATAGATACAAAATCACACACACTCACAACGACAACAATGGGAGGGTAGTAATACTTAGAGTAGTTTCACAAGAACAGAAATACACACTAGTCAATATCTACGCACCCGCTCAGAGAGGGAGAGAAAAACGTGAGTTTTTCCAAAACCTCAATGACACACTACAAACCATAAACATAGGAGAACAACTAATAATAGGAGGGGATTTTAATTTTATAGAGGCACAGTTAGACAAACAATACACACACACACAATATCCACCCTCTCAGCCGGTAGCAGAAACACACAACTACATGGGAGAAATAGTAAACTATTTCCACCTGGTAGATGCTTATAGAAAATTAGAACCGAATGGCAAGGAAACTACATTAAGACACAGATCCTACCAGGTTGAAACCAGAATTGACCGTTTTTACGCACCCACGGACACCAACATACTTAGTGTGACACATTTAGGAGAAACCCTACATTACTCCGACCATAAAGGTGTACTTTTGGAACTTGGAAAAAAAATAATAAAAAGAAAAAAAACAAAAGAATCCCATTGGAAATTAAACAACAACCTTTTGGAAGACCCACTAATCCAAAGAGTAATAAACCAACTCCTGCTAGCAACAACACAAGACATAGAAAACGAATACAAATTAACCAAGACGTGGACATTAATTAAAAATTCCATCAAACAACAATTCAAAATTTTAGCAAGAATCAAACAAACAAAGAGGGTAAATGAAGAAAACAGAATAAAAAATCTGCTTACTCAAACGCAGGATGAAATTGAAAAAACAGACCTAACCACACAACTTGAAGAGTTATACAAACACAAATATAGAGGAGCCGAAATCAGATGCAAAAACACCCAAATGTCGGAAGGGCCTAATAAATTATACTTGGCGCTAGAACAAAATACACAACAAAATAGAATAATAAACAACATAACAGACAAAGAAGGAAACAAAATACAGGAGAGTGACAAAATTATAGAAATTTTTACAAAACACTTCGTCAACATGTATAATGAAGAACAAACAGATACAGACGCACAAAACATAATTCTAAAACACTGTAAAACATTACCTCCATCAGAAAAACAAAAGACAAATAGACCCTTTACATTAGAGGAGCTGAGGGCTGCTTTAGACACAACACAAAATAACAAATCCCCTGGCCCAGACGGTTTGACATATGAATTCTATAAAACCTTTTTCTCCCAAATAGGACCCCTACTACTAAGACTATACAATGATATGTTAGAAACAGGACAGACGCCTGCAGACTTTAATCTTGCATACATCACACTATTACCAAAAAAACCTGAAAACAACACAACACCTAGTGACTTTAGACCCATTTCCCTTTTAAATGCTGACTATAAACTGCTGACCAAAATGATTTTTTTAAGAGTTAGGCCCCTTATACCCCACCTACTAGGACAAGACCAGTACTGTAGCAACCCGGAAAAAAATATAGACGAACTGAACCACTTTCTACGAGACATCATATATTACTGTAAAGACAAAGACTTGAAAGCAGCCCTCATGTCCATTGATCAAGAAAAAGCTTTCGACAGAATTGACCATGACTACTTATTCAAAATACTAGACAAGACTGACATAGACAAGACTTTGATAACATACATAAAGCTAGTCTACACCGATGCCACAAGTCAACTAATAATAAATCAAACACTAAGCACCAAGATTTCTATTAGAAGATCTGTTAGGCAAGGTTGTCCCCTATCCCCCTTTTTATACACCCTTTGCCTAGAACCCCTGTTAGAGAATATTAGGTTAGACAAAGAAATTTTAGGAATAAAAATCCCCGGTACAACCCCCGTAGTAAAAATTAAGGCTTATGCCGACGATACCACCCTTTTCCCCACCTCAGAAAAAGACATAGCTAAAATTATAGAGAAATTTACATTATTTGGGAGGGCGAGCGGGTCCAAAATAAACATTAATAAATCCTCAATTATGGGACTAGGTAGGTGGGAAATCCCCCCCCCCCCAACATTCCCTTTAACCTTAAAATACAGAAAGAAATAAAAGTATGTGGCATCGTGTGGACTAGCAACCCAGCACACTATTGCCGTGAACAGTGGGCGGAGATTCTGGCCCACACAAAGAACGTGATTAGAATGTTTCAGTACATGGCGACAACCATATTTGGGAGAGCTATATTAATAAACAACTTGGTCATCCCGAAGATAATCTACTTAGCAAATATAGTAGAACCTCCTCCTAATTTCATAAACAACATCAATACCACTATCAGAAATTTTATTTTCAAAAACACAATAAGGAACATAAAACACACAACACTCATACAAGACAAAAAAGAAGGAGGTATAGGCTTACAAGACATTCACACAAAAATCAAAACGCTTAGAATAAAATTTGTAGGGAAAGTAGTAAGGACTCCCAATAACTTCCCCTTAGTATTATATTATTTTGGACTTAGACTAAACAAACTCCTCCCCATTCAAAACAACACACCCCATCATTTTGGTAACCATACACATCCATTCTATAGATCACTCACAAGACACCTACCCAGCAATGAAAACATAACACACCACGACTCAAAAACAATATACACTATACTCAGAGACAAGTTGAAAGAAAACCTAGAAGTTAGAATAAAGTGGGTCAGGGAGTTAGGGGTTAAACCAACCAACTGGACAGACACATTCACGCATTTACACAACAAATACATAACACCCAAAGCACGAGAAGTGGCCTACAGATTACTCTTCGGGATGACCCCAATAAAAGGAAGACTTTCAACTACAACAGGGTCCAAATATACCTGTGCAATTTGTAAAAAAGAAAACCAAAACCCAGAGAAACACTTATTTAGTGAATGTGAGCTGGTTGAGGAAGCAAAAAAAACTTTAGAAGATATTATTGACGCAAACAGTCAAACCTGTGCAAATGTAAATACTGCTATTTTCTTTAACAAAGTACCTAAAGCCATAAATAAAAAACTAAGAGACATCAATGTAATTATTTTATCAGAATATAGAAACCTTATTTGGAATACCTACTTACAAATTGTCTACCATAATAAACAATATGCTAAAGTATTATTAGATCACATTTTTAAGAAAATTATTGAACGCAAAGTGAAACAATATAGCGCTACATAAAAATACCAAGATTGTCCATTAACTTAAAGAAAAGGGAATATATATATGAATATGTGTATGCGAGTGTGTATGCGTGTGTATAGATATATATCCTAAATGATCCTTTTTGTATGTTAAAAGACCCTGTAACCATATCATTAAAAAAGCTAGTACTCAAAATATAAAAAAAAACAGTGATCGCCCCTTAAAATTGACAAGAGTTAAGACAATTCAAGACAATACACAATCACGAAGGCCACGCCTTGACCTTGTGACTGTAAAGACTTTAACCAAAGTTTTGATCTACAAAGACGAGCGAGTTAGGCAGGAGAAAACGAGAGATCTCATTCGATTAAAACAGAGAATCATATCGAAATGGAACATTAGGCCGTCAAGTCAAGGAACGGAAAAAACAATGAGGAACCAGGAGCGAACACGTGAAAACCCAAGAAAAGGGAAAGAAAAGAGTAACTCCAAGAAATCAAGAACAAGGGCAGACCTTTACGTTTTATGTAAACATTGTTTTTCTTCTGTTGTTACTGTATTGAGAATCAGGCATGACCACATGATATCTAAGCAAACAATTCTTTGTATAAATTTGTACTTTTTAACAATTATGTTCATAGTAACTGTTTTCGAATATTGAAAAAATACCACCACTATCCGTATTGTGCATACCTGTGCAGTCTACATATATATTATTTCTTACTACCTTGCAAACGTTTACAGTCTGTACATATATTATTTTTCTTCTGTTTTTCTAATATTGAGCATCAACATAACTTCATATCTCAACAAGCTTCTACATCAAATTGTTACTAAATTAGTATTTAGTTTCATTGTCAAAAGTTGTAAAAAAAAAATAAAACAAATTCTCCACTATCATTGTCAATATTGCGCATGCTTGTGCAGTCTACAGAGAAATAATATATTAAAGAGGGGAAGAGCAAAAATTTAAAAAGGGGGAAAAAAAAAGAAGAAGGGGGAAAATATTCAAAAAAAAAAAAAAGTATATATATATATACATATATATAGAGCTAAAAAGATACATATAAAATAACTTTCAGTACGACTCTAATTGGTCCCTGTGACCAGCCACAGAGAGAGTGTTTCTGAACAGAAACTCCCGATATACTGACTCTAGCAGACAGGATTTCCACCTTGATGATGAGGAAGTAGTTTTCCAAATCTCAAGGGAGGAAATCAAAAATTGTCTTTAAAAGGGAGACAACAAAAGAAACAATATAAAAGTTTAAATGCCTATGTTCGCATAAGTGTGTACACACATAGATGTGTATGCATGTTCGATAGAAGTTAATATAAAGAACTGGGGTAATGTAGCAAAGCACAAAGGAAATAACCATAAGCAATGTAGACAAAGTGGAAAAAAAATGTGACTACGATGTTTAAAATGTTTTAATATCATTTAAGTTTCTACTTTCACTCTTTGATTGTTTCTATTTAATTACCTATTGTTGACATTCTCACCACATATATTTTAAGACTTAAATTTCAAAAATATTCATTATATGCTATTGGAAAAAAATAACGCCATATACAAAGCAATTTAAAAAGTTCAAATATTATGACAACCTAATTGTAACTATATGCATTGCTATGTTTTGCAATCATTGTACTTTAAAATATAACTACTTCATTTGTACGCTTACTAATAAAATATGCACCTTTTTTTTTATTAAAAAAAAAAAAAATAAAAAAAAAAAAAATAAAGCCCAATAAAGAGGCCAATAGCCCAAAAAAGAGGCAATGCCCAAAAAAGAGGCAAAGAAAAGAGGCAAAGGCCCAAGGATTCCTAGGATGTAAACAGCTCGACAACTGAAGTCAAAAGCTAAAAAGCTGAGGTATCCTAAAAAAAAAAAAAAAAAAAAAAAAGTAGTCTTGCCGAGACGTCGAGTTAATCTGGACGGCCCGAAAACCACGATGACGAGATTGAGTCTCTACTTCTGAGCGTGAAGTCGATCACGAAACGGTTGCTTGCTCTCGCAACAGTTTCACTGATCATTGAGGATCGTTCCTCTCCTCCATTAGTGAGGAGACGGAGGAAGTAGAGGCAATCCGAGTGGTTTTATTTTTAAACTAAAATATACGATTGGGAAGAAAGACTTGGAAGGGGGACACGACAATTCGTTCACTGACATTTCGTTCACCGACAAATCGTTCACGACTTTTCGTTCACGCGACTATTCGTTCACCAGACATTTCGTTCACCCGACAATTCGTTCACGCGACTATTCGCTCACGAGACTATTCGTTTACGCGACTATTCGCTCACAGACAACTTGTTCACCGACAGTTGGTTCACGACAAATCGTTCACGCGACAAATCGTTCACTAAAAATTCGTTCACAGACAAATTGTTCACAGACAAATCGTTCACTGGATATTTCCAAAAACAAAAAAATTGCTAGAGATCGGGCCTGATCCGAAATTCTTTGTTAATTTTTGTTTGTTTGTTGTTAATATTTTGTTAACGAGGACAGTATGTGATAAAAAATTATACTTAAAAGAAAAAAGAGATCTTACAAGCAAGCTGAAACATTTAAATGGGACCTCACTTTACTATAGGTAACATTTTTACTTTCAACATGTAGGCCTTCTTTTACACTCATGTCTATCATGTAGTCTTTTTCGACCTACCCATATTTGCTTATCTTCTTATTAGCGGTCCAGATGTTTAATTAACATACCCATTTTATTGATATCTTTTTAACAAAAAACAAATCTTATCTTATATAATACAGACGTTTCTTCAAAAAAGAAGATGATTACGTCCTACGCGTCATGCATTCTGCCAAGTCACTGGTTTTCCTGGCTAGCTCAGACACACTAGTATTTTTTCCACAATCCTTACTGTGTTTTTACGAAAGATAATTTAGATTTTTAACAATGGTACTAGATTTGGTACAATATATGGTTTCACTGTTCAACTCTGAACGTCACATACTAGATACAGATCTAAGGTTAATACTTATCAATTAAGACATCTAAGAAAAAAAAAACTAATTACATATACAGCACTAGGAAATATTTTGGTTCCCTATCAAAAAATTATAAATTTATCGCAATACAACAAAATAAAATTGTTTCAATAAATTTGTTATTGAAGTCCAAGCAATCAAATTAGTCTACCAATGGGTGGTCACATATAGAAACAAGTTAACTAAAATAAAAATAAAATAAAACTTCTTTTAAACTTGATGGAAAGTACTATACTAGTGTCTAGTAGACATTTTCAATGTTAACAGATTGAACATGTGTATAGGCAATGTCCAATAAAGTTTTATTACTTCCAGAGGAGCCAGTCTGTCTAGCACTCAACTAGGTGTTAACTAGAGTATCCGGATGAATGGGTAGATTCCCGGTAGATGAACAAAAAAAGAGGGGGGTGTAAAGGTATATTAAAGGTGAAAGTAAAAATGTTAAAGTAAAGTGAGGGCCCGTTTACATTTTTCAACTAGCTTTTTTTTTTCTTTTTTTTTCTTTTAAGTATAATTTTTATCACATAGGCTACTGTCCTCATTAACAAAATATTAACAACAACAACGAAATTAAATAAACTCAGATTTGACATGATCTCTAGATTTTTTTTTGCATTTGGAAATAATAGCTACAAAAGTTTTAATGTAAATAAATTAAACACGCGACGAGAATATATAATATTAACAATATGTTACTATCCAGTGAACGATTTGTCTGTGAACAATTTGTCCGTGCCGTGAACGAATAGTCGCGTGAACGATTTGTCGCGTGAACGATTTGTCGTGAACCAACTGTCGGTGAACAAGTTGTCGGTGAACAAGTTGTCTGTGAGCGAATAGTCCGTGAGCGATATGTCGCGTGAACGAATAGTCGCGTGAGCGAATAGTCGCGTGAACGAATTGTCGGGTGAACGAAATGTCTGGTGAACGAATAGTCGCGTGAACGAAAAGTCGTGAACGATTTGTCGGTGAACGAAATGTCAGTGAACAAATTGTCGTGGAACCCTTGGAAGGTGGTTAGGTCCACCCTTCTGGTACTCTGCTGCTCAAATTGATAGGGCAAGAGGCTATTAAGCCCTCAATGGCTAGCCTCATGACTGTTTTAAGTCTGTCTCCTGACGAAGTGGGTTCTCTCTATGGATTCGAGAACCCTTTCGTTTGGTTCTTAGTTCCTAATAGTTCAAGGGTGAGAGTCCGTATTCTAGGAAAGACTTTTGGGACTGAAAGCACCCTAAAAGTTGAAGTTTCAACCATTGAGGATGAAAAGGTCAGGGTGACACTGCACTGGGTGGCACCGACTATTGTCAAAAGCAAAATCACAGAGATTTTCGAATCTTTCTGTGAAGAAGGCTCTAAAGTAGAGCCTGTCAAGTTAGGCAATTCGGACAAGTGGGCCGCTTTGTCGAAAATCAAGAAAGGGACAGAAGTCCCTCATTACATCCACCTGAAATATGTAGATGATCCCAGAGTATATAAAGTGCTTATCACTTTAGAAGATAACACCGGAGAACACAGTCAAACCTGTGCAAATGTAAATACTGCTATTTTCTTTAATAAAGTACCTAAAGCCATAAATAAAAAACTAAGAGACATCAATGTAATTATTTTTTCCGAATATAGAAACCTTATTTGGAATACCTACCTACAAATTGTCTACCATAATAAACCATATAATACAGTATTATGAAGTCACATTTTTAAGAAGATTATAGAGTGAAACAATATAGCGCTAAATAAAAATACGAAGATTGTCCATTAACTTGGATAAAAGGGAATATATATATATATATGTGTGTGTGTGTGTGTGTATGCGAGTGTGTATGCGTGTGTATAGATATATATCCCAAAAGATCCTTTTTATATATTTAAAGACCCTGTAACCATATTATTAAAAAAGCTAGTACTCCAAATAAAAAAAAATTTAAAAAAACAGTGATCGCTCCTTGAAACTCCCAATATACCGACTCTAGCAGACAGGATTTCCACCTTGATGATGAGGAAGTAGTTTTCCAAATATCAAGGAAGGAAATCAAAAATTGTCATTAAAAGGGAGACAACAAAAGAAACAATATAAATGTTTAAATGCCTATGTTCGCATAAGTGTGTACACACATAGATGTGTATGCACGTTTGATAGAAGTTAATATAAAGAACGGGGGTAATGTAGCAAAGCACAAAAGAAAACAACCATAAGTAATGTAGACAAAGTGGAAAAAAAATGTGACTACGATGTTTAAAATGTTTTAATATCATTTAAGTTTCTACTTTCACTCTTTGATTGTTTCTATTTAATTACCTATTGTTGACATTCTCACCACATATATTTTAAGACTTAAATTTCAAAAATATTCATTATATGCTATTGAAAAAAATAACGCCATATACAAAGCAATTTAAAACGTTCAAATATTATGACAACCTAATTGTAACTATATGCGTTGCTATGTTTTGCAATCATTGTACTTTAAAATATAACTACTTCATTTGTACGCTTGCTAATAAAATATGCACCTTTTTTTTTTTATTAAAAAAAAAAAAAAAAAAAAAGCCCAATAAAGAGGCCAATAGCCCAAAAAAGAGGCAATGCCCAAAAAAGAGGCAAAGAAAAGAGGCAAAAGCCCAAGGATTCCTAGGATGTAAACAGCTCGACAACTGAAGTCAAAAGCTAAAAAGCTGAGGTATCCTAAAGGTAGTCTTGCCGAGACGTCGAGTTAATCTGGACGGCCCGAAAACCACGATGACGAGATTGAGTCTCTACTTCTGAGCGTGAAGTCGATCACGAAACAGTTGCTTGCTCTCGCAACAGTTTCACTGATCATTGAGGATCGTTCCTCTCCTCCATTAGTGAGGAGACGGAGGAAGTAGAGGCAATCCGAGTGGTCTTATATTTAAACTAAAGTATACGATTGGTAACAACCCCTCTAGTGGGATTCACTGATGATACAGCGACGTTTCACAGGGCCGCATTCTGAGTTATTAATAACTTTTCAGATGGCCGCATCCTCAATTAGATAATATCTTTGTTGGATTTGATCTGCTCTGTATGGTTCTGAAGATTTAGAGAAAGAAAGAGAGGTACGTAGAATACTTAATGTCAACCTCTCCCACCTTTATAATGCACATAAGGACTGCGTGTGTGTATGGGGCAAGGAAGAAGACTTACGGTTTTCTACAATGGGTACGAATAATTTGATTTGAAGTTAGCGCTTACAATGCCCGTGACGTAAGCTTGTGTTTGTTTCTTGTTCTCTAAGAACATCATTTAGGATCCCAATCGTGCTAGCATCACAACTAAACATTTTCCATTCCAACAATTTCAAAGTTAAACGTTTATTTTTTTACTGTTAAAACAATTCTCAGACTGCTGGCACCAGGGAAGATGGAGCTCTTTACGAAATTGTCTAGTCTAGGCATATGGTATAAGAAATGTGTCCTCCGTAAGTTCTCATGTGGGCCCCAACTAGTCAAGAGTCATGGGCCCAAGTGCAATGAACCCCTTTGCGTCATTGTTGCTACTGTGGGCCCCTAATGGTCTTTCGCGAGATGGATGCTACGCCACTGGTTATAGCCCTGCACAAAGATATAATATGATGTAGGCATATGGCCCACTTAATTCACTTCGCAGGCGTTAATTTTAAACTTCTCTAGGTGAAGACACAAGTATAGAGATTAGTAGAGATTAAGTATAAAATTTAATTTTAAAGAAAGTTCTGAAAGGCAAAAAAAAAAATAAATGTAGATCTAGAATCTAGAGGCCGTCTAGATCTAGATTTAGATCTATAGCTACTGTAAGTGTAAGTGTAAGCAAAACAAATCTATTTTTCGTTTTCCGTACTTTATGCTCCGCCTTTTTACACAATTAAAACTTTGACCTTTCAACCAAAACACAAATGCACATTTGTAACTTTTTACTTTTGGCATGTGCGAGCGAGGACTATCGTCACAAAATTTTGTCTTACAGATCTACTGATAGATCTAGGTCTATCTCAAATCACACGGTCAAAAGGGAAAATTTCAGTCTAAGAATAGATTAGAATTTAAAATGAAAGGTAATGAATCTAGATTTAAATATAATATAAACCAGATAATGATCATAATGAGACGTTTTTTAAGCCGTTTTAAGCTTTTAGTTTTATATTAATAATTAATAATATTAGTTTTATTACTAATTAAGGACACGACAAGGCTTCACAAGGCAGTACTGAGTAAAGGCTTAGATCTAGGCTTAAGACTTAAGGTTAATTACTTTAATTATAGTTAGATCTAATTGTAATTATAATTAATACTTTTAATAGTAGTATAAAAGTATAATAATAATACATATTATACTAAATACTTTTAAATAATAGAGTCTAGATCTAGTAACTAATAATAGATTCTATTTAATTGATAATAATTCTAGACTCTAGTATTTCTAGTCCTAGCTAGACTTAGACTAGAATAGATAGATCTATCGGTAATCATCTAGAGAATCTAATCTAGATTCTAGATGATTTATCATGATGAACAGATGATGATTAGATCTCTGATTCTAGAATAGTTAGTAGTAGTAGTAATAGAATATGATAGACTGTAGACTACGTCACTAAATAAATTATAAATTATATTATGGCTTTTAAATAGCACTTACTTTCATACTTACTTATATAGCATCATCATGCTCAGAGCGCTTTGGTCACTTTAATCCAATCTGAGGTGTGGGCCAGTGGGAGGGAGGGGGTATCTATTTCTAGAAGAAGGTTTTTTCGTGCTGCCTTCAGGTGCTCAGTAAACACAACTCTGCCAGAGTCAGGTGTCGAACTTCATAGGTAGCCAAGCCAAGTAATGCACTTAGCCTCTCTACCACGCTTCCCACTACAGTAACTAGTTACTAGAAAAGATTAGATGAAGTACTTAGATTTAAAGTTTTAAAGTAGATTAGATAAACTTGATAAAGATATCAATTGAATTATTTAGATCTATCAATTATTTATTATCTAGATGATAGATCTATGTCTATATATAGAGAGAGAGAGTATAGAGTGACCCTAAAAAGCTTTTTTTAAGAGTCTAGTTAGCCTCTAGAATCTAGATCTAGTCAACTCTAGTCTCTTACTTTTAGATAAATCAATAAATCGCTTTTTCATTCAAGCTGAAAATACACTGATAAAAGCTACATTGTTTGAAAAAAAGTAAAGGTCATCTAATTCTGTGACCCACAGTTAATGAATGTCTCGTGTGGCCACACAACGACCAACCGCCTTTACTTTTCCCAAACTAGTGTCAGGTACCCATTAGGGCTGGGTGGACTCAGAGGCGTCCAAAGATCCTAAAATAAAAAATCCCAGCCTTCACCAGGATTCAAACCCAGGACCCCCAGCTTGGAAACCAAGAGCTTTACTGCTGTACTCAGCCACCACATTGTTGGAAAGAACTTGAAAACATTTTTTCAACCAATTTTATCCTTGCACAATGAGTAGAAGTGGAAAATTTTTTTAATTTACTTTTGAAAAAATACAACAAAGAAAATGAGACAACTAACAGTGCATTTGAAAATGATGTCCCAGTATGTATGTATGTATGTATGCAGTATGCATATGGACTGTCGTTCTGTCATTTCTGTGTTTCCGGGTTCATTCCCTGCCCGCTGCCATCCTGTGTTATCCTGCGGGAGATCTCGACTAGGAAGTAGATATTTTCTTCAATATCTAAAACATGTAAAACATTTTACAACATTCTCACCCTTGCAATGGTACTGCCAATTTTAGCTGCGACACCTCTGAGGGTACTGAGGAATTTTATAGCTGTGAGTCATCAGAAAAAATGTGGTATAAGATGCCAGTTGGCTGTATGATACCGCTGAGTGGGTATGTATACATAGTGAACAGTATTGATCCTTGGGATACTTCATACTTCGAGTGTAAGCCAGTTAACCATGACACTTGAGTTCATTCAGTCAGATAGGAGCCTAGCCACTTTAGGGTGATTCCTGCTAAACCAAAATGGTAGAGCATCTGGCCATCATAATCTCATGTTCTAGCATATCAAAGGCTGCAGTTAAGTCCAGCATGGAAAGGATTGATATGTGGCCTATATCTGAATTGTGAAGTAAGTCATTTAGTACCCTGACCACTGCTTTGTCTGTGCTACAGCATTTCCTTAATGCAGATTGAAATTCTTCCAAGAGACAGGACCATTCAAGACGGGAAAGAAGTTGTGCTAACACAAATGCACTCCAGAGGCTTCAACAAAGGGAAGATTTTTATCTGGCAATAGTCTTTTACTAAAGGCCTTTCAAGTGCATGCTTGCTTTGCTGTGGTACAATGCCTGAAGTTAGTGAACAGTTCATAATGGTAGTCATTGTTGGGATAAGTTTGTCTATACATTCAAGGAAGAAGGAAGTTGAAATGGTATCAAGGTCACATGACTTATTTAGGATCTTTAAAATAAGACTCTTGACACTGAAACTCACAAAAAGGAGAATTTGAAAGATGGGAGATATCAGAATTCCTCATTTAATTACTTACTTAATCCTGTGTACTCTTGGGGAGCATAGGGCAGCAACCACACCTCTCCACCAAACTCGGTTCTGAGCAGTTTTCTTCATCTGGTCCCATGTTATTCTATTACCCTCAGCTTCACTGACGATTGACCACTTCCAGGTTTGCTTGGGTCTGCCCACTTTCCTCTTTCCTTGCAAATTCTAATCATGTGCCAGCCTGCAACATTGGTAGCTGGTTTTAGGGTGTGTCCTATCCAGCTCCACTTATTGATGATCTCCAGTGCTCTTTGTCACATACATGAGTGCCTTTAACTTGGTGGAATTAGGGTCTACTAGTGTTAAGCCAATGACACTGTGATGTCTTGGAATATGGACTTTTGTCTTGTTCTCTCCCACAAATTGACAGTAGTTATCTTTTCTTTTCTGGCCACCTAGTTCCTAATATCCAGCGTAGGCATCTGTCATCAAAGGTCTGGAGCTTTTCCGTATTTGTTTTAGTGACTCTCCATGATGTATGATAATTTCACATTTGATCTAACATAATTATTTAAGACATCAAGGCATTTTAATAGTATCATCAGACACAAAAACAATAGTTTTGGACCAATGCAAAAAGTGAAAAAAAAAAGTCTGTGTTAGACCATCAGTATATAACAATAATAAATTCCTTTTGGTCAAGCCATTTTTATAATAGCTAGACATTCCATGTATTCATTGTCAAAGTTTACATCTCAATGTTTCCTTGCTTTGTTTTGTGGTCACACTAAGTATTTAATGGGTGTCCTTAATTTAGTCATCTGTTTCTCTCACACATTCATGCTAATGAAATGAAACTATTTCTGCTTTGCCTTTTGGTCACTCTTACCTGGAATTTTCACCTGGAAGCAGAAAATTGAAAGTTATGAACCCGAATTAATTGACTTTATTGTCCTTATAAAAACCTTACATTCAAAGAAAATGAAGTTCTGTGATTCAGAAATGTAAAGAAATGGATCTTGCATTCTAGCAGTATCATATTTCCCATGCAAGCATCAAAATAACCTTCACCTTCCCTTTAGTCATTTGGACTGTTGGGGCGCCTCACATGATCTGTTGACCATCTCTCTCCATTCCTGTCTTTTGCCATAATTTGAGTCATTTTCAATGGCAAGCTTGTACATTCTTTGATATTGTCTTCCCATAGTTTATTTTGGCAGCTTTTCTTTTTCCCTAGGAAACTGCATAGAAAATACAATAGACATACACATATATGTAACCCTGCCGGACCATGTAACAAAAAAGGACGACATATATATAATACAACAAAAAAAAAAGTACTGGGTGAGAAGGTATTGATGATCTCCATTGCTATTTGTCACATACATGAGTGCCTTTAACTTGGTGGAATTAGGGTCTACTAGTGTTAAGCCAATGACACTGGAATCATGGGACAGCAATAAGGGAGAAGGCTGTGAAAGCATTGGATATTTGGCCTGTTGGTAGTGGATGCCAGCTTTATCAGCAAGTCTATTGGGATGAGCATCTACTTCCATCTACTGTTTTGTAACTGACAGACGTTCTTCCAGTCTTTTGTATTATTCAAAGCATGATTGTACAGACTTCTCCCTCCTAAAGGGTCTACATTTGCACTTATAACAGCAACATTTAGTGGGCTTGTCCTGAAAGTTTCTCAGACAGACCATAATGCTTGGAACTGTTCAAGACCTATGATCAGAATGCAACTAAATGTAGTCATCATAGCATGTCTGCTTTGGCTCCTCACTTTGTGGATGCCGTTTACCACATGATGCAAAGTTTCCTTGAGGCCTTTCTTGCAATTTCCTACAGGTAAAGTTCCCCTTTCAGACATTGTGGTCTATAGGGCAGATGATGTGAAGGTTATCTGTTTCTGTGGCCTATGGTTAACGAGGGTGTTATGTGGCCAGCACAACGACCAACCGCCTTTACTTTTCCCCAACTAATGTCAGGTACCCATTAGAGCTGGGTGGACTCAGAGATGCCCAAAGATCCACAAATTACATATTCCAGTCTTCATCTGGAGTCAAACCCGGGACCTCTGGTTTAAAAGCCAAGTGCTTTACTGCTCAGCCACTGAGCCTCCAACTTCTTACAGGTGCTCATCCTTTCTTAGTTTGCAATCAAGAGTGACACTAAGGTGCTCAGATGCCTGTCTTCCTAGGCTGGATTCAAAAATGTGAAGAGCACTTATTTCTGTTTGTTGAATTATATTTATTTCAGATTTCAGTCAACTGTATCCTACTAAAAACTTAACATTAGCTAAGGCAAATACATTTTTGGTTACAGTTCACATGTCCAGATGTTATATATGGTTATAGCCATCCTGGCAACATGAATATTTGTTTACTTTACAGAATATACTAGTTTCAAATCTCACATTTAGCATAGCCAAAACAATACCATTTTTATCTAGTAACAACTCTTTATCAAGTCCTCTCTTTTATTGGGGGGTGGATCCCTTATTCTTTCCCTTTAGCTATCACTCATACATGTGTCCCAACATAAACAATGTCAAATTCAACATGTGAAATAAAAACATACATTCTCTGTTCACTCATGAAATTGTATTATCCAGTCCACAGCAGTTCTTTATTCTCTTATTATAGTAACTGTTAACATTTTTCTGACAATATAAATTTCTATTTGAAAAAAAAAAAGGAGAAAAAAATAGATATTTAACTATTGTTTTTCTGGGGTTTTTTAATTTTTGTGTGTGTTTTATTTGTAGTTCATCAATTATAAAATAGACCAGGCCAATTGATACAGCCATCATCGTCAGTCGAAATGGGAGTGAATGTTGTAGCTCTTGTGGTCCTGGTGGTCTTCTATTTGGTCATATTAGCAGTAGGAATCGTTGCCGCCTGGAAAGTCAAAGTGAAAGGCCGTGAAATAGGAGTGACTGGTGGACTTGAGACTACGCTGGTGGCTGGCAGAGATCTCAAGACTGTTATTGGTATATTTACTATGATAGGTAAGCTCATGTGTAATATGTAGACACCTGGCCTAAATTATCTAATTATTTCTGAATGTTGTTTGTTAAGTCTTGAAGGTAAACAAAATTGTTTACAGATTTTTGTTTTTATAAATATTTTTTCTTTGCTAAAGTACTTTTTGCATTTGGTAGCAATTATCTCCCTTACCCTGCCAACATTTCTTTGGCAGTGGCAACCAGTGTTTTTTTTTTCTTATCATATGATGAATAAAGAATAAAAAAAAGTATTTTAAACTATGTACTTGTAAAGTAATAGAGATTTTCATGAATAGGTGGAAAAACTACTATTAGCTAGCTGTTATGAAGTGTGGGTGTCAACCAGCAGTTTGGTACTATGAAAATTTATTAAGATATTGTCAACAACACTACCTCAGTTATTAATATGTAGAAGAGAACAAAGGACTATTTGATAACCTATGTTTTTTTAGAAGGTAAAATCATTGCAGAATCAAATTTTCCATGGTCTTCCATTAGTATTAACATTGAAAATTTAATTTAGCATCCTTGACATGGTTACTTTATCATGAGAATCTCCAATATTAGGAGAAAATATATTATTTCTGGGTTGTTTTTTTTTAGTGCATGCTTTTTTTTTTTTCAATTTAGATCCAGAATGCTATTTTATTTTTGTTTAATATTGCAGTAATTCATTTCTTTTACTAACTTATTTCGTTTATTAAAATTCCATTCATCTTGCAGCGACAACGGTAGGAGGAGGCTATATTAATGGAACAGCAGAATCTATAGCCAAAGATGGCATGATTTGGACACTTGCACCATTGGGCATTTTCATTGGTCTAAATTTAGGTAAGTTATAGTCTTTAGTGAACACTGAAAGCCAGATTGCACCGAAGTATTTCTTCTTACTTACACTTGAAGCTATTAAAATGATGGTATGTTTTATATTGGTCTTTAACTCTCTGAATATTTATTTATGTTGTGGGAAATGTTTCACACGCATGCTTTCTCACCTCCCTTCCTCTAAAGGGATTTATCAAAGTAAATGCAGTTAACAAGAGGACAGATTAGTTAATCAGTAGAAAGAAGATTTTGTTAAATTTAAATTAGAAACAGTGATTGATGTCTATCTATTTCAGGCGGAGCTTTTTATGCCAGACGGATGAGAGACTGCGAGTACCTGACCATGCTGGACCCTTTCCAGCTTCACTACGGCCACATTGTGACTGTGCTGATCTACATGGCCAGCCTCATGGGGGATCTTTTGTGGAGCGCATCCATTCTCAATGCATTAGGTATAGTTTTGGTTTACATCTTTACGAATATTAAGTCTTTTTTTTAATATAATTTTTAATTGCTGTGTTAAGCTTGCAACTTAATGGTCTTCTTCAACTCAGCCAGTTCTTTATGTTTTTTTTTTTCAATACGTTTAAGAAAAGCCTTTTTTTTTTTTTGGAGCTAGGCTTACTGATTGTCTCCATAGATTTGTAGAGATATATTTCCACTTTGAGTGCAAATAAGATACTTGATGATTAAGAGAATGTCAGACCATCGTTTTCATGTTTGTGTCCAGTCATATACTTTATTACTTACGATGTGAGGACCTCTGTTAGTCTACCTAGTTTTAATGGGTACTTGACTATTGGTTAAAGTAAATAGGTGTTAGGAGCTTTTTGTGCTAGCCTAATTAACTGTTAGGAGCTTTTTGTGATAGCCACATTGACTAACAATATTAAACTGGTTGAGAGTGTTGGCATATGCACAGGTTTTATTTCCATTAGTTCCATTAGATTTAAGGGGCTAGTTTGCACATTTATAGCTTATGAATCACACTAGTCAAAATGGTTTTATAAATTTTAATAAGTCATTTCTAACATGGCATTCTGTATTTCATATGTAGTGAAATACTTTGCACATTTATAGCTTATGAATCACACTAGTCAAAATGGTTTTATAAATTTTAATAGTCATTTCTAACATGGCATTCTGTATTTCATATTTAGTGAAATACTTTGTCCCTGAAAGAATAAAATGTTTACATTAACAGTTGACTTCCTAGTTGTAGAACTATGGTTCATCTCGTAGAACACTTTTCATATGATTGTGGACACTCCTGTCCACAAATGTACTGCAGGTTAAGGTGAATTTCGCTTTGGGGGTAGAGAAGCCAGCCACTTTTAGTTTGACATGCTTATATTCCAGAGCTATGGCAAATGCTTTTTTGCCTTCCATAAATTACAGATAATAGAACTCAACTTAAATTTTACAGTTAATCTTAAACTATTTATATATTCTAGATTTCTTTTTTTTTCCCGTTATATACATGTCTGCATAATTGTGCTTATTCATTACATTTTTTATGTCAGGCACAACACTAAGTGTTATCGCCAACATCCAACTTACTGTGGCAGTCATCATGTCCGGCTCTGTCACCACCATCTACACCATGATAGGCAGCATGATCTCTGTGGCCTACACAGACGTTGTGCAGCTGGCCTTCATTTTCATTGGTCTGGTGAGTCAGAAGCACTATTGTTCCATTTAATAACTACTATTAAAAGTAGTTTCTGACTGGGTGTTTCAAGGTCATTAGTCACAACCGAAAAGTACACAGAAACCTATCTCATCAAGTGATGTTTGTGTGTGAGTGTATACATGTTTTGTGTGTGAATATTGTTCATGTTACATCTATATATATATATTGTTATGGCAGTTATGCTGAGATGGACAAAAATTGTATTGAAACTGAATTCCCATTTGTTTAGACCAATAAAATTATCTTTAAAGTCATTTTCAACTAACTTAAAAGGTTTTGTGAGAGAACCATTGGTGAAAGTAAAGCAAAGTAATGTTTGTGATCTGTTTTGACACAGACAATCAACAAAATCCATGGGCAGGTGATGCCAGAGTTTAAGGACATATAAACCCTTCACAATAAATAACATTGCTGTATTTATCCCATTTGACTTTTTTTGAGGCTTATTGTCAATGGCAGGAAAAACATTGTTTTTTCTGCTATTGGAACTTTTTATAGCAGGACAATATATTTTATCTCATTTATTTGTAGAATTAAAGTACTAGTGTTCTGTACGTCAAAAGGTTTTAATCATGTCCTTGCTGTGCAGATGTTGAGTTTACCATTCATATTCACCAATGAAAAGATTGGGGACTTCTCAGCCAATCAGACTGTTTGGCTTGGTCATGTGGAGAGCAACATGTGGGGACTCTGGGTAGATCTTCTTATAGCCATGGTAAGCTCCTTAGCAATGATTGCTTAAAAGAAAGTAAAATCATAAGACCAAGATGTTTATAAGCATGACACATTGTATACAACTATTATTTTTATGTAATATAAGAATTTGAAACACCTACCAGACTATGGATATTTCTGTTGTTTTTTTTCTCTCAATAGAAAATAACACATGTGAATGGATTCTTTAAACTATACTTAGTTAATTAAATAAATGTAAAAGAAAGTAATGTTCCCCTTTCAGACAGGCAGTTGACGTAAAGGTCTTCTGTTTCTGTAGCATATGGTTAATGTTGATGTGACCACAACAACGACCAACTGCCTTTACTTTTCCCCAACTAATGTCAGGTACCCGTTAAGAGTTAGGTGGACTCAGAATAGTCCAAAGATCCTGAAATTAAAAATTCCAGCCTTCATTAGGATTAAGTTAATTAAATAGTTAATTGGTAGTTGTTGTTTTTTTTTATTGATTCTTGTTTTGTTTTTCATGTAAAAGAAATAAGTGCAAAATTTCATCTTGATCCGAGATTGGTTGTGTGAGAAATAACATGTACCAACTTTTTACCAGAGAGACAGAGTGAGTTGTTGTAAGCTTTGTAGAAAGTAAGAAAGTAAAGGAACCTCTTTTAGACCTTGCAATTGATGGGGGCTCCTCTGTTTCTATTGCGAAGGATGTTACAACCAGCTGCCTTCACTTCACCAACATTTGTCAAATACCTGTTAAAGCTGCCTCGACTCGGGGGCATTCTAAATATACTGAAGTTCAAAATCCCAGTTCTCGCAGGTTCAGAAGTCAAGCACCTAACCACTCAGCCATCAAGCCCACATTGAGTAAAGTAGCAACCAATCAAACCCTATAGCCTAATAAGCTTAAGACTTGCTATTCGTTTTGTTTGAGATATACACATTTACATTTCATGGCCTAAAAGAATTGTGTCCTGTAACCTGTTGTTTTCTGTACTTTTAGACTCTAGGCACCATTCCCTGGCAGTCCTACTTCCAGCGTGTGCTGTCTGTAAAAAGTGCCAAACAAGCTCAAGTCTTGTCCTTTGTTGGAGCCGTCGGTGCACTGGTCCTGGTGATTCCTTCTGTCATGATTGGCATTGCTGGAGCTAGTGCAGGTATTTCTTTTCTTAATCTTGTGACTATCTAACTTTTGTATGGTCAATGTTAAATTTACATAGATTGCACATCCAGCCAGATAACTCATGCAGTACTTTGTTTTTATTTGTCACCAAAATCAAGATGTTTGATCGAGCATTGAAGTGTCATTTTTTCTATCATTATCAGCATCTTAGATCGAGTGTCAAAGTTTATTTCAACTTGGACTTAAGCTAATTATTGAATTCAAACAGACCCACAATTGTAGTGTTCTTTTTACTTTCGCTATTTTCTGTTTAATATAAGGATGCAGAGTTGCCGGCACAATGAGTGATAAATTTAAAATTTCCAACAAGGAATCAGTTACCACAAATACCCAGGTGCCATAAGAACATTTGAGAGTACCCATACTAGAGAAATGTTGTTCTCACCTGACAAGCTTTGAACCCAGCACTTTTTTTGCAGCTAAAAAGTACAACCCTTTATTAATATTAAGTATGCAAGATGAACAGCCTGATAATTGATTTCCTATAGATTGGTACAAACTTAGACCTTAAAGATGATGTCCTGACATGTCTTTTGCAGTAACACAACATTTTATCAGCGTTTAGGTTTATTTTAGACTTTTTAAATAGCCCTTTAATCTTTGATTATATTTTAGGCATTTCATATGAATTCACATAATCGCTATTTATCTTAAACTTAAAATAGAAATGAAAACTTCTCAGTTTGATCTACATGTAGAAAATGCATTGCTTTTTATTACCCAGACTGGAGGAACACAACACAGGGGAGGTCACCGATGGAGACCAACCAATCCAGCCTTATCTTACCTATTGTCATAAATGAGTTTACACCTTCTGTTGTCTCTATATTTGGTTAGTAGCACTCTTAAAGTAATTGTTTAGGTTAATCCATTGGTTCTATTACATGGTTAATTTTATTGATCATGTAACTTTATATTTATTTATTTATATCGTTACCACTTTTATTTACAACTTTGGTTTTTATCATTAGTTATGAAACATCAGGTTGAAGTATTTACACACAATGGAGGCTGATTGACTGATTGATAAAGCCCTTGTCTTTCCAATTTGAGAAATGTCTAGTTCAAATTCTGATGAAGACATGGATTTATTTCTGGATTTTTAAGGTGCCCCTGAGTCCACCCAACTCTAATGGGTACCTGACATTAGTTGGGGAAAGGGAAAGGTGGTTGGTCATTGCTCCATAGATTGCAAGATCTGAAAGGGGTACCTTCACTTTCCTTTATATGCTGCACTTAGTTGAAAAATGATGCTGCCTAACGTAAATCTTATTCAAAGGATTTTTTTTTTTTTTTTTTAAATTTTAAGTCTCCAAGACAATATTCTTTTAGAATGATGTTAATTTCCTACTGACAAATTGTTTTCACTTTCTTGAAGGACTTGGTGCTATCTCTGCAGCAGTCATGTCCTCAATGGACAGTGCAGTCCTGGGATCTAGTTCCATGTTTACTCATAATATTTACAGTGAAATCTTCCGCAGAAATGTAAGTAATGGTTGTGTAAGTCTGATTTGCATGCTATTTGCTGTAGAAATCTTGTCTATGCGCATCAGCTAGTTCTTCTCTGTCCCCGCCAAACCATATATGTCATCCGCAAAGTGAAAGTTAATAATTCTTCTTCCACCAATGCTTACAGTACCTTTGAAACCTACAAGAGCATCCTCTGTTATCCTTTTAAGAAAGATATTGAAAAAGATTTTGTGAAATAAGGCAGCCCTGTCTCACTCCAACTTTTAAACCTTACCCTAGTGTTATTGTTGAAGTATACTGCACCAGTGGCCTGGTCATGAAGATTTTGTTTTATTATAAATATGTTTTTTGCTTATATTGTATTTTCCCATTGTCGCCCAGAGTGTTCCGTGCCAGACTCTGACAAAAGGCTTTTTGAAATTAATTAAGACATGAAAGAGATGAAAGATTTCTCACTGAATATTCTGAGATTCAGGATTTATTCTGTTGTGCTGCAGCTCTATCTAAAACTCATTTGTTCCTCTGATGTCATTTTGCCTGCAGTTTTAGAAGTTTAGTATAGTTTTTAACAGGAGTTTGCTGGGATGGTTTATGAGGCTGATAGCACAGTAGTGTTGGCAAAGTTGTGAATTACCTTTTTTTTTGGTATGATAACAATGGGTTATTGGGTCCAGGGCTGGGGGCCATTCTCCTTTCCATGTAACCCTACTTTAACACAATATAATAAAGTATTACAGAAATAATTAAATGAGTTTAAAAAAATAGGAATTTAATTTTATCCTGAAAAAAAAATGGAAATAATTAATCTAGAAATGAAAACTATTACCACTCTCTTACATTATAAAATACTAATTACATAAAAACATTCAGCAACTGGATAGTTACACAATTTTTTTCAAGAGATTAATCCATATGGTGGCCTACAAGTTAATTACTGCAATAGTTCATAGAACACCTATTCAGGTCTAATGGAAGGCTAAAACACAGTTTGGGAAACATTTAACTAGAGAAATGTTAATTGATTCTATACAGATTAAATTCATATTTCTTACTTTATCACACATTAACTATATATGTTCATTTTTTCCCAGGCTAGCAAGATTGAACTCAGAATCGTGCAGGTTGTTGCTGTCATTTTCATTGGCTGCATTTGTATGTTCATCGCCCTGTCCTCCAGTGTCATCTACGGCATGTTTATTCTAGCTGCAGATTTCGTCTTTGTTATCATCTTTCCGCAGTTGACTGCCATTCTCTACTGCCCAAAGTTTACAAACACTCTAGGCTCAGTGGCAGGGTATCTAGTGGGATTTCTCCTGCGTGTTGGCGCAGGTGAGCCGCTCATTAACATGCCAGTTTGGATTTATTTCCCTGAAATCTCTGGCCAGATGTTCCCGTTCAGGACTTTTGCTATGATAGTGTCATTTGTGACAATTGTAGTTGTTACATTTTTGACCAGACTCAAGCCAGTGAGTCGTTTCTTTATCAAGTTTGAACGAACGTCTGCAGATGAAGAGCGATCAAGACATTTGATGCAAGACAGGAGTGGAATGACACTCGCCCACACAGACAGCTCCGATTCTGAAGCAGAGAAAAGCAAACAGATTGTATCCAAAAAGGAGAAAAAAGTTGATGAAATGGAGTTGTGCTCGGCCAATGGAAAGTTCAGGAAAATAGACTCTTGATAGTACAGTTTTCATTTGTTAATGTTGCCGTCAGAATGACACTCTGTTCATTCCATCTAAAGAATACAGTGATATAGTTTTCTATTTATAAATCCGTTGCCAACTGCAAGCTTTTTTTTTTTTATCAATCTTTTATCAAATTTTTTTATCATGAAGAAAAAGAAAAGTGTACACTTAAATCTTTTTGTAAGTTCAGAAAGTTTGTGTAAATCTATAAACACTATCTGTATGTTTTATTGTATACCGGTTCCAAAAATATATTTTTTCTACAAAAGGTTTCAGGACTCTAAGAATACATATTTATTTTTAATAGTAATTTTTTTTTACATTTGTTTGTAACCGCAATGGTTTCTGTATGCTATATTGTTTACCTAATATAATTTTTTACAAATAGTTTTTGTCCTTATTTTTACTTACTGTAACTCTCCTTACTAAAATATCAACATTATTTTGTCTTCACTTTTTTGGACTGAATGATATTGTAGTCAAACATTAGCCACATGACCATATAAGCCTGGCATATCAAAGCAAGAGCTGCTTGTTACAAAAACTTAAGTTCAATGGTAAAGTCAAATTATGTTTGAATCATTTAGAATTTCAAGATAATAACAGCAAAACAAAAAAAAAACTGTTTTGTCATCTGTTTCTGTGTTGTGACCCATTCAACCAGTTGATGAGTTGTCTGGTGTCTGTTTTAGGTGTAGTTTTGGTAAATAGACTGCAAAAAAATGAAAATTTTCATAATAGGCATATTTTGATAAAAAGATGTTAAAAATCTTTTTTATGTGCATTCACACCATAAAAGTAGATGTGGTGGCTAAGTGGTAAAGCACTTAGTGTTCTCAGGTTCGAATCCAGGTGAAGACTGGGACTTTTAATTTCAGGATTCCAGGCGCCTCTTGAGTCCACCCAGCTCTAATAACCTGACATTAGTTGGGGAAAAGTAAAAGCAGTTGGTCGTTGTGCTGGCCAAATGACACCCTTGTTAACCTTGGGCTATAGAAACAGATGACCTTTACATCATCTGCCCTGTGAATCACAAGGTCTGAAAAGGGAACTTTACACCATAAAATATTTTGGCGTACTAGGCAGAACAGATCGCAAAGTAACTGATGAAACAATTAGGATATAAGCTCAACACACACACACATAAAGTATACCAGAGTTTACAGGAGATCACTGAAACATTTACATGTACATTTGTTACATGTCTGCATCATGACTTAGTTTGGATGGAATTAAGCTGCTACTTCCAAAAGGCTGGGGCCACTGCAATTTGACAAGCTTGGATGTAAAAAAAATATATACTTCAGCAAAGTATCAAAGTTTTGCTTTTTTTACTTCTTGCATTTTAGGACATTTTGGTAAATCAATATTGATAAAGAAAAATATGCAGATTTTTGTTTTGCTTTTAAGTTTTTTTAATCTATGACATATCTGGCCATATCATCATCTTAAGTCAATTTTTGATTTCATGTATTGTTAAATATTGCGTTTGTGTTTATTTGTTTTTATGTGAAATTTAAAAAAATGTTGCAAGGATCCTAATCATATTTAGTACATAAACTAGTTGATGAATTAGGATATTTTAGTAGTGCTGTTCTAAATATATGTTTATCATATCCTTCATCGTGGTGCTACAGCTCATGCAGGGAACTGTTTGAACACAAGTTGCTTCAAGTTCTCATTAGATTTTCATCTCAATGTCCTAACTCATCTGCCTCTTCATCTTCAAGCTATGTTATTCATGGTCTGCCTTTGGCTTGTCTTCTTTTTGGATTTAGTCTGTAGACTATTTTTTACCCTCTGAACTTTGACATACTTTCATAATGAGGTGCTTAACATATTCTTGTTTTCTTTTTTGCTGTAGATAACTCTTCACATAATTGAAATCTTCTGGTTAGTGGGTGTCCTCCAGCCAGGTTCTTCATGTATACCCTCTCATACTTTTGTAGGATTTTTCCTAAGTATTTGGCAGATTTTATGGTGTTTTTAATTAGTGTCCTGGTCTCACATAGGTGACTACTGGTCTTAAGATAGTTTATTTTCATAGATGCACTGTCAACATAATCTTCTCATGAGCTGGAAATATTTGCTGTACAGAGTGACATGTTTCCTACGTACTTAAACAACTGTTACGAATTGAAATTCGATTCAAATTTTTTTTTTACTTAATCTCAGAATTAAGTATTTTGAGTCATTTAAGTCTTGATTATATTATTTTAAGCTTGTTTGTTTAGTCTTCGTTAAAATTATACATTTTAATAAATTGTTACCTATCGAAGAAATGGTTTGTAGCTTTGTTGACACTTATAAACTTCTTTGTGCTGTCAGCTTGAGTTGTTGTAGCTAGTTCTTGGATGTTTTCTTTTTTTGGCAATTTCCTTTTATTTGTATACCGGTACTTGTTGATTTATTTTTATTTATTTTTTACTTTTTGTTTAAATTCTCAATTTATTATCTTCAAATTTTATTAGCAAAACAATTTTTATTTAAATACTAATTCCAACATTTTGATAGATCTTTTAATATCAGGTATTTTTGTCATATCATCAACAGAAAATTGTATGAAACATTTGTTTCTTTAGATACTTGATTAATTGCGTAGTACTTTGATACTAGTGAAAGTGTACTGCAACATTGAAATAATGTAACTGCTACATTGAAATAATGTAACTGCTACATTGAAATAATGTCTCTTTTTTCACTAAGCTGATATTATTGTCCAGACAAATTTATGCAAAATATCTTCTACCCATACAAAGTTTATAGCAAACTATTTTATTTACTATAAATTTGAGTTGAAACTGGGCATATATCCTCTTCATTTTTCAGTATAATTGTAATTTCATTGATCCCCCTCAATCATTGAATGACTATTATTTCAACAATCAAATAACTTATAGCCCAAGAGAAATAATCCAGTAATTTCTTTTTTTAGACTGTTGTTTTATGTCTATATGCGACATACATTATTTTTGTTAAAGATTGTTTTGGAATGTTTTATACAAAGTAAATCTTGGATTTAGTTTTAATGTATTTATTTAAGAAAATTTCTAAAATTGGATGGTTTCACCAAACTTTAAAGACTATTGAGTCTTCGAGTTAGAATTGTGATGATTTATTTATGGTTCAGACTAAAAGATAGATACATGACATAATGTAAGCAAAACAAATGAATTTTGGTCCTTGTGCTAGCCACGGGACAACTTGGTTAACTGCGAGTCAAGTGAACTTGATCCATCTCCACTATTGACTACTTGCATTTGAATTAATTTTTCTACAATTTTACATTGTCATCTTTCCATCTCTACAGCAAAGCTATAACAGGGCATTCCTTTTTTTTTATTGAATTTTTTTTTTAGTAACTCCACAGCTAGCTTAGCAAGTGGATACTGCATCAGAGTCAGATATTGCAGTTGATCCATCTCTTTCCTTTCCATGTCACATGATAAAGATTGGCATTTGGAGGCTTTTAGGTTGTTATTCTGTGGCATTTTACGTCTCGAGAGACGATCTTTTCCCTTTGCAACTTATTATAATTGGTAATCTATGTATTGCAATATGAGGGCAAGCTATGTTGAAGTCATTAAGGGATTATAATTGGTCTTGTTTGTGCTAGATGCAATATAACTTTATTTATTATTTTCATTTAACCGTGACATTTACTGAACAATTAACTTCTAGTTTTACACCAGCTTTTTTCTTATGCAAAGTCTTAATATATGTTTTATTACTTAAATTGTTTTTATTCACGATCTACAAGGTTACATTTCGCAAATTATTCATTTTTCTTAGTGCAATTTCCTACAGGTTTTCAAATAAATCTATAGGGACTTGTTTAATATATGACTGAGTATTCTATTCACTTAGTTTTCAGGTTTGTTCTCTGGTTTCTCTTTTGTTTTCTGGTTTCTCTTCTGTTCTCTGGTTTCTCTTTTGTTTTCTGGTTTCTCTTCTGTTCTCTGGTTTCTCTTCTGTTCTCTGGTTTCTCTTCTGTTCTCTGGTTTCTCTTCTGTTCTCTGGTTTCTCTTCTGTTCTCTGGTTTCTCTTCTGTTCTCTGGTTTCTCTTCTGTTCTCTGGTTTCTCTTTTGTTTTCTGGTTTCTCTTTTGTTTTCTGGTTTCTCTTCTGTTCTCTGGTTTCTCTTCTGTTCTCTGGTTTCTCTTTTGTTTTCTGGTTTCTCTTCTGACGCAGTAAAAGTAAGAGAGGCTCAGTTAAAGAAATAAACTTGTTTTGTTCTTATGAAGTGACTTACTAAATATATCAAAAGTACAAATCTACTAAGAGTTGAATGTAAAAATGTATATGGTCAGTAAAAAAAAAAATGTTTTATTGTTATTTATTGAATATGTAAACTTAAATTGTCTTTGAACTTTGTTTTATCTATTTGTACTAAAATGCAATGTCTCATGGAAAAAAAAATGTTGATTAAATAAAGATTTAATTTTTAAAGTACAAAAAAGTTCTTTTAGTTGTTTATATGCACTAACAATTAAAGTATAGACTACTGTTGGAATACTTATCTTATAAAATACTTTTAAAAAGATGATGATTACGTCCAACGCATGTTCCTAGATCAATCTAGTCATGCATGTTAACCACTGACTTAAATTCTGCCAAGTCATTGGTTTTCCTGGCTAGCTCAGGCAATCCATTCCATGATCTAATAGCACTAAGGAAGAAGGAGCATATGTACAAATGTGTCCTAGCAAATGGAACCAGGAATGTGCCTTTATCTTTGTGTCTGAGTATTTTATTAGGTTTTTTTTTGGAGAATTTGGCTTCGGCGATGACGACGTATTCACTCCTCCACCCCCAGCAGGTTACTGTACATATAATATAGCCTACATCGGGTGGCGTGGAAAAACCCGTGTTTAAAAAAAAAAAAAAGGGAGGTAAATAAATAAAAACGCGGGAGTATTTTTTTTTTCGAAAACCCGTGGTCATAGCCCTTTCGCAAAGTCGGATCTGGGAACGTCAAGGGACACAACTGTAGCTCCTGTCACACACCTTGTTCTTAAAGAACATCAATTTGGCTTCTACATTCGGACCGCACATTGGGAGAAAAGATAGGTACATATTATTATTAGTGCAAAGCGACAAGCCAGGAAAGTTCCGTGACTGAATCCGTCTGTGACTGTCTAAGCAACTATTTGGTTATTGCAACAATTCTTGTTCTCCTCAGTAATTAATAGTTACTTTCCGACTCCAGCGTGCTTAGCAGAAATTATTAGTAGGCCTATCTAGTTTGTTGATTTTTCGTGCAAAATGTTTCTGAATCATAGGTTACGTGTAGGCCTATCTAATTAGTGAAAGACCAGCACAGTAACACATTTAAGGTAGGCCTACTATGTTTAGTAGCAAAAATAAAGCGGACGAGCCCGTTAGCGTGATATGGTACAGTAGGTTATATATTGGGCCTCGTATATGACACTCACCCAGGGCCCCGCGCTCTGCTAAGGCCACTGTCTCAAATGTCTTCTATAGAGCACCCACCCAAGGTCTTAGAGTCATACAAAAGTGTGGTGAGATCATTGCTATATAATTAATGGATTTTTTTTTTGTTTATTATTAGGCGAACTTGGTGAAGAGACCTATTCCGCCGTAGGCCTATTCTCAATTGGAGCGATACCATTCGGTATAGAGGGCCTCACTGCTGACCTGCTACGTCACAACCTGTGGGCAGTTTAGACCATTCTAATTTAATGCTAGTTGCCATGTTACGTCGTACAGTGCGGCCATAGGTGTTGATGGCCTTAGCTCTATTATGGTTGTCTAGACAGTTGCAATGGACACTGTGCTGCCCAGGTTGGTAAAGTCGTCGACATAAATGATTTATCGAACTGGATTAGTTAATTCCGTTTGGGAACTTCGTTGTTTTTTTTTTTCTTGTTTTTTTTTTTTTTTGGGGGGGGGGGGGGGTAGATTGTGATAGACGAGGCAGCAGTGGAAGCTCCCGTTCGGTGTCTGAAAGAATTTAAGGGCGCAATCATATAGGCCTACCCGCATAGAGCAGCTCAAGAAGCAATCATCTCCCGTACTAAACTCATTAATTTTAAGATTATAGACTGTCATTTTATTTTATTACGTCACATTCTAACTATAGTTCCATGTCCTAACTAGATCTAATAATTTTCACATAACATCAACAAGTAATGACGTAAGATAAACATATTAAATCCTTTCTTTAAATACTTCAAAGTTCTTTAAATAGTTTTGGCTGTCGAGTGAACTAGACTTCAACTAGAATCGTTTGATCTTCTTAAGAGCTGAGCCGAAGGCTCTTCGAGCTCTAAGTATGAAAACAAAAACTGTTTGGGCGCCAAACAGTAAAAAAAAAAAAAACCTGCGTGAACACAGTTCTGTTTGAGAGAGACCCGAGTCAATGCCTATGTAAAGCATTGCTGTTTCCAATGCCTTTGGCCCCGGACGCATGCTTGGCTGCACATGGCCGAAGGACGAGGACACCGGGAGCCTCCGACATTTTCTTTCATTATACCAAGCTAACCGTGGGTGACTCGCCATTTATGTAACGGTCCCTTGAGGAACAGCGCATGGATGTGTGACAGGTTTATGGGACTCTTTTGCAACTCCGCCCGTGCAATGAGTGGACTCATTGAGTGGTCTACCCGTGGGCATCCCAACGGGAGTTATGTTTCGCCATTCATTTAGCCTAGTTACCCCCTCAAGTAACCGTTTCCACCCGGGTGCCACGACGAGGCAGAACAGCGTACCCGGGTCAACTAGAATCTAGATCTAGAGTGAATGATTTTTTGTGCTATCTTACTGCCTACTCTCTCTCTCTCTCTCTCTCTCTCTCTCTCTCTCTGGCCTCCTTCAGTCGCGAAGCGACTATAGATCATCTCATGGAAATGAGATGAATGCCTGGGCAATAGCTGTGGTCCGAACGATGTCGCCCATACCTCAGTTCCCCCCACTCCACGCAGCTGATGTATCCAAAGGAACGGCAGTGCCGATACAGTTTGGGGTCAGCGGCGTCGCAGGTTCTGTTGCCTTGCAGCTATACCCAATCATTCGAAAGGCTTCAGGAGTCAACCCTGAGGAAAAATCAGGAGCTGGCGACCCAAGGCGGCTAAGGCAGTTTCCAGCACCCAGTGCTACACTCTGGATACATACTATTACTTGGTAAACGTTGCTTATCTGGGTATTTTCTAGGTGCCTTTAAAACTTTATTCTGGGTATTTTTCATCTCAATCTAAGTCTACTTCCCGTTTTCCTGCTCTAGCTTTTAGACAGGTTATTAAAAAAATTCGAGTTCATATGAAAATTTCTATTAATACTTAATGTTAGATCTATTCTAGATCTAGATATCTATCTTGCATTTAGAAGATCTATCGCTAGATTTATATTTATTCTAAATCCAGAAAGTCTTGTTGGAGATCTGGTAGATCTAGATCTATACTACATTTGTGATTAAGTAACATTAAAACAAAAATTGGTTAGATTATCTGCATTATATCATTATCATTTAACTTTAACTTATTAGAATTAGACATGTCACATTAGTTATTACTATTACATTTAGATTCTTTTTATTCTTTGATTCTAACTATTAAAGTATTGTCAATCATATAATCATTCATTTGATTCATCATCAGTCATCATCATAAAACTCTGTTTGAGTGAGGCTTGAGAGGCTCAAATCCTCTCTCGCTAAAGTAAAGTACTGTAAAGTAGCCTAGCCTAAAGCCCTGGACAGAAACCCTGTTATAGTAAACTAATACTAGGTAATACTAATTAATAATTACTAATACGTAGTGCATGCATGTCACCAACACCATACACTGACTGATACAGGTCGAGAATTTTTGGTTTCCTACACTAGTCGACCTACACTGCTTATAGGGTTATCATTACTCAGTATTATAAATGGAATGGTATTGATAAAAAATAAAATCACTTAAGGACAGTAGACTAGATTTTAAAATTTAAAACAATAATATGCAAAAATAAAATGACTGAAAGACATATTTTATGGAATTAGAATATGAGAATCTAATTCTATGAATATGATAAATACTAGTGAAAAAAAGCTAGGACAAATACATAAAAGTTAACCTTCTTTCCTTTTCCCATTAGAGGATGTACAAAAGATAAAGATGATAGAAAAATCATATTTTATCATCTAGATCTACATATATATTTACTAAATAAGTCTTCTGGACTAATACTGTCACTAAACAATATTGAATCCTAAACAATATCAATTTCTCACAATTCATATGTATAAATATGTATATCATAACTTTTATCATTAAATCAATAATAATTAAAATCGTAGTTATCTCAAAGTAGGTTTTGTTTAAAATGTGTGCATTTCTCTGAACAATTTCTCTACAAGACAAACATATCAGTAAATATACCAATATAAACATCAACAAAACATTTTCTATTGAAATATGTACAATGTAGACTTTTATTTTATAGATTATTTGACATCTTAGACAAGCAAACCCAACTGGCAATATTTCTTTCTCAGTAAGTTGAAAGTTGATAGAAAAACGAAAATGTCCCTTTTAGACCTTGTGGTCTATAGGGCAGATGATGTAAAGATCATCTGTTTCTATGGCATATGGTTAACGAGGGTATCATGTGGCCACCATAACAACCATTTACTTTTCCCCAACTGATGTCAGGTACCCATTAGCGCTGGGTGGACGTAGAGGCGCCCAAAGATCCTGAAATTTAAAATCCCAGTCTTCACCAGGATTTGAACCTGAGACCCCAGTTGGGAAGCCAAGGGCTTTACTGCTCAGCCACCGCACCTCCTGAATGGTGATGCTGAATGATAAATCTTTTCTTTCAGGTTTCCTTAATAATAATTATTCTACTTTTTCCTTGACTATATGTATATATTGTGTAAAATATTGCTTAAAATAAAAATTATTGCATTTTGTATTTCTTTTTTAATTTTTTCACAGAATGTCTTATAATTTGTGTGTGTGTCCTGGTGCAAGATTTAATAATTTTTGTTGTTGTTTCATTGCAGACTTATTAGGTATATCCTGGTAGAAGGTTTAAAAGAACTTGATAAACTGCCACTTATGGCTGGCACTGGAGAAGAATTTATTCTAGATTTAAGGAATTTAGTAAAAAATGAAAAGGCAGAATTGGGTGACACAATTTTGTTAACACAGGCATCCGATGAAGATGCTCAAAAGTTCTCCATGTCACCGGTGGGAGATAACTCTTCTTTTTATGAACTAAAAAAATGCATACTTATTAAAGATGAGAAGTTGGAAGAGATGTTCGCACAGCCGCAAGAAAACATTGAAATTGTTCAGACTTCTGATGGGACCTTTGGCGATGAACCTCAGGTTTGATATTATTCACATAACAAAAGATAGGGAGCTTGATTTTTTTTTGTAGTCCAGTTCGCTCTTTCTTTTCTTTTTTTTTTACTAACTGGCTACTGACTGGTGTCAATTGTACTGTAGAAGCACTATTTTTCCATTGTTTAATTAGTCACAGCCAGTGATTTAGTTTCTGTTTTTTTTTTAATTTGACTTTTATGATAATTACTTTTTTTTTTAGGAAGGAGGCTAATACTTAGAAATTAATTAATAAAATACTTGAACCTCAGATTTGATTTAATCCACAAAACAAAAGATAGAGCCATATTTTTTTTTGTAGTCCAATTTGCTCATTAGTTTATTTTTACTAACTGGCTGCTGACTCTGTTTGTTGTACTGTAGAAGCACTACTTTTCCATTTTTTAATTAGTCACAGCCATTGATTCAGTTTCTTGGTTTTATTTATTTATTTTTTTATTTGACTTTTATAATAATTACTTTTTTTTTTTAGGATGGAAGCTAATGCTTGGAAATCCATTAATAAAATAATAAATTACCTTACTTTAGCCCTTGGTTTATTTTATTATGATTAAATAATTTTTTTTCAATTTTTGCAGATATTCATTAAACAAGAGAAAAGAAAATCTTCAGTGAAAAAGTATGTGAGAAACACAGCCACGGAACAGAGTCATTCCAATGACGCAATAGTGGAGTCTATAGTAAACATTGAGATGAATCAAGCTCCGAAACCTTTCAAATGTCATCTTTGTCAGGAAGCATTTCCCACCTCCTATTTTTTGAAAATTCACCAATTGGATCACACCAGTGAAAGACCATTCAAATGTCAAACGTGTAATAAAGTGTATTCGACTGCTTATAATTTGAAACTCCACCAGTTGGATCACACGACTGAAAAACTATATAAATGCCAAATATGCGAAAAAGTATTTTCTTCAATGTATTTTCTGAAAAAACATCAGAGAGAGCACACTGGGGAGAAACCATTCCAGTGTCCTGTATGTCTAAAAGTATATTCCACTTCTTCCTATTTGAAAAAGCATCAACTGGTTCACTCTGAAGAAAAACCTTTCCAATGTCATGTATGTCAGAAATCATACTCAACCTCTTCATATTTAAAAACTCACATGTTGTGTCACACAGGTGAAGGAGAAAAACCCAAGGCGACTTCGAGCTCGTCTGACCAACAATGGTACAGACTCAGACTTTACGACTCGGGCTCCGAAGGCGTCAGGGCTGCGGAACTGGCTCCCAAAAGTACTGAGCCAGGCTCCAGTAAGGCAAAGTAGTGCTCTTCCATTCTACCTTTTCAGACAATTTACACTCAGTCTGACCACTTGGTAGTGGACTATCGAAGTTAATATTCATCTTGAGTTGACCTTACGCCACATCTAGGTAGCTTGTATGATGTACACAAATGCACACAAATGTTTTGGTTTTGAAACAAAATATTTAAGGTCCCAATCTTGTATTGGTTTTATAATGTCACTTTGAAAGACCTGCTAAATGGCATCTCTACATTTTAAAAGACAATGCTTGCCATATCCTCTCACTGGAGTTTCATGGAATTTATGATGGACAAACCACATGATGTGTAGTTAGTGGTACCCACTTTGTAAGTCAAAATTAGTAATTTGCCTACTTAGCTAAGCTTTGCGCTCTTGTCATCAAGGCATTCAAACTGGCCAGTTGCATTCTTCATCCTTCAATAACACTTTTAGTTGTAAAAAACAGACCTGCTGTATTCTTTACTCGTCAAGTAGGAAATAGTACTAAATGTGTATGGTATGGTCTGCTGATTCATTTTGTAACAGAGCTGATATTGATGAAAAACTGTTCAGCATTGTACATTAAGACCATGATTATTGACATCACTATATTATTGCATTTATCATTGTGTGCACTTTATCATGTTTATTATGAGTAGACCTGCCACTCTTTTGGTAACAAACAGGGGGAAAGAAAAGTCCAATATAATAGTTTTACTTTCATTTTATCTGAGTTGAATATCATATAAATAACCAAAACTTTGATTACAAAAAGTTAATTGTTAAAATTAGTAAAATGCCAACTTAATGATAAATCTGACATGACATTTAATTAAAGAATTGTTCATTATCCTTTAAAATTCATTAATTTAACTTAAAAGCATACACTGTCCTAGAAATACCAAGCATCAACATCCATTCTAATATTTCTTATATTAAGAAAGAATTGGTAAGCTCTATGTAAGACTGGTTTTAGTCTGAATAGATTGGTGTGGGTTTCATATGACACTTTTTTTTAAACTTCAAAAACTGATGATGAAGCTGCTATTCAAAGACTCCTCAACCTCATATAATTGGCAGATGTATACTAGAACATAACATGCATAATAATACTTTTCTGTGGCTCTCTCAATCAAGGAAGACAATCCTTCAAGTCACAATTTGTATTATGTTAAAAAATCATCTTCTTTTAAATTAGTATGTTTTAATTAAATTTGGGGGGGGGGGGGGGGGGGGGGGAATAAATTAAAACCTACTTTTTACCTATTTGTTCCTCCCATCTTGTGCTAAATGTTTAAAAAGTTGATTTATTAATGTCAAAGAAATGGATTTATAACTACTTTAAAATTGTTAAAAAAAATGTAAAAACAATTTCCCTAGCCACTAAACTGTTAGACCACAAAGTCTTTTAATATTTCACTATTTATTTCTGTGTAATATAGAATGAATTGAAAATGTATCACTAAAGTATATTCCATCAAAATCCCCTGAGATTGTTGGGTGCCCTAATAGAAGTAGGAATGTGTACTAGTGTCTAAGACTGTCCTTATCAAACTGAAACAAGTTAGGTGGAGATGGTTTGCCCTTCCATTAATAAAACAAAAAATCATCCAATAGTTATTCTTTTAACTGGAAACTAAATATAAGTTGAAGAAATGATGTAAAAGGCTATAATATCCTGGAGGGTGGTGTGTAAATTGACATAGAAAAGTATTTGTGTTGTGGGGACATTACTGAGAAGATTCCATCAGATGGATGATCTTGATGTACGTCACATATAAATACTTAAATATGAGCTAGATGCTGTCTTATAAATAATAATAATAATAATAATCTTTATTATCCGTAAGGAAATTTGTCTTACAATTTGTGCATTACACCAAACTTTACATCAAAAGAGAAAGTGATTATGCCTACACTAAACAGGAGTGTGTGTCTGTTGTTTTTTTTTAGTATGATTATGGTTATTCAAATCATAAATAATAGCTAGTGACATAAATAGATGTCATTTATATAATATTTCATAAAAGATGTTTCAAATTTTTAAAATTGTTTCATCTCAAATGATATAGGATTTGCCAATTTAAATTGTATATATTTATATATTCATGAATCAAAAATATTAAAATACCTTTGTTTTAAGAATTTCTCATTGATGTATGAGTCATATATTATACAGACTTAAAGAATCCACTGTGTACTTTTACAATATAATATTTGGTAGTTCATTGTGTCGACTCTTAGCTCCTACCTATATCGTAGACTTCAGTTGTGAAATGGGAGCAATGAAAATGATTTACCACTTTTATTGTTCAAAGTTTTTAATACACAACCGTTTTAGTGTTTAATTTTTTTTTTATTTAATAAACAATTGTTAAATGTTTGTTTGGTTAAGAGTTTTATTTATATTCCACTTTCAATTTTATCTCTTGGTTATAATTTTAACGGATTTAATGATTTTTATTTTTTAAGAACCAAATTGTAATATATAGAGAACGCCAAAAAGTAATATTGATAAAACAAAAAAAAATAACATATACTCATTTTTTTTTTTTCCTATTGTAAGATATGATTTAATTTTCTTTTTTTTTATTTGATTACTTGTTTCCTTTTTTTTTTTATAGTTATTTGTATACATGATTAGAAAATGTATGTTTTTATTAGACTGTGTTAGTTTTTAATTTTGTATAAATCTGTATTGTCAAATCATATTTTTTTTTTTTACATAGTCAAATTATTATCCCAAATTGTATAGATTTGTACCCCCAATAGAAGTATTCATATGTTAAAAGTAATGAAGTAGCTGTGACTGTCCTCAAAATACAATTTTCCATACAGTTGTTTCCTTTGTTTTTTTTTTTTTTTGTTTCTTTATATAATTGGTTCTTTCTCTTTCTTCTGACAAAGCTCTAGATGTTAAGTCATATACATAGAGGAATATATTGAATAAATAAAATTGTTATTGTTAAGATATTTATTAGAGTACTGGTACTTAGGTCAACATTTCATTTTTTTTTTTCTTTTACAGTAAAAAATCATATCTTGTATGTAATGCTGACTTCTATATATATTTCTAAATAACCGATTGATATTTCTAATAAAGTGACATGTCAGAAAGTTGTTATTGTGTTGCTACAATTTGTCTGCCTTTTCTTGGCAAATATCAAGGTCCCAACTTGAAACTTTTCTGGAAATCCAGCACGTAATTTATTTAGATTTTCTGACCTTCATACTAAGACCACATCACAAACAAAATTAGAAACAGGATCTCAACAGCAATTGGGCCCTTCTAACCACAGTAAACAAATTGCAAACTCATAACTTTATGGCCATATCACAAGGTCCTTGTGGTTTGCAAAGACCTGCAGGGAATAGTACCAGGAAAAAGAAGAGGCAGGCAAAGAAAGCGATGTCAACATCAAAAATTGACTGAGATGAACTGCACGGTGGTTTCCTTATAGTTTTTCTTATATAAAATGTTTGTTTTACATGTTTCGGATTCTTCATGTTTCTTCAGAGTTGAAGATACTTTACTTCCTAGTCCGAACCTCCCGCAGGACGACGGGGGATGGGAGCGGGCAGGGTTTATATAGTTGGATAATGGGGGCCAGTGTCTGCTTCATGTCTTTTAATAAAGAATTTTTTTTTTTTTTTGGGGGGGGGGGGGGCACTCCACAGGCGTGAAAACCTAATATTTCTTGTGTCCTATAAATTACAGATGTTTCTTCAAAAATAAGTTTTAAAAATTACGTCACACTTTACTTTATTTAGGCCAATGCACGAAGAACGATCTAAAAAAAAAAGGAGGATCTGTCTGGTACAGGTAACCCCGGAGGAATTCCAGCTACCCGTCGCCTCAGCGTGGCCCTCCGGTGGATACGTCTAGTGGGTGGAAACTAGATAGGCTAAGTACGAGTAGCGAACCAGGCCCGGCCGGGCTTCCCTGGGTGAGCTTTTGTTTTTTTTTTTCTCTCACTCGGGGTTGGGATGGAAAAAACGCACGGAACCCAGTCCAAAAAGTCCGCCACGCCGTTACACAAGGGGGTCGTCATCAGTACCAGGAGCGACTTTCGCACGGATTTGTGGCGGTAACAGTATAGGAATATGAGACAAGTTCCCCGCAGTTAGCACTGTTCTCGACCACTTATAGCGAGTGGTAAGAGAGCGAGGACGGTGCGCTGTGTACACGGCACGGCCCGGTCTGGCCCATTCAACCGATATGGCCGTCTACCGTTGGGAGCCCTCAGACAGGACATGGGTGAAGAGCCCCATGTCCAGGCCTGGTGGTTGGATAAAAGCCTTTCTAACCATCAACGGGATAATGGCGCCTACGGCGCCGACGCCCTACTGGACTTCACTGAAGGTACATGTAACCGTATTATTATTATTGATCCATAATCCATAACGAAATAGATCTAATCACGATTTAGACAGTCTTTGATCTAGATATAAACTTCTTGTAGTAGGAATAGCAAAAGCCTCTATATGGAAGCAAACGTTTCAATAGACTGCTATCAACTTATTGACCTGTAAAACGGAGAGAGCTACTTTTTCACACTAATATCTAGAACTAGAGTCTAGATTGTTAACTAGATCTATAGAGATCGATAGATCAAGAGTCTATATCTAGATACTAGATCTACATTCGTAACATTGTAACAGATCTAGACTAGGTAATAGCTGGATGACTAGACTCTAGGCAGCATAACGGTAAATTTAATTAACTGTAGATCTACAGTCTAGTTCAGTAGTTGTCTAGATGTTTGTTACGACAGTTACGTGTGTTTTAAATGTTTTACATGTTACATATTAATTATAATTAATAATATTAGATCTACATGTCACATGTGAGATGTTTGATGTTACTGTTAGACTTCAGTTCAGAGATCATAATAATGATTTATAATGATAATCATAATGATTTAAATGATAATCATAGTTTTAAGTTTGTTTACTGCCTAGTTAAAAAAATAAAAATCCTAGTCTAGATAATCATCATTATCTACTAGTACTAGACATAACTAGATCTACTCATCTAGTACTTATCTAATTCTAGTGACTAGTCCAAAGTGTCCAAACCTCCAATGGCTCCATCAGGATGATGGGGGATGGGAACGGTCAGGGTTTGAACCCGGGACTTTTTGTTTTCCATGCATCCAATTCACTGTTCAGATGCGCCTGACCAACTAAGGCAACTTGAACTTCAACTTGAACTTCTACTCTAGTCTCTAGACTAGTCTAGACCAGATTTTATCTAGACCTAATCTAGAATCTAATTATTTAAATTATGATTATCTCAGTCTGAGTTACTCAGTATCCGAGTCTGAGACTATCTACTCATCTCTATCATTAGAAAATAAACATGCATAGATGATAGATCTATATCAACTATATGATATTATACTTATAGTGTAACCCTGTCGGAACAAGTAAAACAAAGGACGTGTTTGGGCCATGAGGCCTTCATCAGGTAAAAAACAAACAAAAAAAGACAAACACATCAGGCACCCTCCAACCTCACGGGATTAACAACCAACACACTTTTATTTAATATATATATATGCTATGGGCACTAACACTAGGTACCACCTTTTCCCATTCATCTTTGCCTGACATCTCGCCCCCTTCCGTTTTCCTGCGCTTTTTCACCAGCGTAGCTCATTTCTTTTCTGCCTTGATAGAGAACCATATAGATAGATAACAGATAAGTTCACTTAAGCCTATTTTGTGTTAATTGTTTGTCATTTTTGGTTTTGTAGATGATGAAGGCTCATGGCCCAAACATCCTTTGTTTTACTTGGTCTGGCAGGGTTACATCTAGGCATGTTTATTTTCTATACAGTCATTCACTCCTGCAGCAGTAAATCTTTGTTTTCTATCATTCGTTAGTACTATCAATGTATCATCTACCCCTGACCTTTTCCGTTGTCATGAAGAGATGAAGTTGTCTTTCACTAACTTCTAGAAGAAGCCTTCCACTAACTTCTAGAAGAGGCCTTCCACTAACTTCTAGAAGAAGCCTTCCACTAACTTTTATTTGAATTTGGCCTCTTTTCTATGAGCAGGCATTGTTATATTGTTTTTCTTGTATTTTTTCTGGGGTATAGCTCACCACTTCGTTGTAATCCAGCTGTTGCGTTGGCCACTTTTAGCACATTCACCTTAGTATGGCTACATCTGATCTCTAATATTGGTCTAACCAAGATCTAATTTTAGTTTTATGTTCTTTTCTTATTTGTAAAATATTCTTTTAATGAACCCTTTATGCTTTATTTCATGATGATGGTAATCAAATCATCTTGAAAAATAGATGAAAAATAAGTAGATTTAGATACTTAGTTCAGTTTATTTCTTGGGACTGCATTTCGAATAATGGGTTTATTCTTGTATTCTTTTCTAGATAAAGTCCAAAACTCTACTGCTATACATGCCAGGAGGTTCCAATTGTGCTATTTTTGGCTGTAGTGCTCAAAGATCAAAATGTAGAGGTCTTTCTTTCCACAAATTACCCAAGAAAGGAGTAAATGATAGATGGCGAAGTGCACTTATAGCTGCAATCAACCGTGTTGATTTGAGTTTCAACCCTGATGCTGCCACCATATGCTCTCGCCACTTTAAAGAGAGTTGCTTTGTAAACCATACAAGTAAGTTGAAGTTGAATATGTTCATCAATAAAATAATTAGAATTTGTAATTTGATTTCTTGCTTCTATTTAGGTTTTACTAATAGCTTTCTTTGTAGATGTTGATTGAGTTTATTCAAATTCACTAAAAGAGATAAAATAAGCCATTGGCATAATATGGCTACATCTCTAAAATAAAATGATCTAGAGACTATCTCCATCTAGATTTAGGTTTCCATCTTTTAGAAGTTAATGATTTTATAATTTAGGTTAATATTTCTGAAGTTAATGATAATCTTTATATTTGAGCCTTTTACATCTTGATGATCTAGGTTTATGTTTCAATCTTTGTTTTTTTCTACTTCAAATTCAAATACTTAAGGTAGATTTTTTTATTAAAAGATTACTAGAAAAATTATTATTTAATTTATTATTATTATTTATTCATTACTTTTTTTAAAATCTAAAATCATTCAAATACATTTTGAAACATACGAAATTGAATTGAATTAGAAGAACATGAGGAGAATTGATAGTGCATATCTTTGTAAACAATTTGGTATATCCTCTGTTATATAACAAACAAATCCTATTTGATTAAAGTAACACCACTAGTAAAATCGCTAAACTTAGAGGCACTTCAGGACAGAAGAATAAAAAGTAAAGTAGCTATACAACATACAACACTAAGTCATAACTTACAAATAGAAAAACAAAACCTAATAAAATACTCAGAAAGACACGAGGATAGAGGCACATTTGTTATTCCATTTCATACAAGTGCTCCTTCTTCCCTAGTGCCATTAGAGTATGGAATGGGTTGCCTGAATCAGCCAGGAAAACAAACAAATTATTGACACATGAAATGCATAGAACATAATTATCTTCTTTTTTAAAGTAACGTCTGTTATATATATATATATATATATATATATATATATATATATATATATATATATATATATATATATATATATATATATATATATATATATATATATATATATATATATATATATATATATATATATATGATAAGAAGTATATGTGATTTATTGAATGAGCCAATATTAGCTTGTAAAAATACTAGTTCTTCCAAAAGTGTTGGCATAAACAATTCCCTGCAAACTTTCATGGTAAGACATAACTCAAAAGTATTGGATTTTGAATGAACTGTACTGTCAGGAAGACGATTTACACCAGTCATGCCCAAGCTAATGAGGTGCAAAGATATCTTGAGGAGCTCAATCTACCACACAAGAATGTTGTTTTCAAAATTGTTACAGTTATGCTGCTAAAACATTTTGATGAAACATCTGTATTTGAAATTTTTTGAAATTATTTTTTTAATCAAATTCAAATACCGTATAATGCAATATTCCATTTATATTTCATTTTTCCAATTCTTGGCCTAGGGATAATTTCATTATTACAAGTTAATGTTGAGTACTAAGCATAACTATTCTTTAAAATATGTTGTAAAAAAAATACATCATAGAGCTCATAGAAGTGCAGATCATGTCCCAATTAAATTTTGAAACCTGCAAATAAATGAATTCTGGATTGAAAAAATGCCTATTCTTTTCTATCATGGATTCCTTGAAATTATTATTGTATTGAACAGTGTTTCTGAAACTGATTTCACATCTCTGAGGGGCAGTTCTTTCTGGACGATAAAGGGAATGCTATTAAATGTTATTATGACTAGCATAAATAAAGCTTTCCTTAACTGTCAAAAATGGAGACTGGTTTTTCTGCCTTGTTTCTTTGCTGTCAGCCATCCTCTTTGTCTCCTATCCTAAGACACCAACACTATTGAATTCTGTAGTGACCTAGTTTAGTTTTGAGATTATGTTAGTTTTGTAAATAAATATAGTGTGCATTGTTTTAAGCAACAGTAAAAGTAGTGACAGAGTCAGGCTGATGAATGACGTAACAGAATAGGAGTACTTGGAGAAGAAGATGGCCAGAGCTTAGAGAAGGTTGAATAGTGATAGAAACATAAGTAAACGATGGATGGGGAGACAAGACGAACATCCCCAATTGTATATAAATACATCAGTTGAAGTATTCAGAAGTCTTATCAAGTATATCATTGGTCATCGTAATGTCCCTTGGTTAGTTTAGACTAGTTAAGTGAAGTATAGATTGACACAACAGACAAGATTCTAGCCAGGACACTTCACACCTTGAAGAACAAACTTGGACTCACTCTTAAAAGTCATAAGTGTTGATTCTTAATTCTTTGAATCTTTATATCTTGTGTTGATTAAACCATGAAAAGCATCTTTCAACCGACAGTCCCCTGTAAAAAGTCATTTGTTGTTGTTTTTTAAAACTAAGTTAAATTTAAAATAAAGTTAACTTTGTTTTTATGTGCATGTATAAACCACTGTATATTTTTAAAGCTGTATTGTTGTATTCTGTTGTTAAGTAATTAAAAGTTAGTTGACAGCTAATGAGGCTGTGTTATGTTCCAAAATCAAACATTGTCAGCTTTTTAAATATGTTCATTGTTCTATTTTCTCTGTAAGTGTTCATGTATAAATACATTTTAAAAATGTTCTTCATGAACAAAAATAATGAAGCAAAAAATAAACAAAAATTAACAGTTTCATTCAGAGAAAATTGTATTTTTTTCAGATGTCAATGGTAAAAGATGTTACCTTATCCCAGGAAGTCTACCAACAAAATGGATGCCTCAAGGCTTACCAGTTAGCCCGAATCAATTTCCTTGGAACAGGGTTTGTAGCACGTCTAAAATATCCTAAAACATTAAAAAGTCTCACAAAATTTGCCAGAATTCTCCTAAAAATTGTGTCCTAAATTTTTACCCAATATTTTTTAAAAATATAATTTTGATGATTTCTTGTTCCAAATGTGAAAAAGAAGCCATGTGTCTAGGTATTCTGATTGCATGATTGCCTGTTAATGAGCTGACCAGTACACCTCCTTTTATCCATTTGTGTGCTTAAGTGAGATCGAAGACAACCTTAGCTCAAGCCAGCATAAACCTGGCACTATTTCTCTATATGCAGTGATTGCAGCGAAGAAATGGTTGTATCCTCTCATTGTTTTGACTGAAGATGTGCTAGATCTAGTCTATAGTCTTAGAGCAATTACTAGTCTAACATGTTGGCTATACCTCCCCAGAACCTTCCTTACCTAAAATCCACTTTTTTTGTAAGGGTAAGAGTGATTTCGCACGTAACCACGAAAGTCCGTAAATTGTTATGACTTTGATCTAGATCTAGCTAGTGTCTAGATCGAGATTATTCTAGATATAATTTATATCTGGTGAAGATAATTCACATATACCTAAAAATACAGTGAATTTGAGTCAACTTAAAGATTTAGATCTAGATATATCTAATGTCTGTTAGTCTGTTGCCCATCATATGTCTAAAAATATACTGGTTGTCATTGGGAAGGGGGTGGGAGATTAACACTACCAAATAATGCAGCTATTATTATTTTATTAGAAATTTGTTCTGTTACATTTTATAAATGGGAGCGCTGTGGCTGAGTGGTTTAGCGCTTGGCTTGAGGTCCTGGGTTCAAATCTCGGTGAAGACTGGGATTTTGAATTTCTGGATTTTAAGTGCGCCCTGAGTTCACCCAAACTGCTGAGTACCAGGTACCTGACATTAGTAAGGGAAAAATAAAAGTGGTTGTTCGTTGTACTGGCCACATGACACCCTGCCAAAGAAACAGATGACCTAAACATCCTTTAGATCTCAAGGTCTGAAAGGGAAACTTTACTTTTTCTATACATTTTATGGATCATTTTTAGTGAAGGCTGGGTGGAAAAACAACCAAAAAAAAGCAAAGAACTCTGATCCAACTTACTGACGAACTAGCCCTAAAACACCACCTACCCAATAATAGAGACAAAATTAGGAGATTTTCAAACATAACGCCCGGAGTTAACTACAAACAACCAACCATTAAAACACATTTACTAAATAATACCCTAATAAAAGAATCAAATCCACTGGATCTCAAAGTAGGCATGCTCGAAACAATTGAAAGCTATCCAAAAACCACCATCCATATATATACTGACGGATCGGCCTTCAAAGCCACCATCAATGCTGGTCTGGTGCCTTCCTGGTCTTCCCCAAAAATAAACACTTTGAAATAAGTGCACCCTGTGGCGATTACTGCTCAAACTTCCAAGCCGAAATTGAAGCAATTACCATAGCGTTACAGACAGTGGAAAACAAATTATATGAAGGAGTGCAATCACCATCAGATATTGTTGTCTTTACAGACTCCCAATCCACTCTGCAAGCACTTAACAGCAGCACCTCAAACAGCCCAAGAGAGTTGACAACTCTTATTGTGATAATCCATCAGGTGATATTAAATATCAATATCACACTACAGTGGATCCCTGGACACATTGGCATTATGGGAAATGAAAAGGCAGATAAGCTATCAAAGGCAGGATCATCTATGAACAACCAGATAGACCTGTTAACTATCTCAGCCTAAGGTCAATGTTAGTCAACAATCACAAAGAGGAGTGGCTTAACCAATGGGCATCAGGAAACACAGGTAGAGCCATGTACAAAGAAATTACTATGCCTAACAAACTGGACAGTATTAACTTCCTCCACGGCAAAGAACAATCTACAATTTTCCAACTAAGAACAAGACACACTCCTCTATTAAATTACCATCTGAACAAAATAAATTCCACACAACTCCCTCTTTGTAGACACTGCGCCCACCCTTATGAAACTGTAGACCATATCCTCTTTGAATGCCCCTTCCTAATCCACCTTAGGCAGACCCTACTTTCACTACAGCCCAACATAACCAACACCCTGTACAGCAGTGCTGAACAACTGAAGAAAACAGCACACTATTTTTCCTTGGCACAGTCTGCAAAAGAGCTCACAGCTCAGCAGTGAAAAAGCTGGCTAGAAGAAGAAGAAGAATGGATCATTTTTACCTGTTCATGTTAGAACATTTTTTCATTTAAGGTCCACTTAGATTTTTAATATTTATTTTCTTTCCAACCCAGACCATGCTGTTCAAAAGTGCTAAATCTACAAAAATTTGTGGAAATACACAAGACTTACTGCATGACTTTCAAAATGTGATAAAAGAGATGGACTTTATAGGTGCAACAGATTTGTTCACTCAGCCGTCATATGTACAAACTGTAATGTCACCAGTGATGTCTGACATAGAACATGACTTTACTCTCGAACTAAGAAATGCAATCAAAAGAGAAAAGGAGGAAATGGACGGCAGTGATATACAACCATCAGAATACATTGACATGGATAAAGATTCTCTTAAAGTCACATTTAGTAAGTAATTAGTAGTAAGTAAGTAGTTTTTCTAATCATCAAGAGCAATGGTACTGTAGTTTAAAAAAAAACAAACAAAGGTGACAAAGATTGTAAACTGTCAAGTATGATGTTGAGTTCTTTGTTTTGTTTTACATGTTTGGGGTGTTCCTTCAGATTTAAAGATAATTACATCCTAGCCCAGGCCTACGGCAGTATGATGGGGTATGAGAGTAGGCTGAGTTAAAACCAGAGACAATAGTCCAGAGTGCATATCACATGACTGCCATCCTCCTTATTCATTGGATATAGTGTATCTTTGTTGTAATAATAAGTTCTTTTTTGTCGTACGATATAACTTTGACCTCAACATGTATACAATGTATGGCTGCCTTATCATGCAGTATGCGTGCTTGACTCTCCTTCTGATGGTCTAGATTTAATATCCCAACACTGCTATCCCCTTTGCCAAGTGGGAGGTTTGGACTCTTTCTCTCTCATCTGTCCATTATCATTTGTCATAGGGGTGCTGTGACAGTTCTCTTAACCAAATCCCTCTATTTTTCCAGGTCAGCAACTGTTCTTAGTAGAATATCAAAGGAGAAGCTGGTTTATTTTTTTTACATTGTCCAGCTATCTTTTCTTTGGACGACCCTTTCATCATGCTCCCTCCACTGTAGCTTCAAGGTTTGGACTAGGATGTAGATTATCAACTCTGAAGGAACATCCAAAACTTGTTAAAAAAAAAAAAAACATAAAGAAATCCAGGAATAGAAATTCAGTATTGGCTTTTCTGGCAGATTTAGGCAACTCATTCCATACTGTATTAGCACTAGGAAAGAAAGAGCACTTGTCCTAGTAAATGGAATAAGAAATGTGCCTGTATCTTTGTGTCTATTTTGAACACAAAAATGGGAATGTAGTTATTCCTATTCTTTCAAAAAGGAAGAAGGTGCCTATATGCTTGGCTGAAATATTTTTATAAAAATCCACTTCATGGGTAGAAGCTACTCTTTCTTAACAAAGAATAGAAACATATTATGATATATTGATGAGATGAATTAGACTCATAATTTGCTTACATGCATACATTTTAGTCTCATCATTAATTCTAGTTCTTTTCATAATTTTTTTTTTTTTTTTTTTTTTTTATAAATATGATTTTCATTCAAATGAACCAATAGTTAAAAAAAAAAGAGTAAAAATATATTTTTTTTTTAAATATAGAATTTGGATTTTTCAAAAACTGTTCCTATCTACTGTCAGTAGGGCAAAGATCTAGGCTTTAAAGCATAAAAATAGACCATAGCTGAATATAAAGTTATGTATTTTTTTGTTCCCTCCTATAGGTCACATCTAGATTGCAGAAGAAACAGAAGAAAAAAAAAAAGACTTCATTCAAGGAATGAATCAATGCCAACTAGAAATGTGCAAGGAACAGAAGAAAACATTCCAAACAAAAAAATGTATGAGATGAGTTATTATCTACTGTTTCAGTTTCAGTACAGGCACATTGTGATGTTATTTTGTAAATGGTTAACAAAACTATACGACTGACTCAAGTCCGTTTCAGCAGACAACATGAAGTTTATTTTACTACAATAATAATAATAGTGCACTGCACTCCTTGTTAGTGCTACAAGTCAAGAAATAATAACAATCCTATCTGCATAACAGCGGTATCAAAAGTATCCAATATATGTCAGTTACTAATCAATCACGTCCTCATCTCAGCGGGTAACACTGTGTAGAAATATAGATCAACTAATGCATGTCTCAAGAGACCACTGGCAACAACTGCCCATAAGTTACTTTCTAACTGAAATTACTACAGACTTTTCTAAGTCGCTACTGTCCATCCCGGACTAAAATATACTTGACCACTCTGTCCAAAGAATAACACTTGACTTCTCTAACTTGACTTCACTTGTCTGCTTTACTTGACTGACTGACCTCTAAGTCTAACTTTATTCATTCTACTTCCTGTTTTCTACATCAGGAATTCCACGTGTCTTTTAAACTCTTAACATAACGTGAACTTTAGATCATGCAATGTCAACTAAGACTGTGACATTACGCTCTTTCCCTCAAAAAAAGATTTTGTAAAAATCTTTTAAAATTTAAGTAATAATACTATTATGTGTATAGTCACATCTTTTGAGAGAAAAAATAATCTATACAAATGTACAATGTGTGCTATAATCTCTTGCACATGTCTTATCATGCTATCAAAAATTTTGATGAGACTAATATATGGTCTCATTTAACCTTACAATATTTGAAAAAATATTTGTCTGTGTAGACAATACTCATAGTTGTCAACATTATTTGAAAAAGCAAGTTGTCTTGTTTTTGTTTTTTTAAACAAAATTTCAAAGTAAATTCTCAATTCATCAATAGAATGCTTTCAATATTAATTTTACAACAGAATGAGCAGCCGTGAAAAATGCTCGTATACAAATATACTTAGTTTATCCAATCAGGTTACATAATCAAATGAAAAATATTGACAATGGTTACATGGTCAAATGAAAAAATATTGACAATGTTCTTTCAAATAAATCAATGCAAGTGAAATATATCAATATTAAATATTTATGTTGTCTCAATGGTTTGTGTACGAAAATAATGATAATGTTTTGACAATGCAACTAAATCATGAAAGTCAAGAAAATATATTCTTTAATGATGATTTATGGGGAACATATTTAAATCATCAAAGTCATAAACATATTAAAGCATGAAGGTCATTATCATGATATTCATTTGGCTCATATGTCTTACTGCGAGCTCATGTTTCTTTAACATATGTATAAGTTACAATCTTCTCTCAAAAAAATGAATCAGCTTTTCACATTATGTAACATCAAATATATTACTTCGAGCCATTAATAGTGCTTTATTATTTTTCTCATATGAAATACAATCTCTTCAAAAAATCAGTGTTTACATCACACGTCAAATATATTACTTCATGAGCCATCAATAATGCTCCAATAAATTTCTCATATTAAATACAATCTTCTCCTCAAAAAATCAGTGTCTACATCACACATCAAATATATTACTTCACGAGCCATCAATAATGCTCCAATAAATTTCTCATATTAAATACAATCTTCTCCTCAAAAAATCAGTGTCTACATCACACATCAAATATATTACTTCACGAGCCATCAATAATGCTCCAATAAATTTCTCATATTAAATACAATCTTCTCCTCAAAAAATCAGTGTCTACATCACACATCAAATATATTAATTCACGAGCCATCAATAATGCTCCAATAATTTTCTCATTAAATACAATCTTCTCCTCAAAAAATCATTTTGCATTACACAGTATCAATTATATTTCAAGCCATCAGTAATGCTCAAATAGATCTCACTAATTAAATACAATATTCTTTGAAAAAAAATCATTGTTTGCATTACATATCATCATATATATAGTTTCAAGCCATGAATTTTGCTCAAATAGTCTTCAAAACTGATATGTGGGAAAAAATAAATTCATCAGTGAAGATCAATGTCACAATCATATCTATACAATTTACAAAGATTATGTACATTTGAAAAAATGAAAAATATAGTTCAATAAATAGTGTCACTTACTCAGGTTCCAATATGATTGAGTTCTGTTCAAATGGACTCGTATGAAAAATAATTTACACATTTGCAAAAATGTGAACACATATGACCTTCTGAAGTGTCATGTGTACTAATACAATCAACATTTACGTAGAATATGGCATCAATAGATTCAATAAATTACATTTGAATTGGCTGAATAATCTTTCATATTGCTAGTGTTATGTAAAAATAGTGTGACAATTATAGTTATTGACCCATGTGCACAATATTGCTTAGGTATATTACTGATTTTAGAGTGATAGTGTTGTATCCTATTGTAAAATAAAAATTGTGCATGTACTGTTCTATGTTTAGTTTAAGTACAAGAGCTGAAAAAATGAAGCTCTAATTCAAATAGTAGCATATATATATATATATAATATTTCAAATATGCGATTGTAACACGTTTTATGTGCAGTGAGAAAATGAAATCAAAAAATGAAATGAAAAAATTAAATTAGTAAGAGAATAAAGAGATAAATTAAAGGATAAATGACAAACACAAAAACAATATAGATAACAATACAGTCTGCTTTAAAAGAAATCAATAAATAGAAGACTTTGACAGGAGAATCACAGATATGTAAATACAAGACTTACACAAACAACAATATGAATACAAGAGAAATTACACTTACGATTGTACAAACAAAACTAAATACGACTAAACAAAAAGTTTCTAAATGATCTAGAAGTCCCTACCGAACAAGGCTGGTCTACTCGGACCTTATTAGGACTAGGAGAACAAAAAGAAAATCCCTAAAGATCCCTATCAGATGAAGTGAAATGGAACGGAACAAATAAATTGTGCCGCTTCAGTCTCAAAACATAAGACAGACCCACGCCGACTGCCCTTTAAAGTAACAAATATAAAAATGAAAATCAATTTAATATGGTTCCAAGAGTTATCAATCACTAACTCTATATATAATCAACTTCAATTACTGCTATATCACAGCAAAATCAATGTACTTTATTAATCATATGAATATATTCAATCCTTAATTATAACTTACAGACTTTCTTTTGTAGACTGATGTAGATTAATCCTCTCTTGTAGCTTGTCAAATACAAATACAGCTTGAGTAGTTCAATAATAATCCATGGATAAGGTAACTTTAAGTAAATAATCCAATAAGTATAATCCAAATAATCCAATAAGATAATCCAAAAGGTAAGTGTAGTAATGCAGGCACGTGTTATTTCTTCAGCGTACAGCTACACCGTTAATGCAGTCATGGCTGTTCTTTCCATTCTTCCTATTTTTTAATCGCATTGGAATCAGAGGATCCTTGTGTTGTGCCTCGATTAGTTCCTCTCTACTTACACCGACTTCTGAGATATTGAGTACTTCGGGGTGTGTATGACTGGCCTGATTATTCATTCTTTTGATTTGACCTCTTGTTAGCACTGCCGCTATTTCAGTGTCTCTCTCTGGTTCTGAATTGATGAGTTCATTGAGGGAATCAGTTTGTGAGGCTTGGGTATACATATTTTCTTTCTGTTTGGCGTCGGTATAATACATGTTTGTTGTCATTGGTTGGCATGTTCCCAATTGGTTACGTTTGTTTTCCAGCCAATCCATTATTTCTTTATCACTAATGTCTCTTACACCATCTACATTCCCTATAATGAGGTCCTGTGCTGGTGTGTCCATAACTATCACCTTTCTTTCACCAGTGATCCATGGTGAGTCAATGTGAACAATTGCCGTTTCACAGATATCAAATTTTTCTTTGTTTGCATATGTGATCTTGATTTTGTCTTTAAGTTTCTGGCCTGGCTTCAAAAATTTTGCATTGATTACTATGCATGAAGCTCCACTGTCTCGTAGTGAGCTCGTAACCATTCCATTTACAAATGCAGGATAAAAATTTAGCTTTGACATTGATGAGTTCATGAACGCTACTTGTTCCTGTCTGTCACAACGTGTGTTGTGGTGCCGGGGATTTTACTTGAATTAAAATAGTTGAATAAATGACGATCTAGGATTCACAATAAAAGATTCCATGTTAAAACACAACTCTGGAACTTTATTTAAACATAAAACGTAAGTACAGCTTATGTACAAGTTACAGATCAACAAGCACAACTAATATTACAAAGGCTTTAATCAGAGCTCTTAGAAAACGCGACTGTCTACTAGGAAATTCTTTTATCGACTCCCGTTCTTTCTACTCTCGTCAATTCTCTGGCGCTAACTCTTTTAAAAAAATGTCTTTATTTATTTTCAAATCAACCAATAGATTTGCAACATCATAATTACGTCTCGGGTAAAACCTGAGGCGCTGTCAGGATCTAGATTTGTGGGGTAATTCCTGAGGCTCAGTCAAGGGTTTATATTTCTATTTACACACAAGCTTTTAAATGTGAAATATACAAATAAATCTATAATGGCATCTGTGACACTGTCTATTAGTTCTAAGAGTTGCGGCTGAGTTGTCATAACTGCTAGGGTGTCTATGGATTCTATTGTTGCTGTTACTTTGTCATCTGTTTGAAGTATTTCTGTTGTATCTGTTTCATTCGTAGCTGTCACGTCTGGATTGTCTGTGATAGTTCTGAAAGTTGTTGGTATTGTATTGCTGTCTTCTTTGATAGTTCTGGAAGTTGTAATTATCGTTGTTGGTGTTGTATTGCCTTCTTCTATCATTGGGACTATAGCTTTGGGTTGCTCTGGCGTTTCTTTCGTTGTCATATTTATTGTCCCAATATGTGCCACTTCAATACTGGAAAGTGCTTCTGTTGATTGATCTACATTGGCTCTTTATGTGACCCTTTATGCCGCAGTTAAAGCAGGTTTTATTGTTGCTGTACTTGAATACACCTTCTCAATTAAAAACATGTCAATGATTTCATCTGGTTTCTTCATATCACAGTTGGAGAGTTCAAGCCACTTTAAGATATTTTGCTTAATTTCAAAGATAGTTCTGTTGTAATCACCGTTCTTTTGCAGTCTGATGTCTCGAAAGAGTTTCCTGTAGTGGTCCTCGGATTTGCCAAAGTGTTCGAGGAGTCTGTTTTTCACAGCCTTGTAGTCAGTCTTTTGTTCAGGTGTCAGGGTGGCTATTATGTTAAGCGGTTCACCTGCGAGATTGGCGAGTAGGTGCTTAGCCATATCTCTAGGAGACATGTCATACGTTGAGGCTATGTGCTCAAATTGCACAATGTAGTTTTCAAGAGTTTCATTATTCTCATTGAACTTATGGAACTTCGAGACGTATGGTTTGGATTGCTGTGTCTGTGGTAATAATATGTTCGGATTCACTTTTGCAGATTCCAGTTTAGCTAACTCTAATTTTTCTTCTTGCGCCTTCATTTCTTTCTCTATTTGTTTCATTTCTTTCTGATGCGCTCTTTCTGCCGCTCGTTCATCTCGTTCCGCTACTTCACGTTCTTTCTTCTTTAATTCATCCAATTCTCTTTCGATAAACTCTCTTTTCTTTTCACCCTTTAATTCCATTTCTCTGGCCAACTCCAAGATTTGATCATAGGTAGACATTGTTGATAGGTGTAGATTTAGACTTCAAGTGTGTATAATGTCAATAAATATTAAATAATCTTCAACGTGTATAAAGTCAACAAATATATAGGATTCCAATCTGTAGTATTAACTGTGTAGTGAGTGCTTAGTTATCAAAATACAGATAATAATGTCTCACTTTGCATGTATCTTTGATATTTAAATAATAGATGGCCAATAAATGTGTTAAGTTTGTAATCAATATGTATCAGGTACAATGCACTAAATAATTAATAGTGACAAATGCTGTGTCAAAAAATGTATACACAAAAAAATCAAGTTCAAGAAATGTATCAATATAAAATAGACCTAGTTGTTAATTTGTGCTAGATGTAATGTACATATTAGTCAATAGTAACAAGTGTTACACAAAAAGTGATCATAGTATGAGAATGTGTCAATACGAAATAAGTGCTGATAACGCGAATGTCGTGGGTTCGGTCCCCATACTGGCCACAAAAATGTAAATGGTTAACAAAACTATACGACTGACTCAAGTCCGTTTCAGCAGACAACATGAAGTTTATTTTACTACAATAATAATAATAGTGCACTCCTTGTTAGTGCTACAAGTCAAGAAATAATAACAATCCTATCCGCATAACAGCGGTATCAAAAGTATCCAATATATGTCAGTTACTAATCAATCACGTCCACATCTCAGCGGGTAACACTGTGTAGAAATATAGATCAACTAATACATGTCTCAAGAGACCACTGGCAACAACTGCCCATAAGTTACTTTCTAACTGAAATTACTACAGACTTTTCTAAGTCGCTACTGTCCATCCCGGACTAAAATATACTTGACCACTCGGTCCAAAGAATAACACTTGACTTCTCTAACTTGACTTCACTTGTCTGCTTTACTTGACTGACTGACCTCTAAGTCTAACTTTATTCATTCTACTTCCTGTTTTCTACATCAGGAATTCCACGTGTCTTTTAAACTCTTAACATGATGTGAACTTTAGATCATGCAATGTCAACTAAGACTGTGACATAATTATAGCAGCACATTTTTTTTTTCTACCTTTCATATTTTTTTTTTACACATTTATTCATTTTGGACATCCCTGTTGTAAGATGAATGAAAGGATATTTTTAACTTTGTTTATGTGTGACAAAAACATGCTGGTGGAAAAGACTCCTATACTCAATATGCAATATATATTTAATCAGAGATTTTGTTAAGGGTTGTCTTCTCAATTGCTAAAAAATAGCTGAAATATATTTATATCACTTCATAAATATTGGGAACTGACCCATAGGGCTAAAATCAATAAGGTCAACCATTCTTATTGACCTGCCTAATTGATATTTTGTGATATTTTGCTTATCATTTAGATTGAGCTAGGTAGTGCTCAGCGTTATTCTGTTTAGGATTGAAATATCAATATTTAAGCTTTTTTTTTATTTTGTCTCAGCTAGCATCACTAGCAGTCCTTAAGTGGACATTTTAAGTTCTCTGTTTCTTTATAGTTTCAGCTTTTTTTTATCTGTTTGTCTTAACTTGTCATGGCTGCCTGGTGATGTGCTATGTCCTTCTGACTGTCATCTCAATAGGTTAGAGTTTAAAACCCTGCATGCTCCCATCCCCTGCTGTCTTTCAGCAGGTTGGGCTAGCGTGAAATAGTCTTCATTTTTGAAAGAATGACCCAAATTTTTCTGACATTGAGCAAATGTTTTATTGTTTAATTACATTTATATAAAACTATTACATTTTTTTTATATAAACATAAAAACGAACTTTAAATTACGAAATGTACATTATTAGGTTCAACTCATCATTATCCCTGTCTGCCACTACAGTTTTCTCATGTTATTCCTCTTCTCCTCCTTAACTCCTCCTTAACTCCTCCTTTCTGTCCATAAGTCTTGCCCCTTGAATTTGGAAAATGTAAAAATGTTATACATGTCATGAATGTTCCTTCAGAGTTGAAGATAGTTTACTTCCTAGTCCAAACCTCCTGCAGGACGATGGGGGATGTGAGCGGGCAGGGTTTGAACCCTCGACCGTCAATAAATCCAAACGACAGTCCAGCGCGCAAACTGCACCACCAGGCAGCCATCCTTTCTTACATCATTTCTTAAACTCACACACAATCCATAACAAATATGCTTTCTGTTCTGATTTTGAATTTAAAGAAAAATCCCTACAAAACAAATGTATGAGCCATTTTTTTGGGTTGCTGTTGTTATCTTAGGCTACTAATACATCTAAAATGTGAATATAACCACAATCTGCCTTAGATTGTATTTGCTTCATTTTTATTGCAGTCATTTTATTTATTGTTGAGTAAAGAGTTGTATTTTTTATTTATTTTGTATGCTTGTTTTATGCTATTTAAAACGAAATCAATGTTGTTTATTATTTGCTTAGATAGCCTATGCCGCTAATGACAATTTTATATCTCAACCCCAAACATCATTTTCAAAACCTCAAACCATCTGTCACCAACATCTTGAACAATGAAAAGTATAAATCTATTGTGGTAAACCATTCTTCCTTCCACAAGATTTAGTTCTGCGTTAGGTAATTTTCAAGTGAATTTTATTTTTATAGAAATAAGTAAAGGAAGTAAAGTTCCCCTTTCAAACCTTGTGGTCTATAGGGCGGATGATGTAAAGATCATCTGATTCTGTGGCCTATGGTTAATGAGGGTGTCATGTGGCCAGCACAACGACCAACCGCCTTTACTTTTCCCCAACTAATGTCAGGTACCCATTAGAGCTGTGTGGACTCAGGCGCCCGAGGATCATGAAATAAAAATCCCAGTCTTCACCAGGATTCGAACCCAGGACCCCTGTTCAGAAGCCAAGTGCTTTACCGCTCAGCCGCCATGCCTCCCCTTATAGAAATAAAACTTATTATTATTAATTATTTCTTGTAGGTTCAAAGAAAAACTCTTTAGACAATGTTGCAATTATTGCTAAAAATTAATCAATGAAAAATCATGTGGGTACGTTCAGTGAGAAATTTCCTGTTCAATGATCAACACAAAGAAAGCTTGATTTGCCCCCTGCAACTCACTGGTGGCTTGCAGTCTCTAAAATTGTCTATATAGCACACCCTTCTTAGCTAGTGCTAATCAAAACCAAAAGGTCAAAGTTCCCTGTTGCAAATCCTTTTCAACGTGACCTAAAACTGATCACAAGTTGCTCACAGGTCATTATCTTTTACTATGAAATGTGTTGTGTACTTTTGTAATTTTTGCTGACTTTTTATATTTCTTAAAAGTTTTGTTTTTTATTCCTGATTGTGATCTTTTTTGTTCGGATACTATGATGCATCTCAATGAAACCAATACCTTTTGTATTTCCCTTCTCAAAGAGAGTGGACAAATGATTTTATACAATAGCTTTGAAATGTATTTTTTTTAAAAATCAGTTTCAAAACTTCTCAGGTATGTTGAAATATCTCAGGAATATGTCATCTCATTGAAGATTTATTAAAATACCAGATCAGAAATATTAATAATGATTTTGTGTTAACTTCATTTGTTTTATTTGTTTGTGTAAATGGAAAGTTCTGAAAAATGTGCTGCTTTGAAATTATAGTATAATGGTTTCATGGCAATAGTATGGCAATATCTTAGATTCTTAAGATTAAGGATGAGTGCAGGTGTTTCACCAGACTATGCAAACCCAGTTGCGACCTGCATATTTCCCCACATCTCATGCAGACAAAGCCGTTGTCCAACCGGGATCTATTAAAGTTTTCTTTTTTGTCTTCTGCACTTGTCCTCTACAAGGGCTTTCCTCTGGGCCTTGAATGTGTGTCCCGTGGCCTTTGTGAGAGGGTCTCCAACTGTCTCTTTCAGAGCCCATCTGCTGCCAGCTACTTTACTCTATGCCATTGACGGCAAAATGGGGCCAGAGTTTATTTTTTCTAGCGCTTGGAAAAAAAAAGTGGGGGTGGGGGTGTGCAGCAGACGTGTAAGCATCAGATGTCCTTTCAGGGAGGGTTATTAAGTCCTACTCCTAGCCCTAATCAGGCAGGGCGAGAATCTGTGACCATCATGATGGCAGGCTTGATAGCATACAATACAACTAGGCAGCCATCTTGTGTGTAAGCACTTAAAACCTAAATATAAATCTAGTTACAAACAAGATGTGTGAATAGTCATACGGTGACCAAATACTTGGGGAGTAAAAGTGGGACAGGCTTACATTTTTTCGAGCAATATTTTAACAACTTAAATGGTACTTTTTTAAGCTTTTCCATATTACAAGATCTTCGGGGCTCGCAAAGAGCTTCCTTCAGGCAGAATAGGCAGACAGTGAAAGCGATTGGGAGGACAACATAAAAGAATGGACGGGCATGAATGTTTTTCCATGCTGCCTTCAGGCAGCTCAGTAAACACAACTCTGCCCTAGTCGGGTGTCGAACCTCGAGCCTCCTTCATTGGTAGCCAAGCCAAGTTCAAACCCACTTAGCCTCTCGACCACGCTTCCCACACACACAATATGCACTCTTTGCAGGCCTATACACAATAATTTAAATAACTGCAGGATATCTGAAACGGTTTCTAAGATAGAACACCTTTCTGTTCAATGTATCTGATAGCGTTAACCGGTCGAATAGCCCGCTTCTCTATCTCTGATACTCGGCAAAAGTTTACGAATGCCGCTGCTATATTTCTTTTTCTAACCAACCAATCCGCGTCATCCAAAATTGAAAGTCACATGCTAACTTCTTTGGGGAGGAACCTTTTTAAAATTTCATGCTTCTCTTCGTTCATTTATGAACCTAGTCGTCAAAATGGCAGACGCGTCAAAATTGCAGACGACACTGACATTTTGCCCCTCATCAAACTTCTGCATGGAATATTATCGCAATGTACAAAATGCAGCCACAGTTCATCACACGGGTTTTCAAAGAAGGTTGCAAACTTCTTTTTGAGAAAAGATATTTGGTTTCAATAGTCTTTCTACCGTAGGCTTCTGAGCTGACCACTTGTTTTTTTTTTTCCACAGCCCGAAGTTCGGCTATATTCTAAATCGACCAATTTGCTTTTTTTTAAAAAAAAAAAAGATTTATATCATCGGGAATCATTTTATTATGGGCTCGAAGCATCCATGACCACTGTTTAAAAACTGGGCATCGCTAGCTACTTCTTGACTTTGTTCATTTTAGTGTCCAAACCTTTGGTAACGATTGCTTCACATTTGGTTCTTGCAAATGTGTATTTTTGGGACATACATTTCTTAATAATATCAAAATGCAGTCCATTGATTGAAAGTAGGCAAAAGTAGCGCTAAAGGCTGCGAATAAATTATTAAACAAATATTTAGATATTGTAGAAATACTTTAATGGAGGCTTGCTATGACCTTCCAATTGAAAATTGCGATTTTTTTTTTTTACTTTGTCATCGACTTGAATAGAAGGGAACAGCTAGCGAAGGAATTCCTGTATTGCATGCTGGGATTGATTAACAGGAACAGTGAGAAACGTGCAGAACGACAACACATCAGAAGTCGAAAGAAAACGTGCTGACGTCAGTTTCTGAGAAGAGGCCAGGGTGCTTCAAAATAAAAGCATACCCATGCCTGTCATGTCTCTAACACGGGAGTCTGCAAAGCATCGAACATGGTGTAAGGATCAAGAAGGAAACGCTGCAAGTTTTAAGTCCAAAGATGAAGAGAAAGTTTAAATCAGAACAGAGACATTTTATGAAAGGCGCTACAGACGGTCCAAAGCGGGACTGCCCCGCCTAAGTCGGGACGTCTGGTCGCCTCAGAATAGATCTACCCTCCATGATGAAACAGTAGCAAAACTGACAAGTTACCGTCATTTTCGTCAGGTAACACTAGCGACGTTACTATTCCATAACTCTGTTTTTACTTTCGCTAATCAATAATTTAGTTATGTCCCTTTGACCACAAGAGCGTAGCGTAGTGTAAACAATATATTAATAATCTGTACCAGTGTTTCCTATACTTTTTCCGTAGCGGAACACTTCGCACATTGTCATTATTTTTTGTTTAGAAAGATTAATTATTTCAGTAGCTCTTGGAACGCCTAGCGCTAAGGGCTAAACTATTTAGAATTATGTTATACGAGGACGTCCCTGTTTGTAATTTCCTCGCATTGGCCTCCATGGTGAATTACATATAGCGAAATAAGGGGCTATCCTGACCAGAATACTAACCATGGATCCCCTGATCGGACCACTTATCGCCTATCAGCAACGCTGTACCAAGCAGACCAACCATCTACAGCCCCCCTTACCCCCCCCCCCTCGATTTTATCAGTAGTATTTCGCCAGCCCGCACTTTGCTACCCATTTAATCCAGATATTTATTGCACAATTTCATATGCTCAAACTAAATAAATAAATAAATAAATAAATAAATATATATATATATATATATATATATATATATATATATATATATATATATATATATATATATATGGCTCCTTTTGTCTCGAAAGGCAATGGATGCGCCCAAATGAGTCACTGGTTTTGGCTTAATCTTGAGACGGGGCAGAATCTGGTGTGGCTAATCAAGCCAATTCTAGAACGGCAGACTTTGCCACAATTCGTACATGTGTATGCCTCTGATTCAGGGCTAGCGGACAGGGCAGCTTTCTTTTTTTCCTTCTTGATTAAGGCCGCTTCAATTCTTTTGTTCTCAGCAAGGGTTGTCCCAGCACGCACAGTCTGTCTCCATGCACTCCGGTCTTTGGCTATGTTTTCCCACATACTTTCGCTGATGCCTGAGGCTCTCATGTCTCGCTTGCAGACATCTCTATATGTTAGTCTTGGGCGGCAAAACTCTCCAAGCGCGTCTGGGAAAATGGTAAATTGACCATATATATAATTAAACTCTACAGATCAAGATCTCCTGATTAGAAAAAAAAATCGAGATTTTCAGTTTTTTAGTCTCTTTTAATTATGCCTGCTGCTCCGAGTGTTTTAACATAGGCCTAAACAGCGGAGTCAAACAATAATTTGTCCTGGCGGAATACTCTTTCTTCTATTCCACCACTCGTTTGATAAATAGGCCTGCACCAAATGCACCACCTCCGTTCCAGATTCGATGGGAAACTTTTGAATATTACCAGACTAAGGAAAATTAACCACACTCGAAAGAGATAAACTCTTCTCGAATGACGCAGCAGTGGTTACTAGGCCTACACACACAGAGAGGAGGAATACAAGTCCCGCTTCTAACTTCTTTCAGGCCTGCTAAGAGTAGGCCCACGGCCTAAACATTAGCAAAACAAACGCGATGGAGCCACCTGCTACAACACCCCCCCCCCCCATCCTCGTTAATGAAAACAAGCTAAATTCCGTTTGGGTTCCACTCTCTAAAATGACCTGTCCAAACTAGAAAAGGAGAGGGAAAGAAACGTTGACTTTTGCTTGACTTCGACCAAGAGTTGTATTTCTATGGCTTCCTTCAGTCGCGAAGCGACTATGGATCATCTCGGTTAGATGAATGCCTGGGCGTTAGTTGTGGTCGGATGTCCCCCCCCCCCCCCTCCACGCATCTGATGTAGGCCTATCCAAAGAAACGGCAGTGCCGATACAGTTTGGGGTCAGCGGCGTCGCAGGTTCTGCCAGAGTGTAGCAAACTGCCTTAGGGTCGCCAGCTTCTGATTTTTCCTCAGGGTTGATCCGCGAAGCCTTTAACATGATTGGGTATATCTGCAAGGCAACATAGGTTTGAATTCAGAGTTTTCCTTCTCCTAGGTGGGTAGCGAGCCCCTCTTGCCCAAAGCTTACTGGTTAAGGCGCCAGTTACTCGCCTTTGCCCCTTCTCATGTTAGTGAGAACAGTTCCGCCGGACTCAATATCTGAGCCACACGTGAAGGCCAGGAATTGGACTGGTTGTCAGAGGCTATTCGAAATTACGCATGCCATTAGGAAGCATTTTATAGGTAGTGGAGTGCTTACAACCACTACCACTTCCGGCGTTAACAACCTTGCGGAACCAAGAGTTATCTTTCTGGAAAACCGGAAAATCACCACGAAGACCAATATGCAGGTCTACAAGTAAGGCGTAACGTTAACAAGGCATGTTTTTTCTTTTGCGTACGCTACTGTATGAATATATGACATCTAGATTAGAATTGTAGATTAATCACAAATTAATGTAGATCTAGACTAGATTTGACTAAATCTAGATCTATATAGATTAGCATTGATTTGCCATTGAGGTAATAGTTTAGATACGCAGATACCTTTGCCGACCACCATGTTGTTTGTTAAGCATATTTATCTCCCTTACCTATATTGAACTTTCAATAACTTTTTTTATAGAGAGTTTTTGTTCTTATGCTGTCAACTTATGATTTTTTAAGTGTATTTACTGAAATGAAGGTCTAAATAAAATGTTATTAATAAATTGATGAACTTGTTGTTTCTTCTTTTTTTTCTACTTATGAAATTATTAATTAAAAAATATATGTTAACAATTAGATCTATAATTAATATATTAACTCACCAAGCAAAGCGAAATAATGATAAAATAAAAAACAAATATGCATGAATTAAATGAAATGAAACACGCATCTAGATATACATGTTATGTTTAATTATTATTATTTTTTGAACAAAATTATGCATTATGACTTAGTGATCTTTTTAGAGCAATGACAATAAATGATATAGATCTAGTACGGGAAACTTATTACTATAAGAAATAATACTTTTATGTTTATCTGTTGATGATTAAGACTACAGTTAGATCTATACATTTCTAACGAATTGTGAGCGCTCTCTATTTTCGTAAAATCACACCACGAAGATAAAGAATTTTATGAAGCTGACACAGATCAGTGTCCCTTTCTCTTTCGCCGTGAGGTCTTCTGAGTGGAGTCTACTGTCTACCAGAGATTGTTTGGAGTGTGTTTTATGATCAGATAGGACTAATGTCTGTGTTTATAACTCTTACCACTACCTCTGGCTCCACCTCTCTTGGAGGGAGGATAGGTCGAGTGTAACTAGATCACGAACGTCTTTGTTAAACTATCATGTTTCACAATCTGAAATTTACTTTGCGTAGAGTGGGGAACAAAAGCCAATGTATAAAGAAACAGATAAGAAGCATATACACTACTATTTAGATAATTTATGCATCTTTACTTTCGGAGTTCATTAAAAAAAAAACAACTCCTCACCTATTACACTAAATTTGTTTAAGATGTGTAGTTGTTGGGGGGGGGGGGGGGGGGAAGGGGTTAGCGACTCCACCTACCAACCCTTCTCTTCACATGGATCCACTAGCGCCCATGTATTACATTCCGTTACGGAGTCCAAAGCAAGTTTTTCTCTCCCGCCGTACCGTACAGGTGGCGATTGTCTCCGTTTATTCTTACGTACCTTTAAACCCTCGCTGCGCCGGCCGTCACACGCGATCTTTGTCTTTACGGCAGAACTAGGTGTGATGTAACATCACCTTCCCCTGCTCGGAGCTTCGCCGGCGCCGTGGTCATATTAGGTCATCTACTGCTAGGATCGCTGGTATGCTCATAAAGGGAGAAGGGCAAGGTACGGTGTTTTACTTGGTCAAAATTTATCCTTCTTCGCTTTCTTTGTCGGTTCGTTTCACCGACATGCAGTTCAACTGAGGTCTAGTCGGATGAGACTAAGACTGAAACGTGATGCAACATAAACCATGTCACGATCAAAACTCTCTTGGTTGTATCCTATAATGTCGGCCAGCTTGTACAGATAGTTATGTACGACAAAAACTCCCGTGGTTGGATCATATCGTGTTGGATAAAGAACTTGTACTTATAGCTACCATATTTTTTTTAACAGCAGCATATGGAGCTGATGAAAAAAGATACAACATAGGCCACAACTGCAGCATTGCTTGCAGCTGCTACACTACTGCAAAGAGACACCTATACATTCTCACCAAACCACAACAAAACAAAAACTCATGGCTATTATTAAAACCTTTATTTCATGATGCAAACACGTACATACTATCTCACACAGACAACCATATATGCTGCAACATAACACTATTGCATACAAATGGTAATCACTTTGATGTGGTTGTACCACAAGAGGCCACATGTAACTGTTTTTTTGCCAAATCCACTGCTTGGAGTATGATGCTTTAGCCTAAATTTTTAAGTGTTGATTAATATTTCATCTTACAATCTATTCAGATTAGATCTATTTGGCTATTTGATTTTTTTCTTGCATGCTTTAATATCTTAAATAACATTTAATGTCTATTATTTTCATGTATTTAAAGTCAAGGTACCAGTATCTATTTATTTAATTACTTTTATTTTGCCAATAAAAGATATTTTGTTAGGCTTAGAGTTATTTTTTTATTTTTCTTTTATTTTTTTTTTTGTCTGTTGTTATTACTTTAACTACATGATTTTAATTTCGATTTTTAGTTATTTTTCAAAGTACAAAAGATTGTTTGCATTTTAAATGAATTTTAATATTAGATCTAATAGCTGCTAGAAAGAAAAAGCCGCAACAGAAAAAAGTTGGCAAGTAATTCAAGGGAGATAGTCTAGTACTAAGCCTTAAAACCAAAATGGCGTATTTCCAATGACAATATATGGTAATTAGAAATAAAACTTAAAAATATATATTTTAAAAACTATTTATCTCCGAGGAAATCAAATTACATATTTGTAATCTGCATTTTTTTCTGCATATTCTGAAAATATAACAGAAACCTAATTTAGCGTTTCTAGTGTCGTATACTAATACCATTGATTTTATTTGAGATCTTAGTTAGTTCACTTTGACTTAGACTTAGAGTGGAGTGGTATTCTTTATTAGTTTACGAGACAAGAAACGCTCACTCACTGTGACTGTGTGTGTGTCTTACTACTAACTACTCTTACTCTTAACTCTTACTAGTCTTACTCTTAAGTCTTAGGCTTAGCCGTCTTACTAAGTCTTAGGCTTAGGCGACTTACGCTTAGCCTTGCTTGGTTAGGAGTCAGACTCAGACTACTTTGATAACTTTGTCTTTGACTTTGTCAACTTTCATTCAACTTTGTTGTGACTTTCACTTTGACTTTGACTAAGTAGATCTAAGTTAGTGCGACTTAGATTTAGACTCTAGATTCTAGATCTACATGATACTACATCTAGTGATCTAGACTTTTTTTAGACGCTGAGTTTAGTTAGTTAAGTTAGTCTATAGTCTATTTAGACTTAGACTGGTATTATTATAATTTAAATAATTATATAGATCTAATTATAATATTATTAATATACTCTAATCTACTCTCTAGACTCTAGAATAGACGAAGTCTAATACTAGTCTAGATTCTAGATCTATACTAGTCTATAGTCTATCTATAGTACTAAATAGTATACATTTATATTATATTATTTATTATATATAATATAGTATATATATAGAATTTAGATTCTAGATCTACTTAAGAAGAATAACTTCAATAAAAGACAGTTACTTTTTTTCTAGAAGATTTAAAATCTATAATCTATGTCTAGATCTAGAATAATTTAGATCTATTTCATCTATTCTATTAGATACTATTATATAGACTATAGAGTCTATACTATAGTATAGTCTAGACTCTATATTAAATTCTAGATCTATTAATACAAAATATAATAATGAATAATACTTAGTAAAGTCTTAATACTTAATAGTCATTTGTACAGTAAGTTAAATGACAAAGTTTCAAACTCTCAAAGTACTAGATCATAGTTACTAGTATTCATAGATCTAAGCTGTTAATCTATAGAATAGATTCTAGATAACCAGGGTAATCTTCTATCATCTCTATATAATCTACATATAATTCTCTAATATTTTTTTCAGCATTGGGAGCTCTTCTAGCATAATCTGGCCATTGCATAAAAAAAAGATGAAGATGAACAAGTGTTCTTTCTGCCCAGATAGTGGGTGCAGGTGCACTTGAAGCAGCTTGCATTGATTCATCTGTTAATGTTGCCAAATCTCCATCAATGTAGCTTCTATACTGGCGCAACATTACAGACTGGCATTCGCAACTATGTTTATTGCCTCATTGAACAGCTCCAAGTTAATGTGATCAACAATGCATAAAGCTATCAATATTTCCTCATGCTGCATTAGGGAACGACCAAATGGATCATGTTTAGATAAGAGGACAAAATCAGGCTCATCTAAAACACACCCTATAAAACTTATAGCATTTTGTACTCTGGCCACCTTGAAGATGAAAAGAACAAAATTTAAAAGTGATATGTCAAATAAACCCTATTGCTACATATCGTAATATAGCAATAACAGCTTTAAGAAAATTTTTAATTACAAATTTATTTAATTAAAATTACCTGATCAAAGTGATTTCTTTGATTGTCATCAGCATGAAATAAAGCCATCCATGGGCTTTTCAAAAGTTTGTCCCTTAGTCTAAGGGCCTGTAGATGGATCTTAAGGGCATCATTTGTCATATCTGCAAACACATCAAGTCTCATTCCACTGTTGTGACAAATCTTTTCAAGGTAGCTTTCTATGTCTAAACACTATGGCGACTGAACAAAACAGTACATACATGCAAATGATTACCGATATATCCGGGAAAAGGAATGCATGAAAGAGAATGTTTTTTAAAAAAAAATCCTGATGGGTCACTTTTGACTTGTACCTAAAATAAGAAATTTTAAAAGAAATTAAAGACGGCTGCAGTTTTAGAGATTCAAATTGCAACAAGCATTTATGTCTCCCTTCAGAGTAACCACTTTATGACATTGCTAGACTCACCTCAACTTTGAAATGGCACATAAAAGATTTGCAGCTCTACAATTGTAGTGTCATGGCTTATTAATACATTATTAGAACCAGAAAATCGATTGTAGACATCTTAGATGTGTACACCATTCTCCACTTGGATTTGCTGAATTAAGCCGAGATAAAGCTTTTCATGTGTCTTGTGCGATGCTATTTAGAGGATGCATTTGGCACTTTAGCTCCAAGAACTCTTTCTCAAACAATGCACTAAGCTGTTGAATGGTTCACCGCTGCTCTATCAGTCAAGGTTGACCTGATCTCGCCCGTCATTTTTTGTTAATAATGGTGTCTGTACAACATTTGTGGTAGTGTGAATATATGCGGCTGACAAGTCTTTGATAAATAAATATGCTGGACATAATCATCAGTTTTGCCACAGAGAATCGCTGTTATGCTTTCTGTAAGAGGTCTTTTCTTGCAGAAATGCACTTCACTTATTTGGCTACCTTTTATTCTAGTTGAACCAAAGGAGAGAGTTACTGACTCTGACTCAACTATAGCTTTTCTGCAATACAGCAATCACTCCCTTTCTCTGTCCATCCCTCAAGAAATGGTTGATGAAGTAGTAAGCCCTTCAAAATTGATTCCAACTACTGATGAGCAAACCCTTAAAACTTGTGCATTGGCATCAACTGGTACATTTAGTTCCTGGCAATGATGTATACTGATGCAAGTGCTTGAGCTGTAAGTGTTTTATTAATCCTCTTGCTATTAATATATATATATATATATATATATATATATATATATATATATATATATATATATATATATATATATATATATATATATATGCATACTTTTAATTAAGGGGCTATTCTGCTGATAGTTTGATCTTGGGACTTGTAAGAGCAAATCTTTGGAAGAATTTAAAAATTTAAATTGTCAGCATTACAGAACCAAAAAATTGAAGTCTTTCGTCATGAAGAACAGCTTTTAATTTTGTTTTGATGAAACTTTGGTGTCCCCATTGATCTCAGACAGAAAATATGCTTCACTACATTCAAGGAGAACATACCCAGTACTTGTTGAAAACTTTTTTAGATTGATGAACCTAAAACTCTTGTGTATTTTTAATTGAATATTAGATCATTTGACTAGTCTGGTTTATTAAAGTGTCAAAGTAAAGTTTATTACAGATTATTTATGGATTCCTAGAATTCTTGTACAGAATAATTTAAAAATGTAATATTTCCATTTTTTCTATCCACCCAGGGCGAATACCTAATGATGAAAATGTTGCAGAGGTCAAGAGATTTCTATGGATGTAATTTTGTCAACGTCTGCTTTAATTCTATTGGATTAATCTGTCAAACTGTAACAAATCTATTACTAGTCCAACGTTAAATCTTAGGATATATTATTGTGTGTACTTTGCATGGACTCTACTGAAGAAACAGGAATTTTTGTAGGATGGATGCCTTCTGAAGGAATAGGAATTATTTTCAGCACTAGAACAGCTGTGGTAAATATATTAGGCTTTCATTTAGGGGGATGTTTATATTAAATATATATATATATATATATATATGTATATATATATATAATATAATATATTATATTTTAAATATTATATTTGAATTTAAACTTTCTGTTAAAATAATTTCAGCTCTTTGTTTGTATATAATATAAAATATAAAGTATATTATGTATAATCTCAAATCAATTGAGGCCTTTACTAGTTACCCATAGTCAAAGCATGACCATATTTATACCTGTGGAAAAAAAATGTTACTCAAATTAGTTTTAAAGGATGGTGTGTCTGTCTTCTATCCATTGTTCTTCATTATCTTGACCAAATAATTAGCTGCAGAAAGTTTTTAAAAATTTTTTAGCTTCTTTGATTTTTTTGTATTGTCTTGTGCTTTCACAAGACTTTCTTGTGATTTTTCAGAGTCATAAGCTGCTTCATGTCATGTTCTTCTCCTGACTCAACCCGGGGTATGATCTAATTAATGATCTAATTTAATTCAACCTCTGCATGTCGACAGCTTGTGAACTATATTACAAACCAGTAAATAGTACTCTTTAAAATACTTCACTTTATTGCTATTCAATAGTAACAGATGTATATATACTTCACAGTAACTTCAGTTTCAAGGACATAGTAATTTTAATATCAGAAAAATGTCTGTAACTACAAAAAAAATTAATAAAAACAAACTCCAACTAATGTCTTCTTCTACTCCAGGGTAACAAATAACTCCAACTGCTCAGTAATATTCTCCTGTCATAGAACATCCTGTGCATACTGTTTCATATCATGGTGTTACATAAACAAAGGGAACTATTTAATCTCCCTGTAACACAAATATTGCTACCTTGGGTTCTTATGTAGTCTTGTGTAGAACTTGAGCTGTAATCAGGTAGCAGACAACGAATTTATTGATTGAAATAAATAACTTGACAGCCATAAATTAGAAGTATTACACAATTAAACAATAACTTCCAGAATAAAATATCATCTCCATATTCTGAAAAACTTATACTGATATATAATACTTGTCAAGTGTTTATGATGTTTGGTTTACTTGAAGATCTTGATGAGATAAACTTGTGACGTGGGCAGATTCGGAGTTGCCGTAATTATAGTTCAAACACTTGAAGTGACAAAGAGCTGAAATACTTTTTCTAGAGTTGAATTCTTTTGAACTCAAACTTGAAACAATAAATGTATGTACAGTTCCTATATAAAGTAGATACAATGATAATGATCAATAAAACTAAACAAATGTTTTACTTTCAAACTAGAGACTTCTAGATCTAACTTTCTAGCTCTCTCTCTCTCTCCCCAAGCTACTACACCTCTTTTTATATCTTTCCTTAGAATAATCTAGAACTGTGACACTTCAATACCCGTGACCCTTTCACATTTAATTTTCTGCGTCTGTTTTTTCTATTTTAACCTCTATGTTTTAATTATTTTTTCCCTGCTGTAGCCTTGAACTACATTTTAATCAGCATCTCTCTGGCATTTTCTTTTTCCAAGTGGGATAATGTGTGACCTAATTTGAGCTAGGTAAACTGTCCTTATTTTGTGAACAATGACATGACAGTACTCAATACAAATACCTACATTAGAAAAAATACATGTCCTTCCTCTCTCAAGACCTGGTTACAACTGCCGCATTACCTCATGGTTTCCGCTCATACTACTGAGACTTTTCCTCGTGCAAAAGGCACATTTTATGCTAGGTGACTAAAAGTCACAACATGCCACAATGAGTCTCAAATGAGGCTGTGACACTCCCCCATACACACCCTGGACATTATATGTAACCTTAAGGGGAGGATTCACCTCAATTATATCAATTTTCTTATTTTTTTGTACATTTTTCAGATATGATTTCAAATGATTATCTATCCATTTCTCTAAAGTTTTTCATTATTTTTAGTTATATTAGATGTTTTAAAATAGTTTAAAATAATGTTACAAAATATCAAGTGTTCTAATTAATTTAGCTCATTAATTATGCAAAAAATATAAAATAACGTAACTTTTTTTTTTTTTTGTCCGATTTACAAAATTTTTTCACTACCATTCTCATCTGAAATGCTAGAATCCTATTTGTATCAACAGTATAATTAGTTGTAAAATGAATTACCATTGGTCGAATAAACACATTTCCTGTAAGTAACAATTATTCCGACCAATCAGCGAGCTCTTTTCAAAAGCTTATGGTAGCTTTACCATAAACAGTTCCGGCGCATGCTTTTGTTTACATCGCTAGTCTAGTGTTTATTTCTTCAATATTATGGATATAATGATAAAGTGTGATGTAATAAAAGAAGGAACAAATCAATAAAAGTGTACATTTAGAGGGAATAAATATACTGGAAGATGAAAACAATCTAGACTTAGTGACGATGCTAGTACTAGATCTAGTACCGGTATGGAACCTAATTGGGGGTCCTAATATAGTAATAATGCTGAAGACATAGCTGAGACTACTAGATCTAGGTCTAATGAAGACTGATTGTGAAACTGATGTTATTGATGTATGTTTCTTTATCTAGTTCAAAATTAAAATATAGTGTATCTATAACTAAGGAGAGTAGACCTACTGAAGTTCTAATTTAAAAGGATAACTATTTGTTGACATTTAAGCCCTTATTTCCTAGATACAACTATTACAATATCACGTACTCATGCTAATCAATTATAAAAATAAAATCAGAATGAAAACCATGCGTTAACTAGATCTAAATATCCCTAGACTATTCAGTAACTGAAAGAAAGTGAGGCTTGTCAAGTAAGATAGTTTTTCATTGCAGCCATTCTTTAGATGAGTTTTTATTTGAAACTTCTCCCTATGAAAATATAAATATGAGCTTTCAACTAGCTATCTAGAGTGTAGTTATCAACAGAGATACAGAGTCACAGATTCCTAGCCCAAGCCAACTGAAAGTACTGCTAATAAAAGCATGTTGGCAGCAGCTAATGAAGTAAAAAAAAAACATGAACAGATAACCACATCATGTGATGGTATATGTCAGAGAAGAGGCTTTATAAGCAAAAATGGAATGGCAACTGTTCTGTCACCAACTGTTCTATGTCAATCCTCATAAAGCCAGTAAAGTTTTACATTTTGAGGTTATGTCTAACTAATAATTGTGATGTTTGTACCAAACCTAAAAAAATACTTTCATCAGAAATCTTCCTTGAAAGGGGTTTCATTGTTGGACACTATTGTAAATAGGGATGTCACTCGTTGAACAAAAGGCAGATAAAGGCCGGGGGGGGGGGTGTCCAAAACATAGAAAAATACACAAAGTAACAGTAAATAGGCAGGATAAAAGAATGCAAGTGGAAGAAAAGGCCATGGCTGATGATTCAAATCTCTGGGGGGCTATTTACTTAGTATTCATTGAAAAAAAAAAAGATTTTTTCCCTTTATATTTCATTTTTCTCCATTTTAATTTTTTTGACAAATTTCTTGACATGGATTCAAATAATTTCAAAAATTGTTTATATATCTTTATGAAAATTGGCACATATCAAGAATAGTATGTTTTGAACACACCCTACTACTTTGGCTTTAATTAAATGAAAAGTTTTAAAATTATGGTCATTTGTAAAATGTTACTTTGAGGTTTTTGCTTACAAAAAAAACCCCCATAAACAAAAAAAATATTTTCAAAGGGTAATACACTTCAGAATATAATAATTTTAGTAGGGCATGTTGATAATATATGTATAAACATATTTGCAAAGTTTCAGCTCAAAATCTTTTATAATTTTTTGAGAAGTTTGTTACTATTTATAGTAACACGCAGTGGTGACGTCATACTAAATGTCAAAATTGACATTTGACTTTTTTTTTTTACTTGTTTTATGTGTTTATCAAACTATTTGGAAACTTTCATGGCTGTAGTACCATTCTGAGACATACTTTGGTTTTAAGGTGAAACCTCCCCTTAAGTAATTTTGAGTGGCAACTGTATTTAATTGTTCTCGTTTCAAGGGAACTAGCGTTGGTTTCCCTCAATGTCGGTAGTAGTGTTGTGGGTTGTTTAGTAAACAGACGTCAGATGTAGAGTAGATCTAGGTCTAGATGAAGTATTTCTTATTTAACTCCTGGAGTTCGTTCAACCAACAACATATACCAACTTGTATAAAATACTTAAGAAAAGCGATAAATACTTAACAACTGTTTAATCCAGAAAATGAAGGGGCACAGTCTAAATGTCGACAGTTACTATAGATGATGTCTCGCCGTTAGGAGTAGAAGTAGATGTCAGTCGTTCATTCTTGTCCTCTCTAACCATTACAATCTATCCCATAATTTCTATTCAGTTAATATCCCACAATTCCTATGTCCGTCTAAAATAGTCTATTTATAGTCTCGTCAAATTCCCAATACAGTAAACCTATAACAGTAGTGTTGGCAAATGTTTTGTGTTCTTTACTAATTCTATACATTCAGTCAATCTTTTATTCTCACTTTCATCCCACTTCTAAAAGCTACATTAGTTTTTTTGTCATACTAAATTTATTTTATTGATACTGTATAATTTTGTTTTCTATTTTTTAAAGAATAATAATATGCAGTATATTGCAATTAATTAAATTCCTTTTTACACACTTGTATGTGTTCCAAATCATAAGTCTATATCCTGATAGTATATCAGGCAGATTGAGCTCTCAACTTTATACTTTTAGGGCTAATTTTTTTTTAATCAGTTTCAAATTTTATTGACATATATATATATCATTTTTATTGCCCAAGAATAAAGGAATAAAAAAAAAAGCAGCAGACAATTATTTAACATAAAAAAATTAGCTCTAATACACTTACCCCTAAAAATGAAAAATCCATCTCTCACAGAAGATTATGTCAAGTAATCCATGAATTTCACAAATTCACAATATTATTAACAGAAAAATGTGACACAGAATAAAGTATATTTATAAAACAAAGTCTCATTATTTAATGTCATTTCTTTTTTGCATTTCGGATAATTTTTAGATGAGACTACAAGTCCATGACTATAAATAAAATTCCATCCCAGTGGTGCTACATCCCATGGAGGGCTCAAGCCTGCTTCAGCATATCTCTGCTGAGCCTTTCGTCTCTCTGCCTGAACCAGAAGCTGTTGAAGATGTGGATTGTGGATTTCTTTTTCTTGTATTTTCTTGCACATCAAGTTCCTTCCCTTCATGCTCTTTTTCAATGGCTGCAATTCTGGCCGTTGATTCCTCATCACCATTTTTGAGTTTTGCTGCCACCTGTTCCTCTAATATCCACCTAAATTTCATCTCCTCTTCTTGCATTTCAAGCTTCAGTTCTTCCTATTTTGCCCTTTCTCTCCTTTCTTCCTCTTCTAATTGTGCCTTTCCTCCACTCTAGCATCTCTTTCCTCGTTCTGCCTAATGATCTTGAACACCCACTCGTCCAACTCTTCTTTCTGGTAGCCCAGACTTTTCCCTGTTTCGTTAACAGGTCACTGTATGTTCCTTCAGCCATCGTATAGGCGTCGGTTTATTCTTATAATTTATGCAAATAATCTTAATCACGGAGTTGATTAGTTTCAATATTTCTGGTCAGTGAATTAAAAGAGATCAGTCTTTACTTTGTCATATTCATTACTATTGATAAGTTCATATATGATCATGTACTTCTACACCTTGTCAGTCAAGTTATAAGCTCAAGGGGCCATGATTCCCTGGGTATCTTTTGTTGCTGTTGTCTCAAAACAGTATTAATTAATAGTCCAGATCTTCATCTTCTCCTAAACATTTTAAACTTTTATATATCTGTGGGTCTCCCTTAAGGGTAGAATCAGACATTACTTGTTGAGGACTAGCTCTCTGTGTTCTATCGAGATCTTCATGTTTGTGATGTTTTTCTTCAGTTTCTTTAGTAATGTACAGTTGTATCAGATCAAGATCTAATCTACTGTATGTTTCAGTAAATTTCCCCACATCTTTAATATTCAACTAAGCAGCTTTAGATGTAACATGGTTTTTGTTATGTTAAAGTATGACACTGAAGTAAGAGGCCGCTTTGTCTAACACCAGTTCCCTATGCCCTTGCTGACTTATATAGTCTTTTTGACTTCTCTGTGAGACTAGTAGAGTGCAGTATTAGCTTTTATAGCTACTCACGTGAATACCAAAGTTGTGCAGAATCCAATGGTCCTTAAGCCTTTCAAACTAGAATGTCTAATTAAACCAAAGATTTTCTCAAGGTCTAAGCCTGATTTGCATATAAAAACGAACAAAGTAATCAAGAATTTGAATAGTGTCAGTTTGATCGAATGATATATTCATAGACTGTGAAATTTAGTATTTACATTTATATAATGGTATTGCCCTCTAGTAATATACTTCATGCACATAGTGAAAACTTAAAATAATAGAAAGAACTTTTGTGGTACTGGGGATATAGATGCTTCTGGTTGGATTGTGGATGTTAATGTTGAAAGTGGGATAGTGGGCTCACATGAAACTTTAGAATGTAATAGATAGCTTTACTTGTTTTTTCTCAACTTGTTCTTTCTTAACTTGTTCTTTCTTATCTTGTTCTTTCTCATCTTGTTTTTTCTCAACTTGTTCTTTCTTAACTTGTTCTTTCTTAACTTGTTCTTTCTTATCTTGTTCTTTCTCATCTTGTTTTTTCTCAACTTGTTCTTTCTTATCTTGTTCTTTCTCAACTTGTTCTTTCTTATCTTGTTCTTTCTTATCTTGTTTTTTCTCAACTTGTTCTTTCTTAACTTGTTCTTTCTTATCTTGTTCTTTCTCATCTTGTTTTTTCTCAACTTGTTCTTTCTTATCTTGTTCTTTCTCAACTTGTTCTTTCTTATCTTGTTGTTTCTTATCTTGTTTTTTCTCAACTTGTTCTTTCTTAACTTGTTCTTTCTTATCTTGTTGTTTCTTATCTTGTTTTTTCTCAACTTGTTCTTTCTTAACTTGTTCTTTCTTATCTTGTTCTTTCTCAACTTGTTCTTTCTTAACTTGTTCTTTCTTAACTTGTTCTTTCTTATCTTGTTTTTTCTCAACTTGTTTTTTCTCAACTTGTTCTTTCTCAACTTGATCTTTCTCAACTTGTTCTTCCTTAACTTATTGTTTCTAAACTTGTTCTTACTTAACTTGGCTTGTAATTAAACAAATTACAGGTAGCCTGTAGTTTTTAAAGCTTTGACTTTAATTACTAATAAGGTTGACACCTCCTACAAAACTTTGTACAGCCACTGGTATCTGATGTCTCAGATTCTTGTGCATCTGTAGTACGTAGCCTTGATAACATCACAAAGTCTCCTCACATAACTTGGTCTACCTAATTGCCGACACACTAAGCAGAGACCCTTTCCAGAGCAGGAAGATTTTCCTGACAACCTCTATCAATATATAATGTTAAATAAAGTTAAAGATGCAGTTAAAATAGACAATGAGATGCAAATGTTGAAACAGTACATACTGAACGGTTGGCCAGACAAGCATCATATTGTACCAGAACTTAAACAGTATTGGTCACTTGCAGATGTACTGACCTATGAGGATGGCCTTCTAATGAAAGGGGAGAGAATAACTATCCCACTGCTGCCACCATGTTACGATAGATACTTGAATACAAACAAACTTGAAATAAGAACACTTTCAGATCATAATAAATAACTTTAATCAGCCATCTTGGCTACCAGAGTAGTGTTCCCTATGCATGGGCACAACTCTTCCCACTATAATAACAACATTCCATCAACAGGCATAATTGTTTTAAAATATCTAATGTGAAAAAATAGCTTAAAGAAATCAATATCCCTGAAAAATTGTTTGACAAAGTCTCTTGTCCTAATCTGGTCAAGTTGAAAGCTTGCTTGGGCCTCTGGCATATCATCCATTACGTCATAGTAAATATTTAGCAAGAAGGACAAATGTATAATGTAACATGTATCTTTTTGTTACTTAGTAGATATGAAATGACAAAAAAAGAAACCATTAGGGATAAATCTGAAGGTTTTGATTTAGAATAATCTAACTATGTAAGCAAAGAAAACTAACAATTTAATAAATGAGCTTAATTAAATCAGAAAGGCTTGATATTTTTCTATAACCTATCATGACATAAAAAAATTAAATTAACAAATAATTATAAAAAGCACAGAAGAATTTCAATTACACATGATGTATTGAAATGCTTTAGAACTAGACAGTCTAGGATGTAGCTTAGGTCTAAGATTTGATTGATGTAGTAAATATCTTTGCCTTTGAGTTGCATTCAGAGTGCTATTTGAAGAAATATTCTCATCTCATGCTAAGTGTCTATCAGTGTCATATCTTGAGGTGCAGAGATGTGTCTTTCAAAAGTGCCTGCAGTCTGAGTCATTGGCATCAAGGCTTTAATTAAACAAGTTTAAGTTGCTTGTAAAAATGCTGAAAGGATTCTTAAGGCATTCATTTAAATATGCTAGAACACCTTAAATGGCTGATTCCCTAAATAATAATAAATATTCTGCTTAGTGGAATCTAAGATTACAATTTGCCAAGTTATGAATTGCTTGGCAAATGTGATTCTCATAGTCCTCAGCCGTCCCACAACTCAGGTCAGCTAGTGCAATTAATTATTAGCCTTAGTGGTTAGCTGTACTGAGTTGACATGTACACCCTCTTGAAGTATTATTAGTCTTGGTGGTTAGCTGTACTGAGTTGACATGTACACCCTCTTGAAGTATTATTAGTCTTGGTGGTTATCTGCACTGAGTTGACTTGTACACCCTCTTGAAGTATTATTTGTCTTGGCGGTTAGCTGTACTGAGTTGACTTGTACACCCTCTTGAAGTATTATTTGTCTTGGTGGTTATGTGCACTGAGTTGACTTGTACACCCTCTTGAAGTATTATTAGTCTTGGTGGTTAGCAGTACTGAGTTGACTTGTACACCCTCTTGAAGTATTATTAGTCTTGGTGGTTATCTGTACTGAGTTGACTTGTACACCCTCTTGAAGTATTATTAGTCTTAGTGGTTAGCTGTACTGAGTTGACTTGTACACCCTCTTGAAGTATTATTAGTCTTAGTGGTTAGCTGTACTGAGTTGACTTGTACACCCTCTTGAAGTATTATTAGTCTTGGTGGTTATCTGTACTGAGTTGACTTGTACACCCTCTTGAAGTATTATTAGTCTTGGTGGTTATCTGTACTGAGTTGACTTGTACACCCTCTTGAAGTATTATTAGTCTTGGTGGTTATCTGCACTGAGTTGACTTGTACACCCTCTTGAAGTATTATTAGTCTTGGTGGTTATCTGCACTGAGTTGACTTGTACACCCTCTTGAAGTATTATTAGTCTTGGTGGTTATCTGCACTGAGTTGACTTGTACACCCTCTTGAAGTATTATTAGTCTTGGTGGTTATCTGCACTGAGTTGACTTGTACACCCTCTTGAAGTATTATTAGTCTTGGTGGTTATCTGTACTGAGTTGACTTGTACACCCTCTTGAAGTATTATTAGTCTTGGTTAGCAGTACTGAGTTGACTTGTACACCCTCTTGAAGTATTATTTGTCTTGGTGGTTATCTGCACTGAGTTGACTTGTACACCCTCTTGAAGTATTATTTGTCTTGGTGGTTAGCAGTACATAGTTGAAGCTAATAAAACTGTTTTGTTATCCCTCCACAACAAATCTAAAACTTGTTCTTGTCTAACCCATCTCATATCCCCCCCCCCTCTTACTAACCTTTTCCTAATGCTTCACATTCTTAAATTCTATGGGAAACCATTTCCTTTTGCTTATTATTGTGCTACAAGCAACACCTTTTTTTTTTCTTAAAGATCAATAATAAGTACAAAACTGGTATAAAAATTATAAAAAATAAACCATAGCCTTGATTTACTTGAGAGGACACTAATTTCATCACAACATCATCATCTGTTAATCCAAAAGTAGAGCTATTCTTTACTCTCTTACCTAGAACCTGTCAAAATCATAAATGTACCGACTAGGAGAGTCTGCTAAAACCCACACATTCCCCATTTAGTTGGTTTATCCCTTATATATTGTCTAAATGCATACCTACCCTTATTTCTAGCCATTCTTTCGTCTATAGACAGGTTTTGACTAGCATGATATTATTTCATACTTTTCTTCTAATAAATTCAAATAAATAAATAATCTAACCTTAGCAATTTTATCAGTAGCCACCTCAGTATCTCTATTGCTTACTTTCAAAAAGCAAAGAATTTGTTGAAAACGAAATCTAGTCATGAACGCTCTGGCCCACAAACCATTGAACAAACTCTTTCCGTTCCAATAGAGCTTAAAGTTGGGAACCGAGTCCCATGTACATGAGAAGTCCAATGAATATGTAAAACTCTTCAATGTCTATGTCCTTCCAGTTCTTGTACATACTTGGTTTTGCAGGGCCAGTGGCAGCTGCATTCTTGTTGGTAAATTTACAGAGCATTTTAACTAAGGCTTCTGTAAAGAACAGTTTAAAAATGGAAAGAGAAGTACCGGTAATGTATTTTCTCCTGTCTTTTCTTGTTACACTTTCAGGGAAATGATCTCCAGGAGGCCTTTCGGGTCTGAATGTCAGTACATACTTTTCTTCTAATAAATTCAAATAATTTATATTTGGATTCAAAGCTTGTAGCTATTAGTACGCCTTTTTGTTTTGATTTTCCTAATTCTAATTTTTGCATAAACAAAGTAACAATTCTTTATTCAGCCATCTTGGCTCCAACTGTATGTGAAGGTGGCATAACTCTTCATAAGATGACATAAATCTGTTCTAAATTACTTGCAACATAACAGGACATAACATTCTCTCAACAAGAAGTATTACTCTTCTTTTTCTTCCAAGACAATGAATGATCCATCTAGCAAACTTGTCTATATGTCACATATCATATTTTATGTTAAATATTTAAGTGTACTTTATCAGGGAACAATCCTAAAAACTCAATGTAAAGTAACAATTCCTAATACTTTGTATAAAAGTATTTTAATAAAAATGCATGTGCATCCACCTTTTTTTCTTCTATTCTTTGTTTCTTGTCCAGACATAAATCTAGGGCAAGTGGGTTTTTTTTTCTGTTGTCCATAGACATTTATGGTTGTTGGACACCTGTGTTCCCCACCCACCAAGTCCAACAAGAGGACAAGGGGATGTCCAGAATGAGCTCACCAGGGCTACACAGGTGCTTTGCTCAGTCAGCTGCTGCACCATGCATGTGTCTGATACAATAGCTCCCTGATTGACCCTCGGCCCTCCAGCATAGTTTGATGATTCATGCTGACTAGCCAGCTATCTGGTCCTCAGTACTATGTTGTAGTAACTTATCCTCGGATAGGCACCTACTCAAACACCAGGATCTCTTTATCCCCCTTTACCCGTCGCAGTCCATGACAAACAGACTAGTCTCATGGTGAGATTTTTAAGATAAGGAGACAGAATGACGGGTAATGAAGGCAGACTGAGGTAAAGACACAATGATAGAAAAGAAGTAGGGCACTCCAAAAGTGCTAAGCAAATAGGAGTGCTGTTTAACCTCCCCTCTTCCTTCAACGCTGCTACCTCAGCCTTGTCCGCCATCTAGTCTATTGCTAATAGTCGACTCGAATAGTATCCTGTCTCTAGATCTAGACTTTTAATATCTCTACTGTCTGTTGACAGGAGATCAACTATTTATAGAGGAATACGTGGGTTTTACCTTTACTTTGGGCGCCACTTGTTACGTTTATTATGTGGTGAGACTCTTTAGCGATAAACCAATATCAAAACAACAAAATCATAGTTTATAACTGCTTTAAATTTTATTAACACTGAAAACACTATTTAGTTTCTACTCCTCCATTTTGGTTCTCCCCCTTTCAACACGCATTCGCACCGTTCCACATTTACACTAACATGCGCACGTAATAGTGAGGTATCCTGAAATCTTTTTTTTTTTCATGTATAAATCTAAGCCTTTAAAAATATGTATTGTATCATATTGACTACTAAAAAATAATGCTAAAAAATATTTTTTTAAAATGATGGTTGCCATGGTTATGACGGCTATATTGTTTATTTTTGTCACAAACCCCCTCTCTTCATTATCTTGGCTCTTTTCATCTAGCAATGATTCTCACGTTTGGTGCGAGTAGTTACTTTGAGTAATAACTCATTACTTTAAACTAATTTTACTTTACAGTGTCTTAACTTATTCACAACATCAAAATGACAACATATATATAAAACTCGTGAAGTCAACTCCTAATTAAAACTTATATTTAATATTCTATTTAAGGCATCAATGGCCTCTTTAAAATGAAGTAATAAATGTAATAAGTGATTGATTAATCAAATACTCTATGACTGCTTAATGATAAAATAATACACTATAAAAATACATGTAGAATGAATAGCATACAACAACAAGAGAAATAGTCTTTCACCCATGCTCAGCTAGACCAACCAGTTCCCTCCTCAATGCACACTCCTGGATCCAACATCACAAGGCTACATGAGTTTAACTTATGTTGTCTTTCTGTCATTTGTGTAGACCATCGTCTGTCGCTCATTTTCTAGCTTCTGCCTTCTGTCGTCAATGATTTACATCATAAAATACTCAGGCTATCTCTACTGACTGTCACTAACTCAAAGACTGTCTCCGACTCAGACTGTCGCCAAGACTGTCACTCTAAATAAAGAAATAACCAGGATATTGCTAACAGCTAGCTAAAGCACAAATTCTATTTATTCTTAATCAACTACCTTCCAATGCAATAACTAATACAAATCATTTTCTTACCCTGGTTCTTTAGAACTACTTCCTACATGCTACAGCATCTCTGGCACACCAAATGGCGTTGTGTCCCGGTCTGCCCCAAAATTCTCTCTATATAGGCTGAGTATCTAGCCTGCGCCTAAACTAACATTACTAATTGTCTGTGTCTGTCTTAACCACATATCAGTCTCTCTACAAGACAAACACCTAACTGACATTGTCCTAACCTTTGTCTGGTCTCTGTCAAGTCTATCGGTGAGCCTTGATAACACCTATGAAACTAATTAATAACTCTCACACACTCAACACTGTGACAATTGTATACAAATTAAAACCCACATATCAGTCTCTCTACAAGACAAACACCTATTTGACATTGCCCTAACCTTTGTCTGGTCTCTGTCAAGTCTATCTGTGAGCCTTGATAACACCTATGAAACTAATTAATAACTCTCACACACTCAACACTGTGACAATTGTATACAAATTAAAACCCACATATTAGTCTCTCTACAAGACAAACACCTAACTGACATTGCCCTAACCTTTGTCTGGTCTCTGTCAAGTCTATCGGTGAGCCTTGATAACACCTATGAAACTAATTAATAACTCTCACACACTCAACACTGTGACAATTGTATACAAATTAAAACCCATAATTTTGTAAAAGCTAATGGTCAGAATTACAAGACATACTCTAAATTACTACTAAGGCAGAATTAAAGATTTAAGTATGTTACATTTTTTTAAACAAATTTTTGATTTTATAAATGGAATCAAAATCACTTTTTAAAATAAAAATTTGAAGAAAAAAAACTCTTTTCATGACTAAAAAATATTATGTCCTGAAGAAGTGTTTCAAATTTCATCAAAATCTAACAATTGGTTTAGGAGAAAAAATATTTGTAAAAACTTAACATTTTGAGAAAAATGAGTTTAAAAGGTTTAAATTTTTTTATTTTTTTTAGGAAACCTCAGAATTTTGAATTTTAGCTTTGTCATCATAGGAATCCTTGGGCCTTAGGCCTCTTTTCTTTGCCTCTTTTTTAGGCCCTCCAGCCTCTTTTGTGGGCTTTTTATTTATTTGTATTTGTAATTTCTCAAATTTCACAATTATTTAATCATAAAGAATTAAAGAGAAAATTTGAAACATGATTAACCTATACTTAACTACTTTACAAAAATATAATAATAGAAATGAAAATATTATTTAATAGCAAAGACATACTACATAACTATTGAAACCATCAGACAGATAAATGATACAAGGATTAGCATATCAACAACTAAAGGATAACCAACCAAAATTAAAAGCAAATACACACCAACACATGACCACACCCACATACCAAATAGGTACTGAAACCATCAGATGTGATGGATTATTCTGAGCCAAAAATGTCATTTAAGAATAACCTATCAAAAACTAATAAATAACTAAACAGCAATAAAAGTAAATACACAATATACTTACACATTAATTAATACAAGCATAACCATACCTACATACTCTTCATACATACTATATAAACACAATTAAACACACATTTCTTGTCTTTTCTTAAAAGAAATAACACAATATCAAATATCACCAACCACATTTCTGGAATACTGCTTGAGTATTGTACAACCATTTAAAAATCAAACTAAATAATTCTCTACCCTAAAATCAATAATTTTCCTAAATGTCAATTCTAAGTAATTAGAAGCTAACACCTTACTATTATGTATTCAAACGTTTCACAAAAACTCATTATACAAGTAAGATATATCCTGTCTAGACCAAGTGTTTAAATTTTCATTAAAATCTAACAATTAGTTTAGAAGAAATTACATATAAACGAAATTTAGATTAGTTAATTTCTGAAAAAAGAATAAAAAGTAACAAAAAAAAAAAAAAAACACAGCTAAAACTGTCCCGCTTCATAAGTATCTGCATCTCATAACTCAAGTTCCCTTTGAGCTTTTGCATCTGTCCTCATCTGGAGTCATCTCATGACCACTTACCTTTTTTATACTTATTTGTCGGTTCTGTCGACTCAAACCAAGACGATGGGCATGAAATGTGTTATTGCATGACAGAATGTTTTTCATTATCTTTGCATCAGAAAATCCAAAATGAAAGTCACAAATAGAAGATATGACTGAAAATGTTACTTTTTTTCAAAGAAGAACATTTCTTTTTATCGCAAGTATTCCAAATCTTGGAATGCAATGACTCGTTGGCGTTTTGGGTAGCACCTAGCAAACAACGTTGTAGGAGGTCTGGCTCAGAAAGGTGTTGTTTATAAATTGGTTTCAAGTGGTCAACTAGTAGTTTATAGTTTAGAGGACTGCACAGAAGCTTGCTATGTGGACCAGGAGTTTCATTTTTAGCAACAGCAGCATTGTAGAAGCACCATGAACTTGATCCCGTTGGACACATTTGATGTTTCAGTGATTTGTCATTATTTATAGCTTTCTGCATATCAGAATTTTTTGTGTGCTTTCTAACGGCTCTAGAGTAATAAAGTGTTCACTTTTTTATATTGTGTTTTGTGTTAGTTTACCATGCCTTTTGCCTCCAAGAGAAGCACCTTTTTTTTTACTACAATCAGCAACTAAATTCGAAGTGTAGATCCCATTCTTTTACCTACATGGTTGACACATTCTTCTTTCAAAATCGGAATGCCGCCTTAATCTCTAAGATCAGTTATTCTTTTAAAAGAATTAGCATCTCGAACAGATTACTAAATTTCAAAGTGCAAATCCCATTCTTTTACCAACATGGTTCTTCTTTCACAATGGGAATGTCACCAAATAAGGTCTAAGCTCAGCTATTCTTTTAAAAGATTTAGCATCTCCAACAGATAACACTGATGTGTAGCAAAGTCAATTTTTTAACTGACTTCAGCCGATTCTGTATGTTTCCATTATAGCTGATGAGCCTGTAAATATAAAGAAAATCAAATAGTTTAGAAATGTATATTAATATTATTTAGTGAATGTACAAACGAGCAAAACTAATAGAAAGCTAGAGAAGAGAATTATAAACTATACACAATGACGTGATAGAAGTGTTCATTATATTTAATAGACCCTCACCTGTGTAGTTGATTTCACAAAAAAGCTCAAGTCTGTTTCAAACCATTCTGCATACTGTGATGGGGATGTTTCTTTCATCTTTCTGCCAGTAGTTTGACAGACCAAACAAAATGTTGAAACAATGTGAAAATCTAGAACATATCCTGTTAAGACATCTACAACACATCTGTGATGACTTTCTAATTGTAACGAACCACAAAACATCTAATCAAAGTAACAAACTACATCTAATGAAAGTAACAAACTCGATTAGATTTATGTTATATTCATCTGCATCACTTTATTTACTATCTAGTTTCTACCTCACAACCTACACCAACAGGCCTAGCTTCTCAACTGTCCTTCTGCATTCCTGCCCTCTCGTTACCCCCGCTAGGCTGACCCATTCAACCACTGGACAGGTACAGAACAGGGGCGTATCTTAAGGGTGATACTCATGCTTCATGACACATACACACACACACACACCGAAATCCTTTTCACAACAAAATCCAAGTTCAATATGCGAAGAGTAGCCTCTGGTTAGCCATGAGCCATCATATGAGACATCAATATCAATGATGTATATGAGACATCAATATCAATGATGTATATGAGACTTCAATATCAATGATGTATATGAGACATCAATATCAATGATGTCTTCTTCCTTAATGGAAGCTTCACTTTCCTATACATGCTTCTGACGAATAAGGTCAACAGTTTTATGTTCTAAAGCCTTTCGAATATCATAACCTTTTTTGTATATTAGTTTAGTAATAGTTAGCAAGTTTTTTTTTACACATTCCAGGTATGTCTAAATGTTCAAACAGTTAAACAATGAAGAGTCCATTAATATTTATAAATAAGTTAATGGCTGGATTTCTTCATGTCTAAATTAATAATTTTTTGCCTTTTACCTTATCTGTTGGAGGTTGTTATTATTGAGCTTGCATATGTCAGTCAATTTTTTTTTTCAGTCTAAAACATTATCACTTACTGTCATGTCTATACAATTTACATGAGCAAAATTTGGGGAAGGACAAAGCAAACATATATCTTCATCTTGATGGACACCTTCATCTTCCTCATCTTTCATTAGTTCCTGGTATGTCACACAAAGAAAATTGTCCATGTTCATATGTATAAATGTACAATCCAAAGAGTTCATAATACAGTGAAATGTAGTACCCTGAAATATGGTGGGTGTGTTTGAAAGGAGATGAAATCAGGTTTATATTTCCTAGTTTTTAAACTACAGATTTAATATTTTTATGTCTGCCATGATTGTGTATTGGTGGGTTGTGTGTATGTAAATGTTTATGGATGAACTGTTTTTATTAACCTGATTTTTTTTTTAAATGAATGTTGTTTTATTTTGTACTGATGTGTGAATTTGGGTTAGATCCCCCACCTCTTATCTCTGTGTTGACCACAGCCCCATCCCTTTTGTGGTTTACCACCAATGTAAATCCATCTTTTTCTAACCATGTGACATTTTGTGTGACATTTTGTGTATTTTTCTCCCTAGGTTCATCCCCTTTTGAGACTGAGGCATAAGTGCCTGTTGGCACTGTGGACAGGACCAACACTGGTCAAACCAGTGCCCCAACAGGACCACCCTGAAAGGGAAAGGAAAAATCCCTGAAAAGAGTTTGAGTTTTGAGTTTAAGCACATTGGCACAATTTAGGCCATGTCGTGCCAGTAATCCTTTAAGGATCACTGGTCCTGTCCACAGTGCCAACACTGCTGTCCCCTTCCTGGAATGGTGATGAGAACTTTATACACCCTGGGATCGTCTACGTATTTGAGATAGATGTATTGAGGAACTTCTGTCCCTTTCTTAATTTTGATCCATGCGGCCCATTTGTCAGAATTCCCTAACTTAACAGGTTCTACTTTTGAGCCTTCTTTAGTGAAAGACTCGAAGATCTCTATAATTTTGCTTTTTACAATTGTGGGCGCTATCCAATGTAATGTTACTTTGACTTTTTCATCTTTTATGGTCTTTCTGCCATTCATTGGCCATGTGAACACAGCGAGCCACCACACATCACACCTGGCGCCTGCTTCAACTGGTCATTGTCTAGGGCGATTCTGGAGGCCCGACTGTTGACGCTGGGACCGTGTATTGGTCTTTTGTGGCTTTAGCCCTGTCGCGATTTAGGTGTTTGTGTATATAACTGACATATAACGCTCAACACCAGAATAATAGTTAAAACATGTAGCGTATCACTTTATTGATATAGACTATAGAATCTTCCAAAAACATTTAAATACAGGTACATTAATAAAACTGGCCGCGACTAAACTAAGATCTCTAAATGACTGTAAACGTTAGATTTCAATATAGTATTCTAGTACAATATTAGGAAAACAAGAAGAAGCGGGAAATGCGACCGTCCGCTCTACAAAACCCACGCCAACTGCCCCTTCCCAATACTAAAATAAATCTAATTCAATTAATTGAAATATACTAAAAACATAAATAATTGTATTAGATTTAAAACAGTAAAAAAAAATAAATAAACATTCCACAATAACTGAGGCCATGATGGCGGGTAAGGGGTCAGCTAGGTCAACACTCCTTAGCCAGGCCTGTAGTGGACTGTTGTTGTTCTGCTACACACACACAAACGGGTGTGGGCTCACAGCGGTTTGTGACAAGTGTTTGTATTCTTTGTGGTATTAGTATTGTTAGAATTAGTATTGGTACCCTCACTAGTATTATTAGTGTTTTTTTTTTGTTTCTTTAATTCAGCTTCAATCCTCAATTTTTCTAAGTCATATTGAAACTTTCCAACTGCCTCTTTCTTTAGTAGTTCCATATCCCTTAGTTTTTCTTCCTCTCTATCTTTGATCTATTCTTTTTTCTTCTAACTTATCCTTTTCCATTTCTAACCTGGCCTTTTCCAGTTCTAATTTATCAATTCTCTCTTGTTCCATTTTAACCCTTTCCAATTCTCGCTCTGCTTCTGTTCTAGCGTCTTCCCTGGCCTGTATCTTTTCTAACCTGACTTTTTCTAACTATTTTATCTAATCTCTTGCACTCTCTCTCTCCATAGCTACCATTTGTTGAACATAGCTAATTAGTTCTTTTCCTTTAGTTCTAACTGCTTAGCTGCAGTAATAGTTTGCTGGTGAAAAGTCTCCGTATCATAGTTTTGAGATGTTGCCATTATGTTACTTTATAACAATTTATCATGTCAAAGAAAGCAAGAAGTATCAGAGATATTAAAGAATTACTCAGCCATCTTTACCGACGTTCCAGGCAAAACATCAATTATAGAACATAGATCAATTTGACCAGCAACAAGCCTACAAAACAAAGTCCATATAATCCTGTTTCAATCCATTATAGAGACTTTCTACAAAAAGAAATCAAACAATTACTACTGTCACAGCTTTCCTATTCTATTTATACTTATAACTCGATAGAATCTACCTTAGGTCTCGATACATCTAGGTGTCCCTGGTTCAGTTCTAGTTAACGAAATAAAACAATGAAACCACTAGATCAAACACATAAACTTTAATCAGCTTTACTGCATATCACACACGCTGGTCTCTGTCTAACAACCAACACACTTCCGGTCATTCGCGCAAATTGTTAAAATAGATGTGAGTAGGTGCGGACAGACTCATTCGGGTGCTGGCTGATTCTGAACAGCTGCCCAATGAGGCAGTTGATGCTCCGCCTTTCTCCATAAGTGGAGCGTAGAACTTGTACCAGGGCATCTGGACATGCCCTTGTCGTCTGAGGGTGACACCTAAGTTCGGCCTTCACTGCCTCACCTAGATGTGAAATCAGGAACTCACACTTCTCATCTAGCTGCTGTATGTGCTGCGGCTTCCAGGCTCTCTCTATGTCTTGAAGGAACTCTTTGACTTCCCTGGCTGGACCATCGCCATGGAAGCGCCGGATGCTCATCTCTGTCCTTGGCACCACAATCACTGTCTGAGACGGCTGCATTCTTGCTGCTGCTGCTGCCTCGCTGTTCATCCTACTCTAACTACTCAAAAACTAAAACCTACTAACCACTCTAGCAAATGCCCAAGGAAAACTAAACTTCCACTAGCTCTACCGCCTATCAATACCTAACTCGTATGAAAACCTAATCTATCCTAATCCCCCCCAAAAATATGCTTGTCTGGCCACTCAAGCACAGATCCCATTTCTGACACCAAAAATGTGAGCAGGTCAGGAGACGCTCTGAGTGAGAGAGGACTTATTCTCTGCTCAACATTAAATTATTTAACAGTAGGCAGATGTTAGCGCTACTGGGTGGGCTCAATCTGTGACACCTCAGTCTATGACCAAGGGGCTAGAGTCACCTGAGTAACCAGACATACTAACCTAAACTAAATGAAAGCAAGATAACGAAACTTAATTTATACACTTACAAGCCATCCCAGGTACAGAATAATAAAATAATTACACGACAGACCACAAAGATCTTCGGCTGTCACACAGACATACTATACTGACCACTGGTCAACTGTACACTGAACTCAACAAGACAGCATGTAGTACATCACTTTTTATACTATCCCGCACTAACCTATATAAAAATATGCGGAAGTACAATTATAAAATCTGACACTAACCTATAAAAATAAAATATATAAAAATAGATCTAACCTATACAACAAAAATACATATAAAAATAGCTCTGGGAGCGCAAGCTCACATAGATTATACATACATACACACATTCATCCGTGACAACTACAACAAGGAATAATTGAACATTCCAATTCGCCCTACGCAACACCTAACTTGTGAAACGACACAATTCTGCAACACCTAGAATGTGTGTAGACTTAAGGCAATTCAACAAGATCACTTGCCTAGACTCTTACCCCATGCTGAGTCCAGAAGATCTCATTGTGGTGGGTTTGGCACAGAAGACAACTAAATTCTAAATGACGAAGGCAACTCGTAGGACGATTCCAAACTTTATTGTACACTAAAGACCTGCAGCCATACGTGAACACATGGTGTAGAACCAAGCACAAAAGGGAGTGGAGACGACTTAGGTCCAGTAACATACGGACATTACAGCGACAAGAAATGCCGGTCGAATGGACAGTGCCCACGTTGGTCTCCTCTGTCATGCGCGGACACAAGGTGCCATCTAGGGTGAAGGGTCACGTGGATATCGGGGTGGCCGGTGTTTTCTAAAAAGATATCCACTCCACTACATCATGATACAGTTTGCTGAAGCAAAATATTTTACAAAAATAGATCTTTCAAGGGGATACTACCAGATTCCAATGAAGGAACAATGTAAACCATACACTGCTTTCACTACTTAGGGCAAAATTAATTTCCAAAATGTGTACCGCAGGCCAGAATAGATTTGATGAACAGAGTATCCATGGCTTCATTATACAACTTGGGTAAGAGTTTTGAGAGGCCAGATACCAACCCGTTAAAGCCTGGTAAATATGGCTTGTGGGGTGTAGATTGGGCATCACTGATGAATCTGCCTGCATAATAAAAACGTTTTTTAAAAAGTCCCTTAAAGTAAGTAAGTAACAAATATATATATATATATTGAAGAAATCCAGCTATTAACTTGAACAACAGTTTATTACAGAATAAGGACACAGTCCACGTCTCTTTACCGTAAAGAGACAAGCCGGTCTCTTTCGTCATCATCAGTTTTTTTAATCTTCTCTAATCTATTGAATGTACTGTTGCGTCACTTAGGAAATACCCAATTCACCCCCAAACTTCTTAGTGTCTTGCTATTGTGTCATTACAAGCGAATGTAATATTAAAACCAGATTTCTTAATCTTTTTTTTTTCCTCAGGTTCTAGTGGCACTCTATTTTAAACAACGGCAAGAACTCCTTAGTCTGAACTTTTGTTTCAACACTCTTTCTTTACCATTGTTCCCCAGTAAATGAGTCTGTCGTGAACCACTGTTTAAAATGTTCTTTCTGTCTTTATTAGATGAGCAAGAGCGGACATACAAAATATGAACTTCTCCTGGCTGATGAGGTTTACACATGTATAGCAAAGTTCATCCTTGTCATCTGTTTGTTTATGCTTTCAATACATTTTCTGATTGGAAGAGGCCTTATCACTTGTTACAGCTATGACTTTGAAGCTATGTTTCTAAATAGCCAACTGCTTTCTAAAATATGGGGACTAAGTTCCCTGATATAGATAGCATTGCTGTTCAGGAGAAACCAAAACGAACAATAAAATGGGAGGTAATACCTACTACAAGAAAACCTAACTCATGACTGGCAATATTTATGTGGTGGGTTCAGCACAGAATATGACAACCAAAATCACGAAGCAAGTCAGGAGGCTTATTTCAAGTTTAATGTACACAAAAAACCTGCCAAAGGCAAACATACAACATAATTACTAATGAGCATAAAATAAACATAATTATATGGTCTAAATGAACAGACCAATTTGTAAACACAACATCAGGTATAAATACTAGAAATAAACAAAAAATAGAAATTATTATAGTGTGAACCAATCAGCTCTTTTATAAACACAAGAGAGATATGGAACACCAACAAACATTATAAAAATAAATGACATAAAGTAATTTTCAAAAAATAAATCCACTAGTTCTATATAAAACTAACATACATTGAAGAGCTTCCCTCTTTCTTTTCCTTACAAAAACTATAATTAAATATAACAAATCTATACACGGTTTCTTAAAATCCAGTATCTACAACTGGTTGTAGGAATATATTTACAAGAAGGACGTTTACTATGGTGAGCTTGACTCACAAACAAAAGATACAATGGGCTTGGCACATAAGATATGAGCTCGACTGACAAGAAAAACAAAATAGGAACTGAGGTCCCCCACATTATACACAGAGTGGGCCTTCCTTCCAAAGGCATCTCAAAACTACAAAACAAAGGTAGTCCGACAATGAGGACAAAACCTGGGTAGCAAGATGCTATATAAAAAATAAACAAGAATATATGATATACAAGAAACAGTAAAAAATGTGTTTACCTGCAGCCTTGGTCAAAACAATGAACTTAGGACAAACACAGCAGGATCAGACAAGGTGGTATTGGAGTAGGTGCGTAGCAGCAAGTTTCAATGGAGGATGCCAGCAGGAAAAGGAATTCAAATCTCAGCTACCGGGGCAGAGGTCAACTTGACCCTTTGCTGACCGGTGCTTGGTCTTGTTCAGCCGACCCGTATATCAGGTCCTCCCCACTACAAATTTCTTAATACTAATGACTGAGAATTGAGGAAACCTACATCTACACCACTTCCTTTATCAAAAACCAAATCAAAATTTTATCATCATCTCATCATGAAGCAATACTACAAATCTTTTTTCCCTTTGGAGATTTTTAGAAATTTTTTCCAATGCAAACTCACCAATAACTTTTTTGGACTATTATACATGTGGTGGGTTTGGCACAGAACAAACTAAATGTCATGACGAAGGTAACTCGTATGACGATTCCAAACTGTTTATTATATACTAAAGACCTGCCAAAGGCAAACATAAAACATAATTACAAATGAACATAAACTAAACATAATTAATAGGCCTAAATGGTTAGACCAAGTTGTACACACAAAATCAGGTCTAAATACTACATCAACAAATAGAAAATATAATGTAAGCCAATCATCTTTTATCAGAACATAAGGAGGGATATGATACATCAGAAACATTATAAAAATTAATGACAAAGTAATTCTCTAACAAGATGGACATTTAACATTCTATATGCAGCCATCCATAAACACATGGTGTAGAACCAGGCACAAACAGGGAGTGGAGACGACGTAGGTCCAGTAACGTACGGACACTACAGCGACAAGAGATGCCGATTGGACAGTGCCCACGTTGGTCTGCCTTGTTATGCGAGGACACAAGGTGCCATCTAGGCGGAAGGGTCACGTGGATATCGGGGTGGCCGGTGTTTTCTGAAAAGGTATCCACTCCACTACATACATTAGTGTAGTCTCTTAATGTGGAATTTCCTGTCAGTTTACAAATTCCACTCTTCCTTAAAGTTATGGACTTCGACATAACATATTATGTAACAGCCAGTAAATTTTTTTTACTAGGCTGCTACATATACATTTTAATGAGGTATTTGAATACTTGTGATAATTTCTGTTTGTTGGTATTTCCTTTTATATTAATTATTGTTAAAACAGAATCATCTTGCCGGAGATTATATAAATGACTTGATAACACTCTGAAGAAACATCTGCGTTCTCTTCTAACTTCTTTATTAAACTTCTTTAAATTACACATAGAAGTAGATTCTCTATTCAAATACAATTTGACTTAAATATCTTTATAAAATGAAACTTTCTAATACTACAACTTTGACTGATGTAACTTACTACTGATACAACTTTACGATACAAATCAAACAAATGAAATTTAAACTACTGGACCCACAAATGTTTGAAACATAAGACCGTTACTTCATGTCACAGTGAGTCTCAAACAAGTATGTGACACTATCATCAGTGATTATGTAGACATACAGGATCTTATTGGTATGGGTTCATGTCACAGACACCCCTTCCTCCAGAAAAAGATTTTGAAAAAAGCTCTTTGATAAGACAACATATCCCAATGTTATCTTTTAAAAGATATAAGTGCACTAAATGAACAGTTCATTGTATCAAATTATCAAATCATCAAATACGTGTATCAAATTATATATATGATAGCCATTAATCATATAGATCTAGTATTACTCTTAATTATAGTAACTCAATGTTGATAATAAAAAAAAAATTCTGTTTCCAGAAATCTAGTGTTTCAACTGAAAAATGTTCTCAGTTGCCATTTAACATAACATCCTTTTACATTGGTGATAATAGCTTTAGAGAAAAATGATACATATTTCAAAACATAGCATAATTAACTCTTAACAGACTGCAGGTTTTTCTAGAAATTTGTCAGCGACTGAGGGTCTGTTACTTGGCAGGGCATCACTTTGTTAAATTACAGTATATTTTTGATTGTTATATATCAAATTGTTTGAAATTGAAAGGTCTTTGAATTTTTCTATGTTTGAAATCATTTTAAAATATATTTTTTCTTTTTTTTAAGAAATAATTTTGTCATAAAAATTTTTTCCATAATTAAAATTTTATATAATTCACATTCACAAAGAAGACAAAAAATAAATAAATTGATATATGATAATGCTATTTACATTTTATTAAAATACATTCAATTCTGTATACAACTGACAAAAATGAAGTTAATTCATTGACAAATTTTTTAGAAAGTTTTGAAAACAATCATTTTATAGAAAAATGATGACATGATTTTTTACTAGTTAGAAAAAAAATATTTTTTATTGACTTAAACTTCAAAATTATATTATAAACTATCCAGAAATAGAGTAAAACTTGTTATTTACATCTTTTATTATATAGTACAGTGAGAAATAGAACAAAAAAAAACAGGGTTTTAGAGTAATTTGTGGTACTGAGACAAACAGTTTCTTTCTTTTTGAAAACATAAAAACACATCACACACCTTGCATTTAACACTAGTTCTCCTAACTATTTTTTCATTACTGTAACATAATTTACAATTGCCTCTCTTATCCATAAACTGTGGATCCATTGCATGCTTCAAATGAACAGGGGGCTTAGACGCGATTGGTACAGGATCGTCAATACCTATATCTCCTAACTCTCTAATTAATTCTTCAGTAAAATTAAGTTGGCCATATCTTGTGGGTCTTTTCAGCTCAGGTACATCTTTATTTTTATCCCTCCAGTCTTGAAAAAGAATATAGGAATTAACCCTAGCTATATCTAACATATGGAAAAAAATAGTCTTCCAATATTTGTTTGTATTATGAAGTACATTATATTTATTAATTAGCTGGTCACTTTTGTCAACACACCCCCCCCCCCCCCCCCCCCCCATGTATTTATTATAGTCATGTACAATAGTTGGTTGATTCACTGTTAAATTTTCAAACTGTCCATTTGTTTTAGTCTGTCGTTTAGCTGTAACACTTTCATTGGCATCATGAATAGTCGACATTAATGATATGGTCTTATTGTCTCTCCACTGAACTGTCAGTAACTGTCCATCCCTGATCCATCTCATGTCTCCCCTTTTAGATTTTCTTCCCAAATTTTTAACATCTTTTATAGCATTAGAAAAACCTTTTCTGGTCCTAAGAACAGTTTCACATGCTCCAATCCCTATAAACCAAAGATCTTTTTAATAATTGGACACTAGTATAAAAGTTATCAAAAAAAAGCCTATACCCCTGCCTAGATATAGATTTAGTTAATTTCATCACCACCCCATAAGCTAATCCAAAAGGGCCATTATCCTGCTTCCCTAAATATATATCAAAATCATAGGTATACCCACTTAAAGAATCAGCAAGGATCCACAGTTTCATGCCCCACTTTGTTGGCTTGTCTCGAATGTATTGTCGAAATGCATATTTACCTTTATTCCGAACCATTCTTTAATCAATAGAGACATTTTGATGAGGTTGGTAAAGCTTCTAATGTATGTCGTTAACATTCTCACTTGGAACCAATTGGGATCCTCTGTAAGTAGATTTGACACTTTAATAAAACACATTATTGCCTTGAATCTGTCACGTGACATAAAGGCTCTTGCCCAAAGTCCATTGTACAAAGATTTGGTTGACCAGAATCGCCCAATGTTGGGGACCTGAACAATTCCAGCATATATAATAAGTCCACAGAATCTGTAGAATTCATCGGGGCTTAGTTCATACCAACTCCGGAACACACTTGGTTTCTGCAGTCCATGTTCAGTTGCATAGGTGTTGGTGTACTGACATATTTGTAAAACAATATCCATTGTAAAATAAAGTTTGAAAAGTCAATAGTTCTGAAAAATTGTTTAGCAGAGTCTCATGTCCTAACCTGGTCAAGCTGGATACCAGGAACTCTTTCTGGAAGAAAGCTTGCTGGGGCCTCTGGCATAGTGTCCAGCACATCCTACTTAAAGTTTCTGTTGATATAAAAAAAAAATAATTAGGAAAATTGACAAATGTACTTTGTAATTACAAAATTTAAAAAACTTAAGAACTATATTTCTAGTTCTAGATTTAAAATGATTTAGATTAGTATAATAATTAGAAATCAAACAGATGAAAAGCTACATCAGTGGGCTACACCAAGATCCTGGAAACTAATTGAGATTCTGTATCTTTCCATGTAGACACCAGCGCAACTCCTCAAAAATAGGCTTTATGAACTTAAAATGACTATGCTTATGTTTGTATTGAATGGGATCCAATTGGCTTTCTGTGTCTTGCCCTGTAGATACCATTGTTCCACAGTAAATGAGTCTGTCCTGAACCACTGCTGAAAATATTATTTCTCTTTTTATTAAATGAGTAGGATCAGGACCTATCTGGTCAAAAGAGTTTTACACATTTATAGCAAATTTCAACACAGTTATATATCTGCTAATTTATGGCTTTGTTACATTTTCTGATTGGAAGAGGCCTTATCACTTGTTAAAGCTATGACTTTTAAACTGCATACTGTTTCTAACATGTTTCCAAAATATGGTAAATAAGTTACCTGTAGCATTTGTTGTTCAGAAGAAATGTCATAATTCTAATGAATGAGAAACCCTCAACTTCATCACTTCTTTGATCAAAAACCAAATCAGATTTTATCATCATGAAGCAATACTACAAATATTTCTTCACTTTTAAAATGTTAATTATCAAAAGCCAAATCAGATTTTATCATCATCTCATCATGAAGCAATACTACAAATATTTCTTCACTTTTAAAATGTTAAAAAATTCTTCCATTGCAGACTCACTAAAACACTATTTGGAGTACTATACATTAGTGTAATGTCTTAATGTATAATTTCCTCGCTGTTTAAAATTTCCAGTCTTCCTTAAGGTATTATATGGTAATGGGCTTCTACATCTAATTAAAATTTCCTGTCTGTTCAGCATTGGATCAATCCTTCTAAAAATTACAATATTCCACCAATATGCACACACTCTATAATTCAACCTCATCGCATGGCTCTATTCCTAGACACAACATCGGCAAATGTTGGATCAAATCATTCCAGGTTCACTGGCATCAACTTGTCTCCTTTGTGGGAAAATCTGTTAGTAGAACCAGATTAGCAAAAAGTGGGCAGTGAAAGTCTAAGTGAAATCTCTAACTATACAAATTAACTTTTAATCATATCTTCATCTCTGAGTCTACAACTCTACAAATTAACTTTTAGTTACATCTCTTCATCTTAACATTTTTAGACCTTTAATATTTCTTTAATTACAAATAGAAAGAGAATGAAAAAAAAGTGACATTTTAGTCATCTGTTACCTTTTTCTTACAATAAATACACTATTCAATATTCTCTCATTTTATTATTACCAACATGCGAAATTTTACTAGTGTATAAATATGTTTTTTGTATTGTATATATATCAATAATTGATATGTATATATCAATAATTATTCAGACAAGTTCCAATAAAGCAATCTAATTTCAAAATGAAATATTTTATGTTTTTTCAAAGACCTTTACACAGGCCATAAAGGAATTTCAATTAATAGCATGTCTTTTTTTTAGACCAAAATATTTGTTTTGTTGGTCTCTTAAAGTCACCATGGAAACATTGAGTTTTGAAGCATCCTTCAGCTTCATCTCAAAACTAGAGTAGGTAACTTGTCATGGTGGAGAAAGTTGGCACCTTAAGAAAACAAATTTGTTTGGCAGTGGTAATAATTGTGTCATAGAATTAACCAGACAAGTGTTGGTAAGGGGAGACCAACCAGAATGTTCTACTTTAACTATCAGTTGTTGGCCAATGTTTTATTTTCTATTTCTTAACTTCCCTGACCTACAGCTCCATTTTTAGTGACATGACAAGAAAGTGAAAAAAACTAACAGGAGACTTGAATACACACTGATAACAGACTTGAGAAAAACATGCGAGCTTGTGAACATACTGAACAGTAGGACAAGGGAGACAACAAGTAAACAAACACACGCAACATACATAAATAAACATAAATGTAACAATCTTATTGTAAATGTCTTTTAAAGTCTTGTGGAGAGGCACCAAAGTTGCAGCGCTCAGACTCTCAAGCTTTTATGGCTGCTACTTACTCTACAACTTTGCTCTTGCCTTTTACTGTGAGATTTGAATTTTAATTGGAGGAGGCCATTACTTGTTATATAGTTATTGACACAATTATTCTTTGTATGTCTTAGTTGGGGTAACCTAACTACATACATGTTAACAGTAGTGTTTACAAATGTAGTCCAACTTTGGTGTTTTAGATTACTTAATTGTAGAATTATAATACCATTGTAGTAGATAATGCTTCATTGTAATATGATATGGTTTTTTATTTTCTGTTTACCCCTTGATCTGACAATGCACACAAGTGTATGGGGTATTTGTGCTATAAATAGCATAGATTATTTTTATAAAATGCTCATCTAGTACTGTATGTGGCATTAATGCAAAATATGTTGTTGAATGAAAGAAACATTGTGCTTCATGGCCCCTTTCAAACTGACCTTAATGTGATAACAGTTCATTCACATGGCTTCTTTTTCTTTGTGTTGTAGTATTATTATGTAAATAGGCTTTTTTGTTGACATTTTATTTTTTTTTAAGTTTTTTAGTTTTACTAAATATTTTTTTTATTGTAGTGGTATGATACAGGCATGGTGCTCTTCTGAATTAAAAAAAAATGAACAAATGTTTTAATATATTAGCTTTTTTTAAATTTGATTATAATACAATACATTGTTTCAATATATCTGTAAAATATGTACTCTTTGTTATGATTTACTAATAAAATGCCAATTAGAAATAATTTGTTTTCATTTCATTTGCTTGTTTTCTATATGTAGAGTACAATGTTATAGCATTTACAAACACAACTTAATAAGGTCCTTAAAAAGTTGCTAAAATAAAGACCCATGTGCCATATTCTAGTATGAATTCATACAAGTACTTTTTCTTCCTAGTGCCATTAGAGCACGGAATGGGTTGCCTGAATCAGTAAGGAAAACCAATGACTTAAGCAGAGTGTAAAATTAAAAATGCAAAACTAGATTACACTATCTTCTCATTTGAAAGAATGTCTGTAATCAATAAGACAACCCAAGGTTATTACAGCAATAACTAATCTATAACATATTTTATACACTAAACATAACTAATCTAAAACTATGTTGACAGCAAAGTAAGCCTCCACCAAAATTAATGAATATATTTCCAATTAATCTAAGAATGAATAGTTGATCTACTATACCCAGTTTACATAAACAGCCTGCTACTCGACCCAGATCTTGACTTATTTATTGTTTGAACCCGAGAGCAACCAACTATTGCAAAATGAACATGCTTCAGTTGTGAAACAACTTTGTAGCTGTGGACTATATCTTGTCAACCCACTTTTCAATTGATAACTTATAAAACATCGAAAAATATTTTTAGACTGACATAGAGACAAAAAGAAAGAGACAAAGAGATATTGGCTATGTTTTGGTAAGTTTCCACCTGAAATCTACCAGATACACAGAAAAAAACAACAACAATAAAACTGTTCTTTTTCCATTTCAAAATTTATTAACAATCCAAAAAAGCACATACAATTGTTGAATGAATTACAATAAAAGTCAGATAAAACATATGGATCATACATACAAAGTATATCTAGAATGTTACATATATATTTTTGTTGTTATTTAAAAGATGAAACAAAATCTATTGGATAAAGACAGAAATGAAATAAATAATGAAAATATACAAATTGTACATTTTTTTTAAAGAGCTTTTAAAAATGTTTTCATAATATGAATATGATTCAATGTATAACTTAGAAAAATAAATCTTCATGCAAATAAATATAATGGCCTTGAGCGTAAATAGTGATCAACACTGACCTAGATAATCCTTTATATGTAAACATCACAGCACTCTCCAACCAAGAAAAGTTTATTTTACCAAGTTGGCGTCTTTAGCCATGCCATAGAAAATGGACTGTTTGTTTTTCAGTAAAATGTCTGGAGCATCAAACTCTTTTATCTCCCCCTGATCCAGAACCATAATTCTAAAGATGGAAACAGAAAATAAAAATTATATGCTACCATTTGAACAAATGAACACCATTCTCTTAAACAGTATCTTGCTACGTTAAGGATCTAGGATTTGTATTATTACTCATAAGTTAATGAGTGCAACAAAGCAACTTATTAAGCAATACCCCACGTTAAGTACAATTATAATTTCTCACCTGTCATAGTCCATGATGGTGTTGAGTCTATGAGCGATGGTCAGAACTGTACAGTCTTTAAATTCACTTCGTATTGTTTTCTGAATCAGATCATCGGTTTCCATGTCCACTGCAGCCGTGGCTTCATCCAAAACTAAAATCTTTGTCTTTCGTAGAAGTGATCGGGCTAAACAAACCAGCTGCCTTTGACCCACACTGGAGACAATAAACATTGCTGGTTATTTATAAGGTTTAGGTTAAGAAACGGTCATAATTTTATGTGAGGTGAAAAGTAAAGCACTGGTCCACAAATAAAATAAATGCCAGAAATAAAATCACCATAGGAAGAATGGAAGGGCCTGCCATTTAAAGAGATTCTATCCAAGGCAAATGAAAGGAATGAAGAAAGACAGTCAACAGATATTGTGAGATGCCCCAATGGTCCAACAGACTAAGGGAAAGGTGATGTTAAGAAAACCTTCAATTGAAAGCAACTTTGGTAATGTTAACCAGTTATCAACAAAAACACAGAAATGAAACATTTTGAGCTGTGGGGACTGAGGTGTTTGAGAATGCTGTTAGGAATCACTTGGTTCCAAAAAGAAATTCTGTTACAGAGAATAAAAAGCTGTTAGCAACTGAACTGGCAACCTGTTGTGATACTTTCTATGCAGTCAACTCTTTTGCAAGCTCTCACAGCTATTGGATCACTAATACCGAAAGAATCCACAAGGAATTTTTCAATGCTAATAATGTTTAGTCTTCAGAGGGATTATGTCTTTTTCTCCTTCCTATTCAGTTCCCCTAGTACTTTTGTCATTTCCTGTCTAAGCCTGCAAACTCTTGGTTCTAAATAAGAACACAATGAATACAACTACTTCTTATTTCTACTAGCTATGTACCCTATTGCCACAGAACCTATTAAGCTCTATTTCATATGTCTAAAAGATCTTGGGGGGTCTCAGAAATGGACTTTTATTTTACTTAGTAAAAACAGCCCCTGTAATGACTTGGAATCTATGAAAAACAAATGCAGGAAGTTATCAGGATGGGGAAGCTATGTTAAATGTTAAAGAAATGAACTCCCTTTGAGACTCCAGGGGCTACTGCTAAGGTATAAAGTTCAGTGTTTCTATTCTTTAATAAGATTTGCACAGATCAGACACACTCAGATCAACTATCAATAATTAACAAGGCCAGATTTAAGGTAGGGCAGGTGGGGATACAGTATTGAAAAAATATATCAGAATTTCAACAGGTCAGATACTTTTAAAAATCTTTTTTTTTAATTTTTAAGGCTATCTTTTAATCATACGTCAGGTGGCAACAATATCGTGTCTAAGAAGTGTGTCTGCTTGTACTCAGAATATGTAAATACCAGTACAGCTTCAGATTTATGGGAGTGTGACTACCAAGGACCTTACCCTCAACAAACTCAAACATATGCACTTTTTGAAAACTAAAATATGCATAATAATATTTAAAAAAAAAAAGGAAAATGAGATTAAATTTACAAGAACTCTATGTCTTTCTTCTAAAATATAGCCTGCACTTTGATATAAGAATTAAGATTCATAGGTGCAACTTTATTCAAAAAAGTGTATGGACCTCCACAAAAATATTGCCACCAGGCCTCCACAAACTTAAATCCATCCTTGTTAGTTAATGTCATATACAAGGCGATTAAAAAAGAATGTGCCAAAACAAGTGCATTATAATTAAAAAACAAAACAAGTGCATTATAATTAAAAAACAAACACAATTGATACCTAGCTGAACAAAAGTGTTGAATATTACACATGAAACAGATGACCTTAACATCATCTGCCCTAAACATTGCAAGGTCTGAAAGGGGGATCTTGGTTTACTTAAATGTGACCACCGGTGGCATGGACAACATCAAGCCCATATGAAAATTCCCCTAAAAACACTTCAGGATGACCCTGTTCAATGTGTTGATTGCAGCTGTTGTACGATTGTTCATGTCATTGATATTTACTGACAACAAAGGAAGAAAAACTTAAACATACCCCACAGCAAAAAGTCACACAAAGTGTCGTTGGGGGACCTCGCAGGCCTATTGCAGAGAAAAACCTCAAGCACACAAAATGCTTTCTGCTGCAGAGTGGCCAATTTAAGGGTAAATAAGCAAGTCATTTTCCGACAAAGACAAGTTGAAGTTGATACCCAGTTAAACAAGGATAACTCCTGTCTTAAATGACCACTAATAGTCCCTTACATTGCTTTTCAAATGAATAAATGCATGCTGTTTATGAGGCATTCTCTTTAAATCGCCCTGTATATAAAGTAAAGTATTCTTTAGAGCTGGTTGCCCTGAAGAAAATGTGTGTACCTTAAGTTCTGACCTCCTTCATCACAAACAAACTCAAGTCCTGCTGGAGTCTCTTCCACAAAAGATTTCAGGTGAGCATGCTCTAAAGCTCTCCAGATCATGGCATCAGTGTAGGAGTTGAAGGGGTCAAGGTTCATCCTGAGAGTCCCAGAGAACAAAACTGGATCCTGGATTTGGAGAGACTTATACAATTAGTACCAGTACACATTTATTTTATATAAAAAAAGACCTCAAGAACTTTTTTACTTCTACCAAATGGAAGTAGTCAACTTTTACTTTGAAATAGAACATACCAATTTTGTCAACATGGGCCATTGAGATGTGCAAATAATAGCTAGGATAATTACAATTCTTCCATCTGAAAACAATTAGGCCTATCTATTTCCCTTGCTACAGATTCTTATGTTACACATTGCAGACTTTCCTTCAGACTATAATTATTTTTCAAGCCGAATCTTTTTGTCAATCTTGTTTATCATGTTAATTTTGAATTAATATTTGATAGTCCTACAGAAATGTACCAGTACCGGTATTTAGTTTATTGTAAATTTTTTAAAAAATAATCAAATTATAGTAATGTTGTACTAAGGGTAAATAACAAATGAGAATCATAAATTTGAGATAGCCAAAAAGTATCAAAGCTTTGGTACTTTCAATTGTATTAAATTAAAAACCTTGACATTCAAATGACATAATTTAGCCAGTACAATAGAAATGTAACCACCAGTCTTTGCATCTAATAACTGTGTCACACTGTTCGTTCATTAGTAGTTTTTAACTTTGATGTAATCAGCGTTTAATTCAAGGAATGAGAAAAATGTGACAAACCTGTGGCAGTATTGTCAGCCTTGACCTCAAATCATGAAGCCCAATGTCACTGATTACTGTGTCGTCTATTGCAATGCTTCCACTGGAGGCCTCGATTAAACGAAACAAAGCCACAGTCAAGGAGGACTTGCCAGCACCCGTCCTGCCAACTACACCAACCTAAGAAACAAGAGTGATTTCTTTAACACTTACATATACATGAGAGAAGTTAGTCAGGAGTAAAGCTCGATGGCTGAGTGATTAAGCACTTGGCTTCTGAAACTGGAGTCCTAGGTTCGAATCTTGGTGAAGACTAAGATTTTGAATACCGGTATCAGGATTTTTGGGCACCCCTGAGTCCACCCAACTGTACCTGACTTTAGTTGGGGAAAGTAAAGGCAGTTAGTCATTGTGCTGACCACATGACACCTGCTCTTTAACTGTTGGCCAAAGAAACAGATGAACTTAACATCATCTGCCCCATAGATCACAAGGTCTGAAAGGGAAAATTTACTAAGCTCCATATGGAAGTACATAAAATAACTTAATATACAAATCACTTTTGAAAAACAGGAAGTTAAAGGTACAAGTAACCAAAGAAACACTGAAAGCACTTCTCATGGGCAGTACTACGTGGAAAGACAAAATACAATGAAGTCTTTAATAGACAGTTACCTTCTCTCCTCCTTTAATCAAACAGGTCAGACCTTTCAATACCAACTCTAGTTCAGGTCGGTAACGTGTCTTGTAGTCATTGAAACCAATGGCACCATTCACTGGCCAGTTTGAGATTGGTTGTTTGAATGGATTGATCCAAGCTGCCTGATGAACAAATGGATAGAAGAATTTGAGAAGCAAGAAACAAGTTTTGAAAATTAAAACAAAAATGAACATAGCAATTAACAAAAGGTAAAGGTCACCTAAATAGGTCATTTCTAGAGTATTTTGGATTCCAAAGGTTAAAGGTTATGGATGAGGGCAGTTTTTCCATCGCTACATAAATCCAGTAATGCCTGCTTATTTTGCCACATCTAATGCAGACAAAGCCTGTCTACTGAGGATCTATTTAAATTTCCTTTTCTTTCATCAGTATCTGACTTTTACAAGGGCTTTTCATTGGGCTTCAAATGTGTGTCCAGTGGCCTCTGTGAGAAACTCTCTAGCTGTCTCTTTCAGAGGCCATCTGCTGTCACCTGCTTTCCTCTATGTCAGTGAGGGTGAAATCAAGCAACTATTAGACTTGTACACAATCAAAAATATTAAAACTTTGTAGTGACTGAAACATTTATGTATCCAAAACACGCAAATACCAAAGTTTGCACATCAAAACAAAATTTGAAATAAGCTTAGGCACATCTGGCATAAGGATGGCTTACTGGTTTACTACATTTATGAAGTTTAGACAGCTCCATGAAAAAAGTAACTCTAAAATATTAGAGTCTTGAGACACATTAAGTGAATAGTGTGCTAGGCTCTAACAAGCAAGAGGTATAGATAGAATTGACAGATAATCAGCAAGAAAAGTTGAAAGATCAGTGATGGAGTTAAGGTGATTATGTATTTTATATACAAACAAATTTAACTTAATGTGATTATGTATTTTACATATGAACAAATTTAACTTACGGTGAGTGAGACTCTGACATCAAATAATCACCTATATAACTTTTCAGTAATTTTACATTAATGTTTTTTTTTTTTAAATTATTCTTTAATAACTCAAGTTATATTAGTTGAAAATTAAGTGAATGTCTTTGTTATAGTGATTAGAATGATTAAAAAAAAAATGGGCAAAAATTAACCATGGTTGACTGTGGTCATTCAGTTTACTGGTCCTCATCAAGTAGTACTTGTTTTAAAAAGTGTAAAAACCATGGGGCTATAGAATTTCTGGTAAAGTGAGTGAGAGATATGGGGAACATAAAGTGTTGCTGATGATGAAGAGTTGGAGTACCATTAAGACATACAGTCTGACATGGCTAAATATAAAGTTGAAAGAAAATGTAGGGAAACTGACAAAAAAACTCAATGGAAAAAAAAAAATGTTTCCCTTTGAAACTTTGCAATTTGTGTAGCAGAAGATGAGTACCCTCTCCTTGAATTGTGTGTGTGTGCGCTCTACAAGGATTAGATCTGAATCTGGCAGTTTCAAGGAACTTAAAATCTCAGCTTTTAATAGTGCTGTGGGCAATGACTTGAATTTGTTCAATGTTCTTTACCTCCGAAGGTGTCTGCGTATACTCATTAATTCTTTCAACAGCTACTATATTAGTTTCCAGGTCAGAGGTCATCCTCACCATCCAGTTCAAGCCGCCAGTCACCTGATCAAACACAAAACAAAATTTGTAAATGAAATTAGCATGAGTATCAGGTCAGTAGCTGTTTTGAGTTCATATTAAATCAGTAATGAATAAACCATTCACAAGAGATACAAGAATGAAAGCTTATAGATAAATAAGGAGAAGAAATAAGATTTGATCACATTCAAATATAAAAGCTGACAAATATAAACATACTAAAAAAGGAGACAGTGACCCGGGCGTGCTCTGCTAGTAGAGCAGATGATGTCACATCAAGCTGATACACAGCTGCCAAATAATTGACCGAAAAAAACAAGTGGACTTTCAATGTGAAGTTTTACCACTTTATATTCTGGTTGGCAAAAACCAAAAGGCAGGCCATGAATATGATGGTTTGATGATGTAGAGGCAGATCTACAAAAGCTAAAGAGTCCAGGCATGAAGACATAAAGCCATGATTAGATCAGAATGGAAAGATGTGTTGAAACAGGCCAGGGCCCTCCATGGGCTGTAGTGCCTCTGGGAAAGATGGATGATTGCGTGGTTGAGATGGTTACCTAGTTGTGTGGTAAGCAACGTGGATTGCCCACCGCCATCCTACAGGAGGTTTGGGCTAGGATGTAATAATTGCTATATTTTCACCAATCTATATTTAGATGTATATATATATATATATATATACCAAAAAATAAAATTAAAACAAAATAAGTGTATGTCCAAGCATTGGTGAGTCAAAGTTTGATGAAAATTGACCAATATGAAGTGACTGATTTGAGTTGACCAATATGAAGTGACCCCTGCTATGAAGTGACCAACATTTGGATAAAAAATAAACAATAATGAAGAAAGAAAATGTTTATGTGATTACAATCTTAACATACAGGTACTATATGCTGGCTGCACTATAGGTATAATTACAGACAATAATTACTAATACAAGGTACATTTAGTTTTATAATAGTTATGTGAATATAAATATATCTGCATGCATAGTTAAATGTCTTTCAGTCTGTATAATTTGAACACTTTTCTTTGGGACAATAAAGATTGTTATTATAGTTATTACTATTGTAAATATCTTAACAATCATAACAGAAAGTAATAATTAGAAAATATATTCTAACAAAAAAAATTTTTTAAGGAGTTAATTACTTTGGATGAATTAACTTTCTAATACATCAAAACACTGGACAAAAAAAACATCCATTTAGCCCATGCAATTAGTTCATCTGTAAAGATGAACTATGAATCAGACCTGCCTAGGTCACTAAAACATATTTACCTGTAAAGCATATGAGACAGACAGGCCTACTATACTGGGATTAATATCACCAGCAACGACAGCAAACATAGCTGCAGCCAGAACCACAAAGTTGCCAAGGAATTCTAACCTTGTCGCCAGCCATCTGTGAACAAAACAATACAATAAGTATTGTATATCCTAACCAGAAAAGTTTTTTTTGAAATTGATCTGAGATGAGGTGTTGAGAATTCATTAAATAAACAAACTTGTACCATTCTGAAGACAAAAGAAAAGATTTCTCATTCACTCTACCTGTTTGATGCGATTCCAGCAAAATAAAAGACCAAATTTTTATCCACTCTTGCCTGTGACTCTTCAGTAAACCTTTTTGTTGCCTTGTAGGCTCTGAAAGAAATTTTTTTTTTTGAACATTTGCATGATATATGCATGTAGTATTTCAACTGAAATAAGGGTTAAAGGCACTCATGTTATAGGCAGTCATGTTAAAGGCACTCATGTTATAGGCAGTCATGTTAAAGGCAGTCATGTTAAAGGCAGTCATGTCATAGGCAGTCATGTCATAGGCAGTCATGTTATAGGCAGTCATGTTAAAGGCAGTCATGTTAAAGGCAGTCATGTTATAGGCAGTCATGTTATAGGCAGTCATGTTATAGGCAGTCATGTCATAGGCAGTCATGTCATAGGCAGTCATGTTATAGGCAGTCATGTTATAGGCAGTCATGTTAAAGGCAGTCATATGTTTTACTGAGAACAGCTGATAATCCAAGTGTCTTATGCTCCAAACTTTTAAATCCCTTATGAAACCGTAAACCATACCCTCTTTGAATGCCCCTCCCTAATGCACCTTAGGCAGACCCTACTTCCACTACAGCCCAACATAACCAACACTTTGTACGGAAGTGCTGAACAAAAGAACAACACCCTATTTTTCCTTGGCACAGTCTGCATGAGACTCAGCAGCAAAAAGCTGGCTAGAAGAAGAAGAAGAATGCTTCTAACTTTAGCCTGTAAGCTTCAACTTTGATCACTAAGTCCATGTATCTTATCTGTAGGGTAATGGAACTAGAGATAATCCAATAAGAGCAGAGTGCTCAGCATTTTTTGTCAAATTCCTTTTCGTGTGTGAAATGCTCTATGGAAGTATTGAATTGAAATTGTGTTGGCAGATGTAAACTGACTTATGTTAAAATTGTCCAAGCTGCACTCTCATCATCATCATCATCTATCCCTTGACTGACAGTTTGCATAACTAAATCCCTTCACTTTTTCCAGTCAGCAGCTGTTCTTGGCATGATACCAGGAAAAGAGTCGGGTCCATTCTTTTATGTTGCCCAGCCAGATTTTCTTTGCCCAACTTTCAAATGTTGCCAACTCCAAGACTATAGAATTTTCTTTTGGGACTAAAAATAAATTATTTGATGGTAAGTCTAAAAGTATGGCTCTAGTGTAATGATTCCTCAGTTATATGAATAAATTTAATAATATATGAAACTGATTCACAGTATTCAGAAAAACTACTGTGACTGTTTTGATATGTGTTCCAATAGGAGTGCAACTGATTACAAACCTGTCATATTCTTCATGTATAAATTAAGATCATATAAAATGTGCCATTTTCATTTATGTGGCATTGGTTCCCAGGCAATTGCTTTGTTTTACATATTTCACGTGTTCCTTCAGAATTGAAGCTTACATCCTAGCTTTAACCACCAGAGTGCATACCACATGACCAGGCAGCCATTCCTGAATTAGGGGGATGCTTTAAAAAAAACACAGTTTCTGAACACACAAAAATTTGCTGTTAGTATTAAGTTTTCGTTTTACACAAATAGCAAATATTTTCATTAATATATATGCTACGTACAAGCCCAGGAGAGTTCTTTTCATGGAAAATAATTTTTTAAAAAAGATGGTTACTTCCTTCTATGTTCTTCTGAATTAAGAGTTAACTGTAAATACCACAGTAAATGGGTTCAATTCTTTTCATTTTAACAGAAGACTGTTTTGTTACTTTATAGTTTATTATCATTAGCATTTAATAATTCAGAGTTAACTGTAAATACCACAGTAAATGGGTTCAATTCTTTTCATTTTAACAGAAGACTGTTTTGTTATTTTATCTTATCTTATCTTATATAATACAGACGTTACTTCAAAAAAGAAGATGATAACGTCCTACGCGTCATGCATTTAGTCATGCATATTAACCAATGACTTAAATTCTGCCAAGTCACAAGTCAAGTTCATATTTTATAGTTTATTATCATTAGCATTTAATGTCTTTAGAAATGATCTTTTCCCTTTGCAGTTTGGGCATTAGCAATCACCAGAAGCTGTTGCACTTTAATATGGTAAACACTAAAAGCTGAGAAGGCTCATTGAAAGAAAGACAAACAGAAAATAAAGTAGTTTAATGCCTTGATTCTAACTCAAAAACCTTTCACAGCATCTGCAAAAAAGGAAGGGTCTATCCCAACATCTAGTTAATGCCAACTTTTTCTTAGTTAAGGGTTAAAGTGCTGGTACGGTACCAGAACAGAAGGTACACCATCAGAAACAATAAATGATCTTAGCCCTTTACCTGATATATATATATATATATATATGATTTTAGCCCTTTACCTGATATATATATATATGATTTTAGCCCTTTACCTGATATATATATATATATATATATATGATTTTAGCCCTTTACCTGACAGAAACAATAAATGATCTTAGCCCTTTACCTGATAGATGTGGCTCCAGTGATTGTTTCTGTGAAGTGAGTAAAGACAGGAGACTTGGTGGTGGATTCTATTCTCTTTAACTGACGAGATGTTGGGATGTAAAATCTCTACAAATGAACAATTGACATAATTGAAGTACCATAATAAGTTTGACAGATTCATAGCATTGGCTTGCTGCAAATATCCACACAACATGTACTATAGAAATACATCCACTTTACGAAGAAATGCATAAGAATCACAAAACAGGAATCAATTCTTGGGAAGATGTTTTATCAAAGTGAACATAGCAAACTGATAGAACAAAATGCAGGATACATAGTGCACACAAATCAATATAAACTTTCATTCAATGTTTATTGCATGCCATTATATGTGCAAAAATAATAATGTGACCTAGATGGTTATAACAGGCTTATAGGACAAAATATTAGTTACTTTTTTGGTTGACAGGAGATTGGCTAAATCTAACATGTTTACTTCTATTGGAATAAAGTATCCTATTAAGTGCAGTCCCAGATGGAAGAAAGCAAGAAAGAAAAAAAAAAGGGTCAGGTGATCTCAAAGATAGGACTAGTTTTTCCTTTGTAGATTTCATCAGAATAGCAAATGACTCAGTTTGATAAAATAGCAGTGGCTTAGAATAGGTGTATACAAACAAAAAAATATTGCAATGTTAGGTAAATAAACAGCTTCAGCTATCTATCTGTACAATACCCTAACCCTAAGAAAGATAGCTACCCAAAATAACAGTATACTCAAGGTAAAAAAAATTAAACCAAAAAAAAAAAACACCCCATGTTACCTGAACTAGGTAGTAGAGCACTCCCAAAGGCAAAATGACCACCATAAATATTGGTGTACTGTAGCTGATCACAATTATGGTGCTGATAGTTCCAAAGAACGTGTTCATCCAACTCCTGAACAGTGATGGCAGCGTGTTGTCTACAGTCTCCACATCTCCAGAGAACCTGTTCATAATTCTGCCGGAGGGGGTCGTGTCAAAGAAAGACATTGGAGAGCGCAGGACATTGGCCAACATGTGGTTGTGCAGGGTGCCAGCAGCCCGGACCATGCGTATGGAGGCGATGATGGAATACAACAAGATCAGAAGTGCTGAGGAAGACAAGATTGATATATTTCTATGACACTATCAAACTTGTTAAATCATGTTTTTGTTATACAAGTTTCAGGTAGGTCAGCCCAATGATGGAACCAGCAGGTTTTAAGCTCCAGGCTATCAAAATGTCAGTCCAAGCACAAACCATATACCAGTAACCAGGAAGCCACATTGCAGAGTTTACAATACATAATTAATTAGATTAACCAAAGAGGTCTTCTTCAATGTAACAATTACAAAAATATAGCCCGTGATTCAAATGTTGGCTTTGTGAGATATTGAGTCTTCAAACAGTTTCAATTGTTATTTACTCACTGAGTGCTAAGCAACACATAATAAGTAGATGACTTTTATGCAAATAGCAGGGCAATTTAAAGTACAATTATTTAATAAGAGCATATGTTTCATCCTTTCTAACTGTTTCTGAGATTAAAAAACTAATTTCTTGTAAACTTTTGAGCTCCAAAAGACCTTACTTTAATGTATTACAAAGGAGTTAATACTGGACTCATTTAGAAGACTGGATGGTTGCCTGCTTTTTATTTTTCATATTCTGTGCCTGCCTTCAGAGCAGCTCAATAAAGTTCCATAAAAATCACTGCACTGTTACAATGGTAAGCCACAAACCTTGACCAGCTCCAAGAGCACCATAGACCCCCAGGTACATGTCATTCCTGTTGCTGTATTCACTGGTGTTGGACAAGGACCTATTGTTTAACACACTATCTGCCGTCCAATCAGACAGCCAGATACTGGAGTAGACATTCGCTGCTTGATAGCCGGCAAAGAAGCTGAAGAAGAACAATGTAGCCCAAAGTCCAATAGCCTTGAAGTAGACAAGAAACACAGAATACTTCACCTGGAAAATAAACAAAACAAAATCTAGGTGTAGAACAATTTAATGGTTATAAATCAGAGATTTTCATACATGTAAACAAATCCATCAACAGCAAACTTTATGGTGTATCGTGTGTACAAACATATGGAATTATTGGTTAGCCAAGTATTTTAATAAACCAGGTACCGTAATATTTTCACTGCACTTTTCAGCACTGAAGAATAAAATTTTTAAGATCTTTTGCTTATAGCACAAAGTAATCTTTATAATTAAGTTGGCAACAGTGATCTTTCACTATGGCGTCCTTGACCTTGTTTACTTTGACTAGTAATTTCAAAATCTCTCTCAATCTTCCTCTTTTTAGTTTCTTACTTTTACAATTGCTACCAAAGTTCTTCATACTGTCTGCCCTTTTTTTCTCTCTGACTTTCATTGGTTAAATCTCATAGACACAAATGGGATTTTAAAAATTCAAATGTAAACCAAGAGGAGATTACTCTGACTTTTTGTGTGAAAATCTCCAACAGAATGAATTCTGAATAACAAGAAAAACATAAAAAAGACTTTTGAAAAAAAAACAAAGTTTATATAAAGTGTAATTGTATCAATATAAATAATGTGTACAAACTTTTTACCAGACAGACAGAGTGAGTTGATATAAGCTTTGCAGAGCTAGAGAGAAGGATAGCAATGGAACTGAGATGCTACAGAAGGATCTGAGATATCACACTTAAAGACCGCATCACAAACCAAGAGTTTAGAGACAGGGTTACTGCAGCGAGTTGACCCTATGATGACCTGCCAACTATCATAAAAAAACGCAAGCTAAAAATGTATGGCCATATTACAAGGTCTTCAGGCTCGCAAAGACCTTCCTTCAGGGAACAGTACCAGGAACAAGAAGAAAAGGCAGACAGAGAAAGCGATGGGAAGACAACATAAACGAACGGACAGGCCTGCCATTGAAAGAGGTTTTAACCAAGGCAAAGGACAGAGAGGAATGGAGAAAGACGTTGACAAATCTTGCATGGTGCCCCAACAGTCCAACAGACAAAGGGATGGGTAAAGGTAAAAAAAGTAACAGGTTTAGCTAGTCCAGCAAGAGACTAGTCTTTTCAAGTGTTTTTATATAAGCATATGGCTCCATACTTATCACCTCTCAGAGAAGAATAAACAGACAGTGATCGCAAAGAACTTCTAAGTATTGCTATGCCAGCAAGTTGTTCAAGTCTAGAGTTAAACAATAGTAAATTTCAATGCTGAGTGAAAACAGAAATCCATTAAAAGTTGATATTTCTACTGCAAGAAACTTCACAAATTACTTCTGAAATTGTGTTTCATACCTTTCCAGTTTCTGATTTTTCCTCCTGAGTCAAGTCTGTACCTGCTTTTGATTTCGTGGGAGCGTTCTTGGGATCCTCTTTTGTTTCTTTCTCTTTCATTGATGTGGTGATCTGGCGACTCATTTGTCTTGTTAAACCTTTATCACTAGATGATTAAACAAAAAATACTACCAAACATCAAAAAAGAATACAGGTACAAGAAAGTACTAACAAATAAGTTTAAGTAAATAAGGATTATTCTGACCATTTCTAGCTGATCCTATGTGGCATATTGGGTACAGACCATGTTAAGATGATTGTAGTCAGGATATGGCATACAGACATGGTCATGACCTTCCTACCTTATGTTAGATTTAAGGCTTAGTCATTAGTAGAGATGTAAGTTACCAAGCCAAAAAGATAAACCATTTCTTTAATACACAAAAGAAAGCCAAATAATAAGTCCCTCCCCTGGTTATTTTTTTTTTCTTTCTTACTGATGCAGAATTTAAGTTACATGATTCTTTTTTTCAGCCTGTTAACATGACTTCATAGGGCCATGTATTGGCTTGACTTAATCATATTTTACAACTTAGCATTAATTGGGTTAAAAATAGTACTGGTTTATTTTACTTCTTTGAGTTCATGCCATGCATAGCTAAAGGCTAACACAAAGTATCCAGCAAAAGTTAGATTATGACCTGTGTAGTACTGTGCACAATTTTGACCTAATTCTTCTTCTACAATCAGAATACTTATAAAAAATATTCAGAATACTTGTAAATTATAATCAGAATGCTTCTAAACAAGTCCAGCTGCATCTAAATTTATTTCTAGATAAATAATAATATAAATAATTAGAACATCAAAGGTTTTACATTTATATTTCTAAATTAATTCTAGCCAACATTATTAAAAAAAGTAAAAATCCCCTTTCATGCCTTGCGATCTATGAGGCAGATGATTTAAAAGTGATTTGCTTCTGTTGCCACAGGTTAGCGAAAATGCCATGTGGCCATTACAGCAACCAACCCCTTTTACTTTCCCCCAAACTAATGTCAGGTACCCATTACAGCTGGGTGGACTAAGAGGGGCCCAAATTAAAGTGCCCCGTCTTCACCAGGACCTCTCAGTTTGGAAGCCAAGCAGTTTACCACTCAGCCACAGTGCCTCCTAGTCACAATTATTATTATTATTCCATTAAAATTGCAAGATTTATTTAATGTACCTTTTTGTTCTCTCGTCACCAGAAGTAACACTAGACACGACTGTCTCAACCTTCTCTAAGATCTTTGCTTTGATGGCAGCAACTGTGAAATAAACAGAATCAGAAATAAAAGACCAAATAAATTGTTCACATGGCTAGAAACTTTGGTTTTGTTTTTCAATGGATTTAGCTTTAATCATAGATACTATGTTTCAGGCATTAAAATAAATTATACATAGGATGGAACTTAATTAAAATGCAGTTGTCTTTAGAGACAGAGCATGTAATATTCAGCTTAGATTTACGAGTTTTATTCTTCCAGTTCACAGAACAGAAGAGGGAATAATTCTTAGGGTGTACTCTTTTTAATTAAAGTTTAGCTTCTTCTTATCTTATATAATACAGACGTTACTTCAAAAAAGAAGATGATTAAGTCCTATGCGTCATGCATATTAACCAATGACCTAAATTCTGCCAAGTCACTGGTTTTCCTGGCTAGCTCAGGCAACCCATTCCATGCTCTTATAGCACTAGGGAAGAAGGAGCGTTTATACAAATTTGTCAAAGCAGATTCAGACAAACAAAATTACTTTCAGGATCATCTTCTTCATCTTCTGTTTCCTGGGTCAAGTAGGTCTTCAAGAACTTGGCAAAGTCTCCATCATGAGACAGAAGCTGCTCATAAGTTCCCACCTCTGATATACGACCATCTGTCATGACAACTATATTGTCCACCTGAGGCAGCCAGTGGATGCCATGTGTGACAAGTACTCTTGTCTGCGGATGAAAGAGGTCATATATTTTTTTGTGTCAAGCAAAATACAAATAAATCCTTTCATATATAAAAAAAAGCTAATCTAAGAGGAAGAACTACGCAATTACATATACATCCCTTAATAATGTACAAGTTCTTTCCCTTATTCTAAATTAACCGAAATAATTTTATTATCAATAATTAATTATCTAATTGGTTAGTTTTTTTTTAATTGATCCATGTTTTGTTAGGTACCATAAATAATTGTTTAAAATTTCAACCTAATCTGACAATGTGTGTGGTAGAAATAATGTGCCCAAACCTTTTATTGGACAGACAGACAGACAGGCAGAGTGAGTTTTATTTTTAAAAAAACACATCTTATACATCAAAAGATTATGAGACTTACTTTATTCTTCAGCATGCCAGTTTTAGAGGAAATGACATTTTGAAAGATGTGCTTGCCTACATGGGAGTCCACCGCACTAAGGGGATCATCCAGCAGGTAGATATCAGCATCACTGTAGACTGCTCTAGCCATGGACACTCTCTGTTTCTGACCTCCACTCAGGTTGATACCCTGATAATTATTTTTAAGTAGGTTACTTCTGATTAATTGCCCAGTTGTTGAAACAAAAGTAATTAGAGAAACTAAAAAATATTAATTCTATAAATACTGGTAGATTGCTTTTTTTTTTTCAAAACAAACTTTCATGTGTACAATTTTTCTAAGTTTTTAGTCAACCTAAGCTCTATGGTGTACAGTTTAACTTTATCTTTTCTTTTATATTGGAGGCGCAGTGACTGAGAGGTAAAGCACTGAACTTCTGAACCTAGGGATCCTGTTTAGAATCCTGGTGAAGACTGGAGTTTTAAATTTCAAGACCTTTAGAGCACCTCTGAGTCCACCCAGCTCTAATGGGTACCTGACATTAGTTGGGGAAAAGTTAAGGCGGTTGGACATTGTGCTGGCCACATGACACCCTCAATAATCATAAACCACAGAAACAGATGACCTTTACACCATCTGCCAAATAGATTGCAAGGTCTGAAAGTGAAACTTGCTTTGATTTAAGAAAATAGGTAAACACTCAAGTTGTAGCCTGTTAATGATTCTGTACGTGTGTAAAGAATGATGTCATAGCATGAACTGAGATGCTATTTTTAGAGAATCGTATCTTATAAATTACAGATGTTCCTTCAAAGGAAATAACTGCATCCTATGAGTATCCTGGTGTGGAATGATTAAAAAAAGTTATTTTTTTTAGACTGTGCTGGACTGGAAGAGGAAGTGGAGGATGATGAGACAAACGTAGAGACTGAATAGTGTCAGCAAGTAGATTCTAAGTGGGTTGAAAGTAGAGTTGAAAATCTCATAACACAGTGAGTTTAAATGTGTACTTACTACACTAATATAAGAATCTGTAGATATTTGTAAATACAATTTTAACTCATTTGGTTTAAAAAAGATTCAGAGATTCCATTCAAATTTGTGTTTCATTGAAGACTTACATACTTATGAAAATAGATTTCTTATCAAGAGCTACATCCCCATATTAACAGACTGAAATAAAAATAAGTGAAAAACCTTTTCTCCAATTTCTGTCAGGTCAGCTCCAGGTAATATTTCCAAGTCAGGCTTCAGAGCGCAAGCTTCTAAAACCTTGTCGTACACATCAGGATCTTCTTCTTTGCCAAACAGAATATTGTCCTTTAGTGTTGCATTCTGGATCCAGGCCTGCTGGGGCACATACGCTATACTAGACTGAAACAGAGATGAACTAATTAGAGACATTTTGATTTTTTAAAATATTTTTGACAATATACAACAAGTAAAACACATATACTATCATATATGCTCATTCATTTCTCATTTTACATAGAGATTCAATGATTTCGCCATACTTCTGGTAAGAAATAAATCTAAAACCTGGTAATTTTCCAGATTCTTGTTTCTCAATATCTCTGAAAAGTTTCACTCAATCAATTCTTGTAAAATAGCAATGCATTAGTAAACAGTTTTGTAGGTCAGTGATGTTATGCCATTCAAAGTAGCCTCACCTTTATGGTTACCTCCCCTTGTAACTTCTGCATCTCTCCCAATATGGCTGATATCAAAGAAGATTTCCCTGAGCCAACCTGGCCAACAATGGCAATTAGCCGACCCTCAGGAATGTTGACATTAATGCTGTTGATAAAGCAAAAGATTAGATTTCAAAACAGGAGCTAAAGAAATAAAGCACAACAATAGAGTTTTACAAAGTGAATTAACAAGCAAACAAAACTACAGAAAGTGAAATTAATTAGTGCAATCATAGGCAAGTATTTTGTCTAGGACAATGTTCTGTTTTCTATAGTATTAAGATCAGAAAAAAATGATAGGACCTATAGTAGAAAATCTAGCCTAGAAGCGAAGTAAAGGTCCATCTAAACAAAAAATGGTGCTTAAAAAGTCTAGCCTAGAACCAAGTAAAACAACTTACTTACAAATTGTAACCTAGAGGCAGGGCATAGCTAGGAATTGGTCATCCTTTGGGGGCCCAATGTCTTGACCTCTTTGGGGGCCCCTGCATTTTGTGTAATATTTAATATTCAATGGCAAAAACACTTATTTGGAGGCCCGGGGGATTTTCAAATTCTCCCCCTCTCTACGCCACTGCCTTGAGGTCAAGTAATACAAACTGCTTACTAAGAAAGTCTTGCCTAGAAGTCAAGTAAAACAAACTACTTACTTAGAAAGTGTTGGATTGTTTAATGTTGCATCCCAAGTAAAAGTTCCATTCTCTATTCTCACAGCTGACTCTGTAAAAAGAAGGGAAAGTAACAGAGATATAACAAAAGCCATGAAATATTGACAATATAACAAAAGCCATGAAATATTGACAATATAACAAAAGCCATGAAATATTGACAAATATAACAAAAGCTATAAAATATTGACAATATAACAAAAGCTATGAAATATTGACAAATATAACAAAAGCTATAAAATATTGACAATATAACAAAAGCTATGAAATATTGACTATAACAAAAGCCATGAAATATTGACAATATAACAAAAGCCATGAAATATTGACAAATACAACAAAAGCCATGAAATATTGACAATATAACAAAAGCTATGAAATATTGACAATATAACAAAAGCTATGAAATATTGACAATATAACAAAAGCTATGAAATATTGACTATAACAAAAGCCATGAAATATTGACAATATAACAAAAGCCATGAAATATTGACAATATAACAAAAGCCATGAAATATTGTGACAAATATAACAAAAGCCATGAAATATTGACAATATAACAAAAGCCATGAAATATTGACAATATAACAAAAGCCATGAAATATTGACAATATAACAAAAGCCATGAAATATTGACAATATAACAAAAGCCATGAAATATTGACAATATAACAAAAGCCATGAAATATTGTGACAAATATAACAAAAGCCATGAAATATTGACAATATAACAAAAGCCATGAAATATTGACAATATAACAAAAGCCATGAAATATTGACAATATAACAAAAGCCATGAAATATTGACAATATAACAAAAGCCATGAAATATTGACTCACAGAAAATAAATAAGAAACATAGAATAAGAGATATAAAAATACAGACATAGGCCCATAGAAATGACAGAAAATGTTGACATAAAACTGACTCCTGTTCATTTATAAAGCTTTTCTTTTTTGTTTAGTAGACTAATGAGATAAATTTAGAATGTTCAGCTTTGTTTGTAGACTATAATAAACATTTAAAACTATTCTGTTCAGAATCATAAAATGTTAAGTTGGTTTTCTTGCTTCTTGTATCATCATAAAGTATTAGTTTAGTATTTCAATCTTTCTAATTGACTATCAAACTATAAGTCATTATCAAGTTGTAGTAATGATTTACTAGTGTACATTAAATCTGAAACTGCACCATTTTGAAACTAATGTTACCTTTTAAAAATTCATCTTAAATGAATATTTTGAACTCATAAGAAAAAAAAAAACAAACAACAGATTTTCAGCTTACCAAAATTTGGATCATAACAAACGCTGTCTAGGTCTAAATCTTCTTGTCTCAGAAATTTGCTGATACGTTTCATTGAAACTGTTGCCTGATAATAAAAGTATGAAACTGTAAAGTAGTTCAGAGTTATCATGCGATTAACATGCCAGAAAATACCAGTACAACATGATTAATAGGGGCATTGAGGCTCAGGCTTGAATTTTTAGGACATCTCTGAGTCCAACCAACTCTCATGGTTGGGGAAAGTAAAGGCAGTTGGTTGTCATGCTGACCACATGACACCCTTGTTAACTGCCATAAAAACAGATGACCTTAACATCATTTGCCCTATAAATGGCAGGGTTTGGAAGGTAGGCCTACTTTACTTTTCTTTACAACATAATTACTAGATACAGTCTAATTGTGGTTAAGTCTACACAGGTGAAACAGCTACACAATTATTTCATCTTTGAGAATGTTAGGGTGGAACAACAAAGTCACAGTAACAAGTGAATTATAATTCACCAACCCTAAGATGTTTAATAAAACTGTATAATCAAGTCCTATGTAGCCAGTAACAACTTAAAAATCCAAATACCAGTAGTAAAAATATATAGTTCAGTTCATACAAAAATAGTGGCTTTGAAGTGAATCCTTACTGCAGTTATTACAAAAAGAGAAGTACTGATACTAAATTCTTTTTTTCTTTGTTGGGTAAAATGAAAAGAGACTAGTATGTCCACAATGTCATGCTCAAGGCATATCTCCAGCCTATTATTTGTCAAGAAAATAGTACAAGCTAGATATTAACAGTCATCTAAAATATAAGATTATAGAAAATAGAACACATTGAAGCTTCAGAACCTGTTGATGTAAATTCCAGAGCATGTTATTGTTAACTCCAGAATCTGTTATGGTAAGCCCCAGAGCATGTTATTGTAAACTACAGAGCCTGTTGCTGCAAACCCCAGAAACTTGTTGCTGCAAACCCCAGAAACCTGTTGCTGCAAACCCCAGAAAACTGTAGCTGTAAACCCCAGAAACCTGTGGCTGTAAACCCCAGAAACCTGTGGCTGTAAACCCCAGAAACCTGTGGCTGTAAACCCCCTGAAACCTGTTGTACCTGTACAATGAAGGAAACCATCATGGGCAGCAAGTTGATGGGGAACCTGAGGATGTTGAACAAAGAGAGGGCGACAAAAGCTTTAGTAGCGTCCAGCTGGTGGGTGTCTGAGACCTGGACATAGGTGGCAAAGGTGGCCAGAGTTACCTGCACAGATGAACAAATGTTAGCTATATAAAATCAATCTTAAAGTGAGTTTTATTCTAAGTTAAACCAGCCAAAATTGCATAAGGTTATATTTACCAGTCTAAGTTATTACTTAACAAGAACTCATCTACCTTTGGCATCAATTATAGAGATAATTATTACTTAACAAGGACTCGTCTACCTTTGGCATCAATAATAGAGATAATTAAGAGCCAACTTTAAACTTGTATTTAATTTGTATTTTAACCCTCAAAATGCGTGTGGTAAATTAGCCTCTAAACATCAGAATTGTAATTCCATTTGGCATGCACTCATTGTAAAATAGCTCAGCACTTTAAGGGTTAAGTTGTTTTTCTTAACTGTTTAATGTAGTTATCACTTCTACTTCCTAATTTCTCTATCACATTACCATCGAATGACTAATGAATCAATCCATATCTCTGCCTTAAACATCTTTTAACTCTTTCTCTCCGTAATTATTTACCACATTCTGGTGCAATCAACGTTGGTATTGTCAGTTAGGAGAGAAAGAGTTAATGATATAACATCTGTAAGATATAGGTAAGTGTCCTACAGCACTTAAAGATGATGATTTTACCATATATGGTGCTGTTGTCCAGCAAAAAGTGGAGAATGCATTCAAGTAAGCAGTCTTCTTCAGAAGCTCCAACTCTTTATCTCGAATTTCTTCTACTTTTTTCTGGAAAGATGTCTCCCAGGCATACAATTTTAGAACCTGCAAGGATCATGTACATTTTTTAAAGACATAATTTATGGCTTAGATTGACACATCTTATCTTATATTATAAAATACAGACATTATTTAAAAAAAGAAGATCATTATGTCCTATGCATGTTAATCTTATCTTATATACGGTAATACAGACGTTACTTAAAAAAAAAAGAAGATGATTACGTACTAAGCGTCATGCATTTAGTCATGCATATTAACCAATATTCATAGGTCAATCTAGTCATGCAAGTTAACCAATGATTTAAATTTTGCCAAGTCATTGGTTTTCCTGGCTGTGTGTAGAACTCTTAAATAAAGAAGTCCAATCACAGCATTGTAATCAATCATATTTTATGTTACTTAATCCTGAACTCACAAATGTAACTCTGCTTAAAATATGGGATAATAGATAGAACTATTTTAGGGTCAGATCTTCAGTCTGTGAATAGACTTTCTTATCTGTAATGAATGCAGTATTTGTCACATAGGTCTATATTTATGATAAAGTTACATCAATTAAAAGTTTTACATATTACTTTACTATTTTACATATTACAAACAATGCCAAAAGTGCCAGTCTGAAAGTATCTCCAGGAGACACAAAAGAAAAGTCAAATACATTTTTTGAATAAAAATCTGAAATATACAGACTAGTGTGTGGAAATACAACAAACAAGAGACTGTTAAACAGTTTTGTCATCTATATATGAGAATGGTGGTAAAGTGCTTGGCTTGTGAACTGAAAGATCTCAAGTTTGAATCCAGGTGAAGGCTAGTCATTTAAACTTCATCTTTAGGACACCCCCGAGTCCACCCAACTCTCTCTCTCTATATATATATAGGTATATCTGAGGAAATCTGCAATGCCCTAACAAGAGGAAGAAACACAGTAAATTCAAGACTGTACAACAATTTCAACAATTAAGGATCAAAGGAGTATGAAAAACAACAAATACCTTGATCCCACTTAAGACTTCACTCATCAGTTTAATCCTCTGATCTCTTAACTTCATCTGACTGATCTGATACTTCCTCTGTTTCATAGCAATGAACCCATTGAGAGGCATCAACAGGACCATCACCCCCAGTCCTGCCAATGTAGACACTCCCATGACATCCCATAACATGTATAAGGCCAAGCCAATCTGAAAGCAGAGAAATAAAAAAATATAAAAGCACAGAATACAATGATAGTTTGTAAAATAATTAACAAGGACACACAATGATAATTTCCAAACCCCAAAACTTGTTTTTGTTAAAACCAACAAGGATACGCACAGAGGTCAAATAAAACAATGCACCTAACTGAACTGATGTTTATTTAGTAAACTGAAAGGAGAGTAGGCTGTATATAAAAGCAGCTAATTTACCTGAAGAGGAGCTGACCACAGCATCCAGAGATAACCTGTGACATCCTGCATCCTATGACAGTCAACTGACATTAGGTTGACTATCTCCCCAACTGTGGACTGCTTTTTAGCTTCATTGCTGATAGTAAGACTCTGTAAGTACATAATAATAGTCTCGAGATTCATAAATCATTTGTATTTTAAACTACTACAATGAATCATCTATTAACAAACAATTGTCAAAAAATTAATTAGCTATTATTAGACAATGTTTTCATTCTTATGATAATCTATTATAGTATAATGTTTAACATTCAGTTTTCCATATAAAGCTAATGTGTACATTAAATTATGATCATAATATTAAAAAGAAATTTTTGAATACGTTTTGAATGCTCATATTGAAATGAAGATTATTATGTCCTAGCCAGATCTACAGGGATAGAAGAGGACAAGATTCTTGAAATCAGGACCATCATGTTGGATACTACATGACTAGGTAGCCCTAACATGAATAAGTGAGCATTCTTCTTCTTCCTTATTCTCATTATTATGTTGGAGCGTTCAGATGACTAGACCAATATGTGAGATGAACTGTGCAGTGGTTTCCAAATCAGGGAGCTCTCCATATAGTTTTCTTTTTATTGGAGTCATTTGGGGCCAGTGTCTTGTATGGGCCTAATGGAAAAGAGAACAGTTTTGAAGGACAGCATTCTCTGGTGACACCCCACATGGGCAGATTTCACTGGTTCCAATTTTGAGTTTCCAGTACATGTGTTGACTCATTCGGTTGTATCAAAAGATTAGACGTTGATCTTGTCGGGATAGCTTATAATAGGCATCATCTTTCTTGTGACTCGGATGAGAGCTCGTCCATTTCTCATTTATTTTATTTACTATTAGTTTCTTTATTTCTTCTGGATAAAGTGCAAGTAAGCTAATTTAAATACTTTTCTAGACGCAGTTTCTATATTATTGTTACCTTTCTGTAAACAGCCGCAATAAGAGCAGCTTTTATTCTCATCCCTAGCGTCATCCCAAGGTGGAAGTTTTGATTGAACATAATGGATCCTGCCATGGAAACAACAAAAAAGGAAGAAGCGTAGACATAGCCTTTCCATTCATGGGTTTGACTTGGATTATCTAGCTTCTCCTGTGTGTACTGAATCAGGGTGCTGTACAGAGAAATAAAACATGTAATTATTGAGTGTTGATCAATATGAAATATTTCTCAACAAAAGCATTTTTCTAAGTCAAGTTTTTTCATTGAAACCAGTTGACCACAAAACATTGTCTGTCTTCTAACTTATATTATCAATTAAAGATGTTCCTTCAAAAGAGAAGATAAATAACTTATGCATATCCATGTGTAATTAGAGACTTTTAAACTCTGATAAGCCATTGGTTTTCCAGGCTGATTCAGGCAACCCAATCCAGTTCTAATGACACTAGTGAAGAAGGAGCACTAATATGAATTTGTCCTAGCATATAAAATGAGATGTGCCTTTATCTTTATGGTTTTTGAATTTGTAAGTTATGGTTCAGTTTTTTTTTTGTATACTACTCTACTTTCTACGTTTTCTGGCCTGTACTCTAGTGTCTCTGGCTTTCTGTTAATATTTAGCTCTAGTATTTCACTGTCTCAATATTTTGAATGTGGTGATCCCCCTTTTCCAACAAATGACCATGTCTCATGTCCCTCAAAATTGCATAATGTTCTAGCTCATCTATTTTTTTTGTCTGTGCTTTGACCTTGTTCTACAAAAATGAATGCATACTAAAAAAAAAAAAAAGGTCTGGCTCCTCACCTAAGTAATAGAGGGCTAACAAATTGAAGCAAGTCATAAACAAACTTGCAGACTTGAGCATTAAGTAATTCTATCCCATAAGTCTTCACCAACACCTGAAATCAAATAGTCAACACAATCAAAATTACAAAAGCATATCTCTGTATGCCCCTGACGCAGTAGGATGTTTCTGATGTAAAGGTCAGATCATTCTGTACTTTAGTTCACACATAAAGACAGTTTTTTTCTTTCTCATCTAAATAGTTGTTTTTTTTAAATTTATAAGTTGTTGTTTTTTTTTATTAATGAGCCACTGGGTGGTATTCAGTAACAAGAAAACAGCATTAGGTATGATTAGATAGTACACAATGTATACAGTCTCTCTCCCTCTATTGTAGGATATTTCTGATGTAAAGGTCAGATCATTCTGTACTTTAGTTCACACATAAAGACAGTTTTTTTTCTTTCTCATCTAAATAGTTTGTTTTTTTTAATTTTTAAGTTTTTTTTTTTTTTATTAATGAGCCACTGGGTGGTATTCACTAACAAGAAAATAGCATTAGGTATGATTAAGATTAGGTATGATTAGATAGTACACAATGTATACAGTCTCTCTCCCTCTATCTCTTGTGAGTTTGCTATAATCCCATGAAAATGTTTAGTGTCCTGCCAGACTTTTGACCCTAATATCCATCAAGGTTTCTTTATGTTTATAGTAGCTCTCAATAAATCATCTTTAAATTTAGACTTACTAGTTTAGTCTCAATAATTTGGTGAAGAGGAAATGTTCTAACCTTAAATAATGAAGCTTGAACTAGATGGTCCTCATTATCCTTTTCTTTCTCACTAGCACTAGTTCTGGCAGTTTCGTCGGCTAATGATGTCCTTACATTGGATCTTCTGTTCAGTAACGGTGTTTTTTCTCCAGTAGATAGTTTGACACTGTCAGTTTTCTTCCCACTGTTGTCAAATGAAGCGTATCCATTCTGAAGCCTTGTATCAGTTTCTTTCTTCCTTAGGAATTGTACAACAACATGAGCAGAAGTAGTATCAATAATAAGCATATTGAAGAATTAATTAGAAACATGTTGCCCAAATATAGAATTTATTTATTTATCAATATAATGTTTGTGTAGATATGTATGGTATGTTGGTATGGTTGAAAATAATATGGTGTATGCTTATAGCAAAATTCACAAATTGTAATCAATAAATAAAAATAGAGCATCACAAATGTGGGGTTGAATTCTAAACACTAGACTACTGAACACAAGACTAGAACACTATGATCACTAGATCACTAACATAATGTCTCCAAGACTAGATGCTCTTGGAAGGTGTACTGTTTTATTCAAGTTTTATGAACGTTCTTGAACATAAGTAAAAAAAAAAAAAGGTACCCATTTTGAGACCTTGCAATTTATGGGGTCAGATGATGTAAAGCTAATCTGTTTCTATGTTAAAGAGGGTGTCATGTGATCAGCACAAGGATCAACCACCTTTACTTCCCCAATTTAAGTCAGGTACCCATTACAGTTTAGTGGAGGCAGGAGCATCTAAAATTATAAATAAATAAATACCTAAAATCAAATCCCAATCTTCACCAGGATTTAAACATCAGTTCTGAAGCCAAGTGCTTTAACACTCAGCCCCCAATACCTATTTCATGAGTATATCTAGCTCCAATTCCTGCCTAATATTTCTCAGGAAGAAATAAGGTATTGGATTATTATGTCAAAAGACACCACAATTCACCTTTCATAACATAAACAGGTGAACTATATATATATTGCACTCTGAACCCCTAACTCTTAGAGGAAATTTAATATCTTCTTCCACCATGAACTTTCTATTTTCATAAATAATAATAATAATAACAAAGATAACTTAGCATTTCACTTTGTTATGTGATATCTAAACAATTTTCTGTTTCATTCAAAGGTATCAACATGCATTTAATGTTATAAAAACTGTTACATACTTTTTTCTTTTCTTTGCAATATCTAGTTCTGCCTGCCAGGCATTCTCAAACTGGGGCACAACTCTCTCTGCTTTATCTCTAGTGTGTAAATCAAAAAGGTCACCCTCTTTGATACCTTTACGGTAGCCATGAAATATAATTCTATAAACAAGAAAGAGAAAACACAAGGTAAATTACCAGATAAGAAAGAAACAAGCAACTCAATATTGAAATAAATAAAAACCCATCCTTTTTCTAAGATAAACTTATATTGGGGTGTTAGTCTCAATAACCAATGACTTAATAAAGTTTAAGACTAAAACTAACAAGAACATTTGGGCTGTCACATGGATAGGTTTAGAATTAAAATAGCAATCTTTCTTTTTTATGAATATCAGTAATTGATAAAAGAATAAGATAGACTTACCCGTTCATCCACCAAAATGTCAGTCTATTGGGGAATGAAGCAGTAATTTCTGGAGACAGTTTCTAAACAGAATAAATAATTTAAAGATTAGATTTTTAAACTTAAAGTAACCTTATATAAGATGATGTGTTAGAAAATAGCATATCAATTATAAAATATTATGTCATCTGTAGGCCCTAGATTAAAAATTAAAAGTAGCCTCAAACACTGACTTACAAACACAAAAACACAACCTAAGAAAATTATTCAGAAGAACACAAAGATAAAGGCACATTTCTTATTTCATATACTTGGACTTATTCACACAAGTCATCCTTTTTCCTTGGTGTCATTAGAGCTTGGAAAGGGTTGCTTGAATCAGCCAGGAATACCAATGACTTAGCAGAGTTTAGGTCTCAAATTAGCATGCATGATTAGGTCAAAATAAGGATACTAACCATCCTCTTTTGAAGGAGTGCCTGTAGTTTATAAGCTAAGATAATGCTGACGCTACTTGTCCTAAAAGAAACTGAATATTGTTGTTACCTGTCCCAAGAGTTCATACCCCTGCCTGGTGACTTGCTCAGCAAAACTAAACAAAATGAATTGAGCAAACAGCAGTGAGAAGTACAAGACAAACACAACGAAAGAAAACTGGTGATGATCATAGTCCTGAAACAAGAATAGAAACACAGATAAACCCAGAGTTTGCTTAAATCACTTTTACTATACAACTTTGCTCTTAAGTTAAGTTTTACCAATAGGCCTAACATAAATAGAAATAACATTACATTTAAACCTAGGATTGAAAATAACAATAATTTACTTTTCCTAATGGTGCACTTAATCTTAGTTGCAACTATCAGCTTTAAAATGATTGTCTATTAAGATTTTTTTAAAATCTGGAAAGTTTTTTATCAAGGATCAAAAGACATAGTGAGAACAGACCAAAATGTTTAGAAATCTCTACCCATTATCTTAAACAGACAACCTGCTACACTACATTCAAGAAGAACATTAAGACCTATATGTTTAAAACTTTTTTAGATTAGTTTTTCTTTTTAGCTCTTGTGTTTATATTTGTAATGTTATCACAGTGCCTTGAGCTCAAATATTGTTTGTTAACAGCACTTTATAAATTAAATTATTATTATTATTCAGCCTAGCTACTTAGTTTATCCACGTTAACCATGAATTTTAACCTTTTATGCAAAGTATTAGACTCTAACAGAACAACTTCAAACTAGAAACTTTGCTTGTCTCAAGTTTTACAAGTTGTTTCCAACTGCTTCATATGCATGGCAATATCATGAGGTCCCCAGAGACCTTCCTGCAGGGAACAGTACCAGGGAAAAGAAGAAGAGACAGACATAGAAAGGAATGGGAAGAATGGAAGAGCCTGTCAGAGATTCTATTTAAGGTGAAAGACAGAGAGGAATGAAGGAAGATGGTCATCAGATCAAGTATTGTGACCTAACTGTCGAACAGATTACGGGATATGTGAAGGTAATCTGTTTTTATCTCAACTCTTCGCATTTTTTAAATAGATTTTTATTGCCTACACTGAGATTCACATCTTAAAGATAATAAAAAGAAAAATTTATTTTTGACAATTTTATTAGCTTTTTTAAATTAGTGCATTTGACTAAGTTAATGTAATAAGTGTGTTACTAGATTTCTATTTTAAATACAGTAAGCTTGTTTACCTTTAAATAAATCTTGGTATAAAAAGGAATGATGTTGGCTAGAAATGTCAAAGTCCAGAAAGTCCACAAGACCCCAGAGGTAATGATTCCTTTGACTCGCTCTAAGTGAATCAGGAACACAACTAACAGCTGTATAAGAAAACAAGTTGAAAACATTTCAAAATCTTCTACCATCAACATCTAAGTGAAGTGGGCGGAGAGGAAGAAGGAGAATCTTAAAATATAGTCTGATCTCAAATCTTAATTGTGTCTGCAGGTTCCCCAATCAAAAACATTATCATGTATTGATGAAGAAAAGCAGAAGCAAAAAAAATTGAGTGAAACGCTATTTTCTTTTTCTTATCCAAAGACATATTTGAAATATTTTTTTTACCAATGGTTTCCCAAATAAAACAATACTCTGACTTCAATGATAATTGTAAGTGACACAATACATGATAAACACATGATGGGTGATAAATACTTGGCTTCAGAACTGGAGGGTCTCGGCTTGGAATACTGGAGATGACTTCGATTTTTAATTTCGTGATCTTTAGGGCATCTCTGATGGGTGATAAACATTTGGCTTCAGAACTGGAGGGTCTCGGCTTGGAATACTGGAGATGACTTCGATTTTTAATTTCGTGATCTTTAGGGCATCTCTGAGTCTGAGTCCATCCAGCTTTAATGGGTACCTGAGATTCATTTGGGGAAAGTGAAGGTGGTTGACCCAAAACAGATGACCTTTACATCATCTGCCCGATAGGTCACTCAGTCTGAAAGGGAAATTTTTAATACACTTTCAAGGTAGCTGTTAGTGTGAAGTGCTGAACAGCTAACCAGGCGATTGACCTTTAACTGGGACCAGAATGGCTTTTCACATTTGAAATTTTTTGCATTTTAGTTGACACACTGATAATTTATTTTAAAAAAATGACACACTAAGAATAGAGTTGTTACTAGTTTCTAAGCATGTAACAGGTGATAGACATATTGACCTTTCTGTAGTTTAACCTAAGACTAAATCAACCATTGACTATTGAAGGAAATAATGCTAATGACATTTTTAAACAATTTTTTTTTTCTAAAGTAGTTCAGCCATAGTTTGAGATAAAGTGGCAACATACATTTACACATTTACAAGTAACTAAGGGAAATTATATATCATTACACATTACACTGTAAACATAAGTCAAGCTTACATATGTAATGGCCTTGATGAAGCCAGACAAGTAGACCACAGTAGGGATAGCATCTGATGTACTACGGGAGTCTGGCTCAGACTTGAGTGTATCAATCACAGACACAAGGCAACACAGAAAGCTTATAATCTGTCAAAATATCGAGAATATTTAAACAATAGAGATAAGGAGAGATAAAACAGCACAGTACATTCCTAAATTATATTCATACCAATTTCAACTAGTTTTGATAAAAACAACAATACATTTTAAAATCAATGCAATTATTTTTGCTTTTATTTTCATATAATCTGGTCTTGTTCAGTCTACACTTATTATGCACTAAATTTAGAGATGCTTCAGGACAAAACACTAAAAAATAAAGCATAGTACAGATATGTATATATAAATAAAAACTATGCATACTAAATATTGAAAAAAGAAGGAAAATAAGATAAAATCTTATCATATATGGACATTCCTTCTAGAGAGAAGATAATTTTGTCCTATGGGTATCCATGTGTGCTATCTTCTTATCTTATAAATTACAGATATCACTTCAAAAGATAATCTAATCTTTCAATCTAGTTGTGCATATAAATTGGAGACTTCAACTCTGCTAAGTCATTGGTTTTCTTGGCTGATTCATGCAACCTGTTTCATGCTTTAATGGTACTAGGATGAAGGGGCAGTTATATGAATGGGCAACTACTCTCATGTGTTATTACCATAGTAAGTCCATTTTCATTAAAGTCTTCCAAAGAAGATAGAGGAATCCATAAAAGCCCTACCGAGGAACCCACATACCGGTACTTATATTTGGGACTGAATACAATAAATATGGGGACTGAATACAATAAATAGAGGATGTTAAGCAGGTGGAAAGATGATGTTTTCAACTCTTACCATTTTGGAAACATTGAGTTTGTTGACAGGCAGAGAGAAACTGTCCACGTAACAAAACAGGTAGATAAGATAAAAGGGCAAGGTTATCCAGACCAGGCCGCAAGGTACCCAGATGATCAGTGAGTTCTGGAAACATGGTGTAAACTCTGGCCAGGTGTTGTTCAAGAGAAGGTCAACATCCTTAAGGTCAATAGAGGAAATAAACAATTAACAATGCTTTACTAGCTATACAGATTAAAATGGTAAATGTCAAACTATTTTTTTTAGTAAATACAAGTAAAAAAGAAGTTCATATTATTACAAAATAATGCACAGTGACATACTTATAGGTTGATATAACTATCTACCTGAGCTTGTTATAATCTAAAAAAAAATAATTAAAATTTTATATATACATGCTAATTTTCAATATCACTTATCAAAGTAGCTTTAAGTTGCCATGTATTTCTAAAGAAAAAAATACATTCAGTACTTAGACAATATATATCATGTCATAAGTAAGAAACGTATGGTTAAATAGAAGTTATCATGATCATCAAATCCTCTCTTGCAAAAGTCCTGGACAGAAGCCCTGCTGTTGTGGGTGATGCATATATCATAATATATGTCACCAAATAAGGTCAAGAACTTGTGGCTTTGCTGACCTGTTGAGATGGAAATCCGAGTCTAGGGCAGTTTTAAAAAATAGTAGATACCGGTACTGGTTTCTCTTCCTCCCCACAGCAGAGGCACTGTGACTCAAAGTTTGGTCCGAAAGGAGCAAAATATGAACCAACGACAACAAGACAGTGGTCTATCCACTGTGCTTTAATACTAATAGTTAGTAATAGCTTGTTCATGTCTGAGTAGCCTCCACCACCAGGCGGCCTTTTTGGGGCAGCAGTAATAGAAGATCATAACATTTTTGAGAGAAATAATAAAGAAAATATGTAGAGTAGAAGACATGTTGAAGTAGGGTTTTATTTTTCTAGCATTTTCTTTAATATTGTTTACAGAAACTAGTATCCTCTAGTGCTGCTCTTCTAAGGCTCAAGATTTTAAAAAAGATGCAGAACTAAGCTTCGATTACAACATCAGAATCAATCAAACCAACATGTTCAGCACCAATACGGTGCAAAGTGCTTCAGTTACAACATCAGAATCAATCGAACCATCATGTTCAGCAGCATTACAGTGCAAAGGATTCAAATAACATTAACATCCTTTTTTTTTTAAAAAAAAATTAGTGCTGATAAAAACAGAAATAACCCACTACCGTGCATGTTTTGAGATAATCTTTTTGTAAATGATGTGATGATTTTTCTAAATGTTATTGAACAACAAACATCTAATAAAAGTATCTAACTCGTATAGATCTATTTAATATCTACCTGCAGCACTTTATTCACAACTAAGTTTCTATTCTCAATCCACACTAACAGACCTAGCTGTTCAACTCGTTGTTTTCCATCCCTGACATTACCCTCGCTAGGCTGACCCATTTAACCACTGGACAGGTACAAGACAGTGGCGTAACTTAAGGGTTACACTCGTACTCCACGACAAACACATGCACACCAAAACCCTTTCACAACAAATCATATAGGCCTATTGATAATTTGCTTGCTTGATAAGTTGCTTGTAGTTAAACATTTTTTTTTAGTTAATTTGATATTCATCATCATCATTGGCCTCCTTCAGTTGTAGAACGACTATGGTTCATATCAGAGCGCACTTCCTCATGTGGTTGTGGAGCCCTATTTTGGAGTCATAAAAAGGGTGAATTGTCTTTTACACTACAATAGCTTCATTTTGAATATGAACACTTATGAACCACTCAAAACACGTAGGCCCTACAGTACAATGTCAGATAATTCAGTTCTTAAAACACTATCTTAGAACAAGAATCTTGTAGTATTCTCATTAATGGCAAAGATATGTTAAAATCTAGAGAAGTGACAGAGATAAGGACTATATATATTTAATCACCTGTAAGAGTTTTTAACTTTTAAAAAATAAACTTTAGTTTTGTAAGCTTGAAAACACTTCTTTTAAAAAGACAGTGTATAGGCCTAATTACGATTTAATTATATCATAGTATAATATTTAATATAATATTTTAATACAAAAGTGAGTTTATCTAATAATTATGTATAACAATAGTGAGTGACTGGCTGGTTATGTGTTATGCAGTTTGAATGGTCATCACAATGGTCAAGAGTTCAATCTGCAGAAGGTTTGGGCTAGGCTCTAGGGCCCTAGGCTAGATCTATAATTATCTTCATAGCTATCAAGAGCTATCAAGGTCACAACTAGATCTAATGAAAGATTCGTTGAATCCTAGATCTAATGAATGATTCGTTGAATCCTACAACAATGAATGTTTGGGGACATCAATCTTCTCCAATTTTTTTTTTCTTCTTATCCTTTAGGCCTATTTTACAGACGTTACTTCAAAAAACATTTCATGTGTCAATCTAGGCATGCATGTTAATTAATGACTTTTCTGCTAAGTCGTTTTTCCTGGCTGATTCAGACAACCCATTCCATTCTCTAATGGCATTAGGGAAGAAGGAGCACTTGTACGATTTGTTTTCTAGCATGAGCATTTAATTAGGTTTTTGTTTTTGCTATTTGTAAATTATGGTTCAATGTTTTATGGTTTATAGCTACTTAAGTAAATTTACATTTTATTCTTCTGTCCTGAAGTGTCTCTTAAGTATATTGATTTTACTAATGGTGTTACTCTAATCAAATTGGAATATTTGTTATAAATCTCACTTATAAAGCAGATGCCACGCAGATGGGCAAGACGTGGGGACAGTTGGAGAGACTCGCCCAGAACCGAGACGCCTGGAGGAAGCTTGTTGGTGGCCTTTGCCCCGAAGGGACCACAGGCAGAGATGAGATAACTCTCACTGCTCTGCTTTGTGTCTGTTCTAGTTTCTTAATGTTTTCTTGAGTTGAGCTCATTGATGAGGAGCTCTTTTGCAGTATGTATCATGAAAAAGTAGATGGCTTTCTTTTCAGCAGCTCGACACGAACCTTACCTATATATTTTTAAAAAAAAAGGAGGGGGGAGGACTAAATAGATTTAAAAAAAACAACTATTGGCAATAAAATCATGATTTAATCAAAGTTATAGATAAATCAGTAGGTCGACTTCCACAGGACATTCTGTATGGCGAACTAATAGAAGGCAGGAGAGCCGCTGGTCGCCCACTTTTACGTTATACGGATGTATGCAAACGCGACATGAAGCTCTTCAAAATCGACAGTAGCAGCTGGGAATAGGTGGCACTGGATAGATTCACATGGAGAGAGAGCATAAACGAAGGGTCACTGAGATGTCATACACAACAGAAGCAGAAAGAAGGGTGAAAATGCAACGGCGCCTGGTGACTACATATGCCCGACCTGCGATAGCAGCTGTGTATCAAGGATTGGCCTCTTAAGTCACACAAGAAGTTGCAAAGGGGAAAAGATTGTCTATCGAGACGTATACTGCCAAAGATAAATCAGCTATGCGTATTTTACAGTAAAGGTACAGATTGCGATCTATATCTAGAACTAGATCATGTTGACAGTGATAGCCAATCCTTTTACAACTGGGGGTCATAAACGTTTGCTAAACATGTGTCACTTGGTCGAACATCAACGCAAAACATACCGTGGAGCCCAATGGAACTATGGAACCAATAATTTGCGATTTCATTTTGCATCTTGGACAGATTCCGATGTCCAAATGGTTCGAGGCAAGCACGCCCCTTTTATGAACCATGTGACCCGAGAAAGGCTTTTATCTCGTGGCCAGGATGAGAAATTGGATCTCTCTGTCAGGAGGCCCCCGTCGACTAAGTGATTCATTTATTCACACCCGTCTTGGCATGTTGCACGTTCTTCCGAACCTCTGCATGAATTCCTCCTTTCATGTGTGGCCGGAAGCTCAAGCCCCACGTGGGGGCCATCCTTATGCCTATGGACAGAAGTTTAAAGGGGTCATATTAATTTGCTTTGTGTCAGGGGTCACAGTTAGTGCAGCCATGACTCATAAGCCTACTGAGAAATGATGCATTTTATCACAGTGAAATACATTCCTGTTGATAACTTATATTCTCTTCCTAATCAGTATCCGATTAATTCAGATCTACTATCTTATTAGTATGTGAACTTTATTTAAACTATGGCGAAAACATAATTGCATGACCCACAAGATAAAAGTCGAACGTTTTTGTTAAAGGCGTATTTTTGACTTCTGCTAGCTTTTTGATCTAAATCATTACGCCTACTGCCCCTTCCTAGACCCTTTTATTTTTTTTTTACTTTATTGTTAAAGCCTGTTAGACCGAAAGTATCTTCAGAGGAGAAGGGTGTTTTTTTTTTTATGAAGCACAAGCGATGACCTGCTAACTATTGTAAAAAAAAAAAAAAAAAAACGCAAACTAAAACTATAGGGCCATATTACATGGTTTTCGGGGCTTGCAAAAAACCTCCCTTCAGGGAACAGTACCAGGAAAAAGAAAAAGAGGCAGACAGAAAAAGCAATGGGAAGACAACATAAAAGAATGGACGGGCCTGACATTGAAAGGGGTTTTATCCAAGGCAAAAGACAGAGAGGAATGGAGAAGGACGGTCGACAAATCTTGTGTGGTGCCCCCAACGGTCGAACAGACTAAGGGAATAGTGAAATTGAAGGCGACAAGCATTATGAAAGATAGATTCCTATTGGGCATTAGAATTATTAGAAATTGAGAAAAAGTCAAATTAGTATGAGCAACTTTGAACATTGGTTCTTTGACTTACACAACGATGGGAAATATTTAATTTTATTAAATTCAAACGGAGAAACTTTGTTTTTCCTAGTGACATAGTGAATCCAGCCATACCATACGGAGATAGGAAAATTTTGGTAAATTAATTAAAAGCCATTGGAGATTGTCTAAAAGTTATTCCCAATCATTTTCTCGTTGTGCTACATATTGATTTTATAATTTAAGTGCTAAATGTGCGTGTTATATGTATAGTCTATGGTTTTATGGGGTTTATTGTTATTTGCATCTATATCATTACTGTTGTAATAGTAATGCTAAGGTGGACAATTTTAGTCAATTTCCATTTGTTTGTACCGATAATCTTATCTTATTTATATATTTGTTTCCATTTTATGAACATTTTAATAGCAAAATTTTAGGGATTACGTGATTAATAACATTCAATCCTTATCTTCTTATCTTATATAATACAGACGTTACTTCAAAAAAAAAGAAGATGATTATGTCCTTCGCGTCATGCATCTAGTCATGCATGTTAATCAATGACTTATATTATGAAAAATCACTGGTTTTCATGGCTGGCCCAGGCAATCCATTCCATGCTCTAATAGCACCTGTAGACCTAAGACCTAGGAACTTTATATAGGTAGCCTAAGCTATGTAGTGTGTCCTAATAAGCATTTACATCAGATCATCTACAGTAGAAATAAAAAATACGATATTATTGTACTTTGAACTATCTATGTACATTTAGATCTAAGAAAAAAAAATCTACCTATGGAGGAAAGATTTTTTTATCCTCACCATTCTAGAATTTTCGTTATAGACCCACCCTTTTAAATAAAAAAAAATTATTTCGGTTAGCAATGGTAAGTTTTAAGGTTGCCTATTGTTAGTTATCTTTGATCTACAAAGCATATTAATCATTAATTGTTTCGGTACATCTTCCACTCAGAAAACTGAAACATTTGTAAACATTGTTTTTATGCAGCGCATTGAGGAGTACGCCGTGAGACTATGGTCCAATCTCTTTTGTGGACCCATGGGGAGAGGGGGGTGTCTGGGAGAAGATTTCAGTGGTGCAGCAAACACAATTCTGATCGAGTCAGGATTCAAACTCCAGCCCCATCGATAGGTAGCCAAGCAGTTTATACCAACCACCAATAATGGTTTTGAAGGAGAAGTAGTTAAGGTGCGTTGGAGTCCTTTAAGTAGCTATCGCCTTAACCACCTCCTTGGATCTCCTTGGATCTCAAGATTTGTGCTTGTTTTAGGTGTTCCTTAGAAGATCATTTCAAAATCTGATCAAATATCAACTAAACGTTGACAGCATTTGTCCTACCTGAAGCTGTTAAGAATGTGTTTGAAATGCGTCTCAGCTCTTATAGATCTTCTCTTATATAATACAGACGTTACTTCAAAAAAAGAAGACGATTCTTATCTTATATAATACAGACGTTACTTCAAAAAAGAAGATGATTACGTCCAAGGCGTCATGCATTTAGTCATGCATTTTAGCCAATGACTTAAATTCTGCCAAGTCACTGGTTTTCCTGGCTAGCTCAGGCAACCCATTCCATGCTCAAATAGCACTAGGGAAGAAGGAGTATTTGTACAAATTTGTCCTAGCATATGGGACGAGGAATGTGCCTTTATCTTTGTGTCTCTCAGAGTATTTTATTAAATTTTGTTTTTGTTTTTTGTTTTGTTTGATTAAGACCTCTACGTCCTACGCGTGTCCCCAGGTCAATCTAGTCATGCATGTTAATCAACGATTTAAACTCTGCCAAGTCGTTGGTTTTCCTGTCTGATTCGGGCAACCCATTTCATGCTTTAATAGCACTAGGGAAGAAGAAGTATTCGTGCAGATTTTTCCTAGCATATGGAATAAGAAATGTGCCGATTATCACATATTTAACAGAATCACACGGTTCTATATAGCACTACTTTAGACCTATATGTTTTGGCATCATACAAAAATAAAACAGGCCACGTTAGGCCGCTAGGTCGCAATACAAGAACGCATAGGTCTATATTTCATTCACAACTGTATTGGGCCTACCATTGTTTTCACGGTAGGCCTGGCCTAATAACTTGACAAGCGATTGAGCACACACACTTTAGTATTAGAGAATGGAACCTCGCTATACAGGATAGCAGTTGTGTAAAGTCAACTTAAGGTTTTGTTTTCTGCTGATAATAGATAGGCCAACGTAAGGGCCTAAGATAAACAAATTTGTTAATCATTGTGCGCAACACAAACGCATATATATACCGGTATATAAGAGATCCATAGATCTACAATTCTGAAGCCATGTACGGCCTTATGTTTTGTTTTTTATTGATTGATTAACACCCCCACGCGTATAGGGTAGAACGACCGTTGCTATGTGTCCAGTAGGGGGGCCAGATCTAATATTATACATTCCGTATTGTTAAAAACACAAGTAGAACTAGGGCCTACTAGTACCATATTGCTTCCAAATCTTATCTTATTGATAACAGACGCTACTTAGAAAAATAAAAGATAATTACGTCCTACACATTTCATGTGTCAATCTTGTCATGCATGTCAATCAATGACAAACTCTGCTAAACTCTGCTAAGTCGTTAGTTTTCCTGACTGAATATCAATTCTCAATCAGCAATGTACCCCAAGATGTCCTGTAGATCTAATAAATAATTACGGCGGTTAGGCTCAAGAATAATAATACTAAGGCTTGTCTTCGAGTCCGAAGATTAATGAGGAATGCAGTATTTCCCGTGGCTACGCAGCCTCAGCTGTGATCTATATATTTTGCTACATCCAGGGCAATCATAACCATTGTCCGCCGGTGGTCGATTAAGATTTTCTTTTTGCCGTCTACGTCTATCCTCGGCAGTGGATTTTAGTTTGGTCTCAAAAGTGTATCCCCCGGCTCAAGAATACGTTACTAAGAACAGGGTCATTTAATACGCCAACATCTTCTATATCTTGTAGATTACAGACGTAACTTCAGACAAGAAGATAATTATGTCCTATGCATTTCATGTGTCAATCTAGTCAAGCATGTTAATCAATGACTTAAACTCTGCAAAGTCGTTGGTTTTCCTGGCTGATGCAGGCAACCCATTAGCCCTTTTGTTGTTGTTTTTATGGAGAAATCCAATGACAAAGATTGGCTAACGATAACAAGTAAATAAAAAAAAGGCCTCATTTTATAGGCCTATATGAATTACCGGTATTAAGTTATAAGATTTACCCCTATTTTTGTTTCCTCACAGAGAAATTTAATGACACTTGAATCAGATTAGACTGTCAACAGACTGGAACAGACACAAAATAGAGCAGTGAGATTCATAACAAACGAATATTCATATTTGACTAGAGTAACACCTTTAGTAAAATCACTAAATTTAGAAAGCCTTCAGGACAGAAGACTCAAAAGTAAAGTAGCAATTATACATAAAACACTGAACCATAACCTTCAAATACAAAAAAAAAATGTAATAAAATACTCTGAAAGACACAAAGATAAAGGCACATTCCTCGTCCCATATGCTAGGACAAATTTGTACAAATACTCCTTCTTCCCTAGTGCTATTAGAGCATGGACTGGGTTGCCTGAGCTAGCCAGGAAAACCAGTGACTTGGCAGAATTTAAGTCATTGATTAATATGCATAACTAAATGCATGACGCGTAGGGCGTAATCATCTTCTTTTCTGAAGTAAAGTCTGTATTATATAAGATAAGATAAGAATTAAAATTAATAAACTAAATTACGCCAGACGTCATTCGAAATTCGTAAATACTTAATCTTCTCAGGAGAGAATGCAGGGGAAGTAAATTAAGGATTCTAGGCAAACAACAAATCCACTTTCTTTACTCATTGATCTAAACGTTAGTCCCATTGGAATAGGGAGTCCAAAATTTATACATTGATGTATAGTATATAAATATTTTCATTAAAAATTTTCGCTAGTTTAGGGCTTTATAAATGACAAAATAATGAAACAAGTTTAAAGTTTGAATGCAACAATAAAATAAAACTTGTGTAAAATAAAATAAAAAAAGTCTGTATTTTAAAACTCGAACTATATTAAAGGAAACAAATCAGAGTCCCGCCAGCGTTAAAAAATACTAATATGTCAGTATAATGTCACACGAGGAAATTTAATATGCAAACATGTACATGTTCAGATATGAAGTAGCCTAACAATTAAGTGCATGTCACTTCACTAAACAAAATTATAACCTACATAAAGACCTAGTTGATTTAAAATAGTAACTGAATACGTTTATTAAAAAGTACAGATAGATCTACCATTCAGCGAAGTGGTTTTTGCAATTTACAGTGACAGTGCAAAAAAAAAAAGGCTGATCTAGATTCTATTTACTATGGCGCACATGTGCCCAAATCTGGACCAAAAGACGTTCCGTTAAGTTCTCAAAATCTAGGTCAACTTTGGCGACTGGGTCATTTCATATATTTTTCGATCCATGTCAGACTTCTTTGTCCCTTAAACCAGTTTCATAACAGTTTTATCCAGCCCCACTGCCCACCCCCCTCGAAAATAAAATGTACGGAAAGGTCGTGCTGCGCAGATGGAGGTATTTTTTTTAAAGGTCTCGTGGTTTTATAAGAACGGGGAGAACTTTTGGACTGATTAAATATCACTAAAATTATAACACAAAATCATTCACAAAAAAAAAAAGATTGAACGCACTATCGCCCTGGGATACCGCTGACTCATCATGACAAAAATCTATAACAATGCTGACATTTGCTAGAAGTTTCTCTCAACACTTGACACTGAGCCTCGTCATCAAATAAGGCTTAGAGTCAATGTCTTACTATTACACAGCTTCTTTTCTATAAATTAAAAAACTGAACTTTAAAAACAAGCGAAATAAAAAAAAAACAGTTTAATGGGAAGAACCACAAAAGCCATGTCATATATCTCAATACTGTAGGAATAAGTCCCTTTATTCTATGTAAAAAATACTTAATTAATTACGACTAATTGATTAACTAATCTAATTGTAATATGTGTTCATGTAGGCCTATTTATGCAAAATTTCAACTTTATCCGTGAATGGGAAGTGGGTGAATAAACGTGTACAAAATGGAAAAAATAAGGGACATAACTTATCTACAGCCACATCTCTCAATAAGTAGCATTTATTTCCCTTTTTCAATACCAAACCAAATAATAAATTACCAATAATTAACTAATTGACTAATTTTTTGATTGATTCGTGTTTTGTTAGGTACAACAAAGAATTGCGTACATCTTCAACTTGATTCTAGAATGGGTATGAGAGAAAAAAACGTGAACCAAAATTGTACCAGAGTGAGTTGATTTAAGCTTTGGAACAAAAGATTCCTAGCCTCTTTACGACCTCTTCCCAGCCTCTTTACGGCCTCTTCCTAGCCTCTTTACGGCCTCTTCCTAGCCTCTTTACGGCCTCTTCCCAGCCTCTTTACGGCCTCTTCCTAGCCTCTTTACGGCCTCTTCCTAGCCTCTTTACGGCCGCTTCCCAACCAAGAGCTTACGGATTTTTAGATCTTCTTTTATCCTAGCATGCATGGATAGATGAACAAATGGATACGCGTAGGACGTAATTATTTTCTCTTTTAAAGTAACGTCTGTAATTGAGAAGATTAACCTTTGATCAGGTCTTCAGTCACCTTTTGCTAAAACATCAGCACCTGGCCTTGACTGGAGACTAATTGTTAACCAAGACTGACATCTCTTCCCCCTGTCATGGCAAATTTTTCTAAATTTGTACTACCTTTACTATTTTAACTGTGACTAGACCTTGTTTTTAATGATTTAACTGTCTAGAATTTAGCCCTTGTTATGTAAAGGGAGAGTGATCCTTAAAGGATTACGGGCACGACATGGCCTAAATTGCTAAATTGGATGGCTGCCTGGTCGTGCGGTTTGCGCGCTGGACTGTCGTTCGGATTAATCGACGGTCGAGGGTTCAAACCCTGCCGCTCCCATCCCCCGTCGTCCTGCGGGAGGTTTGGACTAGGAAGTAAACTATCTTCAACTCTGAAGGAACATCCGAAACATGTAAAACAAAGAAAACAAACAAATTGTGCCGATGTGCCTAAACTCAAAACTCAACCCCTGCAGGTGGGTAAATCTCGGCAGTCACTGACACACAAACAAAGTTAAGAGACACTGCAATAGTACGGAAAAGATCAACAAAATGTTCCAGGTGTAGAATTAATAACACTAATAAACAATAACAACATGCAGCTAACAGATGAAACAATAACAACACGCAGCTAACAGATGATAGTAAGATATTGATAATTAGCCATGATTAACAAATGATAAATGGATATAGTTCAAGGTGATTTTTTTTCGTGGAAATTTAGGCCAATTAGTAGTGATGGGAACTAAACTAACTTTTAAAAGTTAAACTAAAACTAGTTATCAGCTAAAATGAAGTAGTTAAACTATAAGTTTATCATGAATTTCAAAATATAGTTAAACTAAACTAAAGAAAATTAATTAAACTATAACAAACTTTTTTTTTGAAAGGGGGGGGGACGGGGTTGACATAGAAATATTTATCCATAATAAAATCAGTATTAAGGATTATGTTTCTTACATAAAAGTTAATGCACAATAAAATTCTTGAAAAAGATGTCTAAATAAATATGTGTTCTTGTATTTTTGCTTGCAATTAAAACCTTTAGAAACGAATGGTACTCTTTTTTTTTAAACTTATATTAACTTATTATTAATTACTTATACCGATAAAGTTATAAATCTCAATAAATAACAATTAATTAAAGTTTAAAAATTAGATGAAATAGAAACGAAATTGTTGGAGTTTTAAGAAACATTTGACCGTATAACTATTTCATAGTGTAAAATACATGCTTGACTAACCATGCCGATGTGCTATTTTATTTTGTCTGACCACTAAAAATAGGCTATAACTAACACTATTGCATAACCGTTAAACGCGCAAGGGAAAAAAAACAGGGTGGTCTTGTCATTATGGACTACACACTCAGTACACTATGTAGGCCTACACGTGTACGTCTATCTGGCTAGGTTGTTAAAATCAGTTGGACACAGTCTATTTACTTTCTGGGCTGGGAGGGTGTGTAACTATTTTAGTTTAAAGAACATGCTTGACTAGCCATGCCTCGTCTGACCACTCCACATTAAGCAAAAATACTATTGCATAACGCGTAATGAAAAAAATGCAGGGTAGTCTTGTAGTATCATCAACTACACACGTACAGTACACTAGGCCTACATGTGTATGTCTAGCTGACCAGACGTTAAAATCAGTTGGACACAGTCTATTTACTTTATGGTCAAGAGAGGGTGTAGATTAAGATTTTTTATAGAGTTGGTTATCCTAATGCTTTAAGATCTATTAGGCCTAACTGTCGATTCTTAGATCTCAATACTAAGTCTTAAGACTATAAAAAGAGTGTACTTGATGTTCCTGCAGTTCATAAATTATTTTTTGCGCAAATGAATTGATTAAAACCACTAAATATTGACCTAACTCACTAATCAGATTCCCACTATAAACAGAAATTAAACACCACCACGTGGCTCAAAAAAAAAAAATTCGGAACAACCCCATTTATAATATTGCATAGAAGCTTTTGGCACAAAATGTTTAACATTTTATAATACTGCTACTATCAATTGCAAATATTTAATCCCATGACTTCTACCAGCATCTTACTTTACCCTCTTCAAATGCAAACTGACTAAATAGTTGTTAACTGCATCATTTTTTTTTATAATCAAAGTTATTGACATCACATGACCAGAAAACAGGGATGTGCTTTTCAACCCTGACCACATATTGAAAAGTTGTACAAATTTTAATTAAACTTTTTAGTTAGTAACTAAAAAAATTAATTAAACTACGATTTTAACTAAACTTTTTTTTTCTAGTTAAACAATGGCCTTAACTAATTTATTTTAGTTAAACTAAAAGTTTCTAACTTTTTAGTTAACTTTTGCCAATCACTGCCAATTAGTTAAATCACACAATAAATCGACCACCAGCGGAAAATGGCTATGCCTGCGCTGGATGTGGCAAAGTTAGGGCTGCGTAGCCACGGAAAATACTACATCTACGGACTCGAAGACAAGACTTCTTCTTATTACTGTTCTTATTATTAAATCGCACAATAAATTAATTGTTGATTATAAAGCGAATGTCTTCGAGTACGTGGACGGCGAGATCTTACTCATCATAGACGTTTTTTTAGCTAAAAAGATACCGGTAGCTTTTTTTTTTCAGAACTGTCATGCTGCAGAACTAAGCACATAAATTCGAATCCCTAAAAAGACGAAGAACATTTGTATTCGAGATTACATTTGATATGCTTTGATTTGCTGATCACCTGAAGGTAGCTCGAAAATCTTCTCCTAGATAAGCGTAACCCTAAAGCTATATATCCACTCAGAAAAATTGGGTCAGCGTTCTTGGAGCATATTAGGGCCTATTGTTACATGAAGACGATTAATAGAAATAATAATCATTAATAATAAATCTGATAGATCTATATACTTTGCCCGTTTAGATGTAGGCCTATTCATTGTGTTTTTGAGTGATCACCTAATGCTATTTCGCTATTAGTCAAACAAAGCACAAAGTCAAGAGAATATTGGTGGACGACATTGTTATTTCCTCTGTTTTGACCAGTCACTTTGTAGGCCTACTTTGGCCAATATTGGGTTTTAGTTTTAACACATAGATCTACACATAGATCTACACACATGCTTGCACACACCGACACACACAAGATCGCACTAAGAAAATGTCACTTTATAATAAAAATAAAAATATCGTCCGCCGTTTAATATTCGTAATAGCCAGTTCAAGTAATCCTAGTCAAACATTATAAAAGTAAATAAATGCAACTTACAAAAATCTTACTGCCTCCACAGAATTCACTAAAACTTCCATTGTCATTCATTCTCTCGTAGTTTTTGACAAACTGCAAAACATCAGACGAAACGTTAAGTCCGAAATGAATTTACAATGTCATTTTGAAGTCCCTCGACTTTCTACACGCACAGTTTTTACGGATAGTGACCCCTGACACATTTACACCGGTAGCTTACATAAAGATTTTATTGGAGCGTATCAAACGCAGTTTGGAAAAAAAAAAAACTCTATCCACCAACACAGAAAAAAAAAATCTAGATTATTGAAACCAACGTTATAGGCCTATATATATATATTTTTAAAAAGTACTGAATAAGAAACCTCGATCTAGATCTTGTTAGAAAATAACTATAAACTACACAGTTTGTAAATAATTGCGCTATTCTCTTGACGCAGACGTGTTTTGTAGTTATCGTCTGCTACTATTTGGCTCCGCCCACTATTCCTAACGTTTTTCAAATAAGGTCACTAGTGGGTCACACTTGGCACTCAGTACACTGAAAACAATAGGGGCGGGGACTTGTTAGATTGAAATGTTTGAGATATGGGCTATTAATATTCTGATACAACTGAAGTACATCTTTTTTTTTTTTTTTTTTTTGTTGTAAATTAGCTTTCCACATCATTAAAAATAAAAGTACATAGCCCTTATTACATGTCGATTCTTATTGATAGTCAAATGTTTAGTTCTATCAGTTAACATTATTTAACAACCGTCCCCCCCTCTCTCTCTTTCTTTCTCATCGAGCGTCAACAAACTTAGCTGACATATAAAAGCCTATTCACATCTATACTGGTACCCTGACATTGCATTTCTCTGCCTGCAACGAACAGGGTCACGTGTTTGCAGTCATTTCTCTATTATTGTAAACAGCTTTATCTGTTTCGTATAGATTTGATTAGCGACTCACAGTCATTTCGATCCCGCTTTGTGGCTTCTTTTTCCTCTTTCTTTCAATGTTTATCTTGTAAGTGATATTACTTTTCTTAACTCTCTTAAAAGCAGTGGCGTTCCAAGGTACCAGTGGCAAGGGCTTAGAATATGATATGCGGCCTTCCCTCCACCCAAAAAACATAGCTTGATGACACAATAAATGTATACTTTTAAAAAGTAAAGCCTAATGGAGTTGTTACCCTCCATTCAGCTGAGACCATTCGCCACAGAAGGCCTGAACACTGACCTGCAACGTCACAACTTGTGGGCAGTGGAGACCAGTAGCTCGTTGTCGTACAGGATACACACAGCTGGACTGCAAATAAACACTACATCTATAGAACAAGTCAAGGCATATAAATATCTGGGCTGTGATAGTAAGTGTATGTGTTTTGAGTGTGTGTGCCTGTGTATGAAATGACCAGTGGACCTTAAGTGTACATGCTTGAGTGAACAGCAGTGTGTCAGGACTGTGTGTAAAAGGAAGTCAGCTTAGAGAACAAGTGGCTGGGGTAAAGAGCATAAATAGAGACTAATAAAATCATTGTGTTTATTGAAGCTCTTGTTGTTTTAGTCTATTACAGGGCGTTATCATCAACAACAAGCTCTCATGGGAAGACCACCTTGGAACTCCGACAAAGAAAACAGCCCAGCGACTATTTTTTTCTATACAAACTCAATAGCTTTAAACTAAACAAGAAGATCCTTGAGACTTTTTACAAAATCTGCTAACATACGGAATAACTTGTTGGCAAGGCAACGCCTCATCTAAACTGTTGCGACGTCTAGAAAACATCATTAAAAAAAGCATAAAAAATTACACTCACAACATTACCACATTTAAAGAAACTTTTTGAACAAAAGTGCCTATGAAAAATCGAAAAAAACTTGGAAGACAACGGCCACCCGCTCCATCAGAACTATGTCAGGTCGTCGCGAAGTGGGCGACTGCTGTCAATCAAAACAAGAACGGAGCGGTACAAAAACTCGTTCGCACCTTACTCGGTCAGACTCTATCACCGCCACTCATTGATCAGGGAACATGAAAAGCACCAAGTTGCCTGTGTGTAGTCGCTTAATGAACTCTTTATGTTGTGTCTGTTGTATTTATGTGTATTTTTCTGTTGTGTTGTCTTTATATGAGTCCTTGTAATCACAACAAATAAAGCAGTCTTAGTATTAGTCAATTATGTTTAGAATTCTGTAAGCAGCAATTATCTCATCGTTTAATTGTTCTATTCACGTTCGTTTTTACTATAACCTTTTTTTCTCGTGCAAATAGACTTCCAGATCGATCTGTACAATTTTTTTTTTCAAAGTTTATATCAACTCAATCTGTCTGTATTGTAAAAAGTGTGTACACTTTATTTCTCCCACACCCATTCTCGGATCAAGTTGAAACTTCACACAATTATTCATTGGCATAGACAAGGCATGAATCAATAAAAAAAAGTAACCAATTAGTAAATTAATTACTGGTAGTTAATTATTTTGTTTGATATATATAATTAATTATTGGTAATTAATTATTTTGTTTGATATCGAAAAAGGGAAATAATTTGTACATTAGTGATGTAGTTTTAAGGGCGGAGTTCTTCCCCTTTAGATACGCTTTGTTTTTGTTTGTTTGATTGCTTTTTTTTTTTTTTTAAATACAGATTTAGTATATTTTGCTTGTTTATCTGTCCGCCTCACAATGGATGGCTGCCTGGTCGTGGGGTTTGCGCGCTGGATTGTCGTTCGGATTTATCGTCGGTCGATGGTTCAAACCCTGCCCGCTCCCATCCCCCGTCGTCCTGCGGGAGGTTTGGACTGGGAAGTAAACTATCTTCAACTCTGAAGGAACATCCGAAACATGTAAAACATTTTACAATGCTATCATCTTCTACTTTTTGGTAACTTGGAAACCTTGATTCAATATTTTAATCTTGGATTTGCTACGTACCCTCTGTGCCGTAGTTAGAATTGAAAAGGCCCTAAGCTATTTGAGATAACAGGCACTTTTGGGTCCCTTTTACAAGTCCAGAAATTATGTCAGATCTAAATATTTAAAATATTTTAGATGCTATTAGCACAGAGTCCACTTGCTTGAAGGAAATTGTAAAGCGGCGTGCTAATCTCGAGCAGGAAATCAAATGTCCAATATAGTTTAATATTTCAGTAAAATTTTATATTTACTTATGCTAATTAGTATAGCACAAAAGATGAATTATAAGACGTGAGAATATAAGGCCAAAACATGACACACTCTTTTTTATATGGAGATAATTATACAACGCACTATAAATAACTTTGAATTTACAATTTTGGTAAGATTCTATTTATTCGCGCTCGTGAAATGTTAAGTCTATGTAAACTGGCGCTCACTAATAATATTTCAGAAACGGTACATTTCTTATACAGGGAGATAATTGCGCAAGATGCTCTTTTAAACATACTAAAAATTATCTCCCTTATTTCTAATTGTATCACTTGTTCTTTTTTTTTTAAAAAAAAGGGGGGGGGGGGAAACCTATTTAAATGAGAGATTATTCACTTGCATATGTTAATCGAGTGTACAGATAGTTCTATCTTTGATTAAAGGTTATTGAAATTTTCTAAATTCTAATTATTATTGGAGCACTTTCTTTGTTTATAATGTTACAAACATTTTTATAGAAGACGTTTCCATTAAAAATAAAAGTTGAATGTTGGCTATATTCTCCATATAGGTCAAGAAAGTTTAAAGTTTGTATACAATATTTAGTCAAATGGCCCAAGATTGTCTGGTAAGTTTTCAGGGTTTGAACCCTGAACCACATTGACAAAAATGCTGATTGCATATGAACTGACCAGGTAGCCATGTTTGAAAATCATCAAAAGAAAACTATGAACATTATGAGTTTAATGTAAGCAATTTGCAGCAATGTTTGATGTTATTTTTTATATAGCCACTAAAACAAATATGGAAAATCTCCAAAGCATTGTTAACGGATACCTACACTGGAAATTAGGTGGCCAGAAAAGATAACTACAGTCAACTTGTGGGAGAGAACTAGACAAAAGCTCATAGCCCAAGACATCAAAAAGCAAAAGTAGAGCTGGATAGGACACACCTTGCGAAAATCAGCTACCATTGTTGCAAGGCAGGCACTTGATTGGAAACTAAAAGTAAAGAAGAAAGTGGGCAGACCCAAGCAAACCTGGAAGAGGTCAGTCATCAGTGAAGCTGAGGGTACAGGGATGACATGGGAGCAGATGAAGAAAGCTGCTCAGAACCAAGTTTGATGGAGAGGATTTGAATAAATCTTAAAACCAGATTTTATTTTATGAAGTTGGAAATTGGTGAAAACCTTAAAAAAATAATTCTATCTACAAGATTTGATTTGATTTTAGGCACAATTCAGGCCATGTTGTGCCTGCAGTCCTCAGCTATAGAACGCAAGTCTGAAAAGGTATTTTACTTGCACTCTATAAGGCAGATGATACAAAGGTCATCTGTTTCTGTGGCCCACGGTTCAATAGGGCAATATATGGCCAGCACAATGACCAACCGCCTTAACTTTTCCCAAACTTAAGTCAGGTACCCATTAGAGCTGGATGAACTCAGAGGCCCTGTAAAGATCCTGAAATAAAAAATCCTTGTCTTCACCAAGATTATAACCTAGGATACCCGGTTTGGAAGTCAAGGGCTTAAACCACTCAGCCAGCACTCATCTCTGTTTTTAATTAAACCACTCAGCCAGCACTCATCCCCGTTTGTAATTCTACTCCATGGGAAGCGTGGTCGAGAGGCCAAGTACGCTTGAACTTGGCTTGGCTACCTAGAAGGGGGCTCGAGGTTTGACACCTGACTCTGGCAGAGTTGTGTTTACTGAGCGCCTAAAGGCAGCACGGAAAACCAACTCCTAGATACCCCCTCCCCCCACTGGTCCACAAATTAGATTGGACCAAAAGCGCTCTGAGCATGCTATAAGCATGAAGGTAGCGCTATATAAAAGCTATAATATATATATATATCAAATTATTTCTTTAATTGTTTTTATGCAAAGTTTTTTATTTTTATTAAAACATGAGCTGTTTATTGCCCTTGTTCTTCAGTCTTCATTTTTGTGTGTGCTATAAAATAAGAAACAAATATACAAATATGTACTAAACTGAGAAAGTGACCAAGTTTATTCCAAAAAAATTCAAAAACTCATAACAGGTCAATTGAAATCTGAATAATGTGAAATGAAGCTTTCAAACTCATTGCTACCTATTAGGAGCTGACTCTGTTTGGCTTGTCTGTGACACACTGTCACTTTTTGATGAAGGTAACACTGGGTCTACAGATGAAGATTTTGTTTCATCCTCTTGTGTAGATTTCAAGGAGGCAGCACTTTTTGTCTGTGAGATTTTCTCTTGTCTGCTTTGGTAAAAGTCTTGTCTAGCTGCGGCTAACAACATATTAGAAAGCGTGTATTTAAAATCTCGCTGACGTGGGATCACTGGCGGCCATGGGTTACCTAAACAATAAAAAAAAAAAAAATTCTACACAAAAATGACTACAAACCTTTTCTTTATAAATGTCATTGAAACAAGAGTAAAAAAATGTGTATATATTTTATTATAGTTACTGAAGTCACTAATTAGACTTGATAATTTAGTCCAGAAAAAATAGATGAACTTTGACCCTCTTTTCAATATAATTTCTTAACATAGATATTTCTAATGACACAATGAACAGAATGAGAGATGAAAGTAAGTCATATAAGAATTCAATAGACTAACCCCTCAGTAAAAACTCTTGAAGTTCTAGATTAATTTGCTATTTCTAAAGCTTTATGTTTATTTGGTTAAAGTCATTGAAATACTTCAGAGACTGACCTCTTAGTTCTAAAAGTCCGGTAGGTGCACCAGTCCCAGGATACTCTAAGGCCAACTTGTGTAGGTCAGTGAAGCAACCTTTGAACTTCTGGAAACGTGGTACCAACACTTTGAATAGTTTATGAACCAAGTCCTTTTCCTAGATAGGGATAAAGCAAACAAGTATTGAAGAGCAACTGTAAGTATTGATATAAAAGCATGACAAGATATATTTGAATGGCCAAAGCATATTTTTAAAAAAATAGTTATATTTAGATCTAAAGCCTAATCTCAACTTTCCATTTTCTTACAAAATATTTTTCAATCTTTGAAAGAAAACAAAAAAAAGTCTGCTAGTGAAAAAAGGGAAACAACATTAAATAAACTTCTGTTCTGGGATTACTTCCCCTTGACCAACCTGCTACCACCAACTTTCATTTCCATAGTCTCCATGCCAATAACTCTTTACCCTTTCAATCAATTACCACCTACATTAAAGTTTCAATCAATTACCACCTAAATTTAAGTTTCAATCAATTACCACCTAAATACAATCTTCAATCAATTACCACCTAAATTTAAGTTTCAATCAATTACCACCTAAATCTAAGTTTCAATCAATTACCACCTAAATCTAAGTTTCAATCAATTACCACCTAAATGTAAGCTACAATTACCAGTCAATATCTCAAAAGTTTATAATTTTTTAATAAACCCTTACAGTACATTTTAATTCCTGATTACAATAATGAAAGGGTAGTGAAGAAAATTGGATAAAATTTTTAAAAAATATTTCATATATCTGTTACACTCAAGTGTCACACTCAACTGCACATAGTAATTAAGTGTCAGATCAGACCCTGGGTAGACAAGGAGTGTATATTGCCATTTTATATAGGGTGATTCCAGAAGAATGTGCAAAAAAAAAAGCATTTGAAACCTATCTGGAGACAAATGTTGTAATGGTGGAACAAAACTTTGTATTTCCAATACACCCACAGGAAAATGTCACACACAGTGAAGTTGGGGGGACCTGGCAGGCCAAAAGCGCAGAGAGCAAGGTTTTTAGTACCTCTGCTACCAATCCACTGCCGAGGCACGCTTTAATTCAATAGGTTCGAACCTTGAGATAGCTTGTTAAATATGGATACCTCCAGCATCAGATGACCACTAATTCAGTCCATTACAAAAATGTTTTACATGTTTCGGATGTTCCTTCAGAGTTGAAGATAATTACTTCCTAGTCCAAACCTCCCGCAGGACTACGGGGGATGGGAGCGGGCAGGGTTTGAACCCGGGACCATCGATTAGTCTGAACGACAGTTCAGTGAGCAAACCGCACAACCAGGCAGACATCCGATGATTTGAAATGAATAAATGTAAGATGATTTTGTCAAATTCTTTTTTTAATCACCCTTTGTAAGGAAGTAATTTTAATTAGCATAATTAGCAAACAATGAAGATTAGGGTAGATTTTGTATTTAGACTTTTTATATTTAAATGTTTCTAAGAGCCAGTTTTAGACTGTCACTACAGTTGGAGGAGTTCTTATTACTATGAGGAAGAAAAGTTCCAGTTTGAGAAGAACATAAATTTTTAATAAATGTAAAGTGCACTTTGCTAAGTTCCTGAAATTATACTCTGATAACTACTTAACTAATAAAGTCGAAGTACACAAATTTGATATCAAATGATTGGAAAGATTTTACTGTAAATAAATCATTTTATTGTTAATAAATTGTTGAGTTGTAAGAAATTTTACTATTTTAACCTTACCATAGACTGTCACACTGTGCAATATAAAATACACACCCTCAGTAAAAGACAAGGTCTTTGACATGAATAATATGAAATACACTAATGAAGATAAGAGGCAGACATGTTTTAAAATTATTTAAAGGACATTATGTTTTTTTTTAGAAAATTGAAGGATTTGTTACTAGTCTACTCACAAGTAGCCAATAGTCTGCCAGCTCCATGGTCTCTTTGTGTTTGTCACCATTTCTCAAAGCCAGGAGGATTAGCTGAAAGTATTGATGGAGAAACATTGTAAAACAGGATCATAACATAGAAATGAATAAACAAAATAGAAACAAATGGTGAAAAGTATGGGATAAACAAGTTTACGAGCCCAACAGATCGAACAGTTAAAACACACTGACAACTATTTGGTTCAAGGGATAAGCAAGACACATTAAAGAATAATGTAGTCTCAAAAGCAACTTGCTACATCCTTTATAAGAGAGAGAAGAGATGGAGGGGCAAAGTAATTCTCCTTTTGAAGAAATATCTGTTTCTAAATGTGCATTGCATACTATTCTGCTTCTTTTAGACCAGTTGGGTTGATTCTGGATTATAAAGTTATTGGCTGTGTAAAGTAAAATTGTTACTTTAATGTTTCAACAAGTTAATGTAGTACAGGGGTTCGCAACCTGTGGGTCGCGACCCCTTGAGGGGTCAATTGACGATTTGTCAGGGGTCGCCTAAGACCATCAAAAATATGGATTGTATTTTGTGTATTCTTCTATTGCTGTGTATGTTATTGGGGGGGAGGTCGCTGCAGAGTGGGGGGATAGTAAAAGGGGTTGCCGAGCTAAAAAGGTTGAGAACCGCTGATGTAGTAGAAGCCACAAAGAGATCAAGCAGTGGCAGTAGAAATAAGAGGACAGAGAAAGAAAGGACAAGAAAATTTGAACTGCCCCAGGGTTTGAGCTAACAGCCTGGAGATGAACATTATAATGCACAATTTTTTAAGAAAATTTTATTTTCAGGCTAGTAAGAATTACAGCAGCCGGTTGTTGTTTTTCACTGCCTTCATCTTTCTTGACATCATATAGTTAACAGCATCAGTTGTGATCAATATTAATATACATAATTAAAGATGGAACAAGGTGACATAATGCAACTATGCTGAACAAGGTCAAGGAATTCTATGAAAATATTACCGTAACATATATATATGTATATTGATAGGTTGTGATTGTGCTGGTTATATCGTGCTCTTGTAATCATTCATCATTATCTGCCCTTTGAGTTCCTCATGAAACATAGGCCCTTGGTAAAAACAGGCCAATCTCCACAGTCTCTGGCTAGCCTTTTAATGACTTCCCATCTCTCTGATCATTACATTGAGTAATTTTTTTTTTAAAGAATAACTTCTGCCTGGCACATATTTCATCCTATATGCATGCTCAGTGTGCAGTGGTCCAATCTCTTTGTGGGGGAGAGGGTAACTGGAAGAAGGCCTCCATGCTGCCTATAGCTACTCAGCAAGCACAACTCAGCTTGAGTTAGGAGTAGCCAAGTGGTTTACACCATTCAGTCACAAAGGGGAGTGATTTGTCTAGAATCATTTCTGACACTCATAGTTCAAGCACAAGATTTGATTGACAAGATAATAATAATAATAGTCTTACCCTCTCTGCATATTGTCTGGCCTCATCAGCGTGGTTATAATTCAGCTCCAATCTCTCATAACGGAAAAGCCCTGTTACGATTTCTCTAAGCCGCTGCAGCCTCTCACCTTGACCAGCATTCGGATATACTGCCATTTTCCTGGGATGTGGCTGATATCGGAATCGCAGCATGGTTATTTTTACTTCTCAGACTGTCTAGGAAGCTGTCAAAACAAAACAAACAAAAAAACAACTGACAAACTAATAAACAGTGTAGTGTGAAAATACTATTCATTGACAATATCAGAAACCATTGTTTATTCTTTTGTTACCAATAACTTAGAAAGCAGAATTTGAAAGGGTTTAGTTCCTCCAAAATTATATTTTTAGAGATTATATTATAAATATATGACTTATATTTTTGGGTAACATATTTAACAAAATAGGGGAAAGTGAATAATAATAAAACTACAAAGTCAAGTAAATAATAATAAAACTACAAAGTCAAGTAAATAATAATAAAACTACAAAGTCAAGTAAATAATAATAAAACTACAAAGTCAAGTAAATAATAATAAAACTACAAAGTCAAGTAAATAATAATAAAACTACAAAGTCAAGTAAATAATAATAAAACTACAAAGTCAAGTAAATAATGACTTGTAATCCTTCAAGTCATCTTCCAAAGAAATTTCTTTCCGACTCACCTGTGACTATTTTTTAACTGTACTTTTATTGATATTTTCTTTTATCTTTTTTTTCTGCCTAAACTAATAGAGACCTACCAACTTTAAAATGTTTCCTGACATAGACAAAAATAGAGAGGCAGTAAAATCACTGACCAATGAAAAGATGTTTTCTAAGATCTCCCAACTAAAGATACTAGACTCTCTACAGCACTCAAGATATTGTTGACACAGTTTTTCCAAAAAGATGCTATTTAAAAATCTTGAGTAACAATCCATCAATTTTATAAAAGAACAACGTTAAGACTAGATTTATTAATATGTTTGAGACTAGATTTATCAATAATTCTAGTATATAAGTATTTTGCTACATAGCAACTAATACAAAAATATTAATATTTAGCTCCTAAAGTTTAATTTTTTCACTCAAATGTCCATTATAATCTATTAATATTATACATGCCATCTGAAGAAATCATATTTATATATTTATAATTATAATTATTATCTTATCATATAGACATTACTTCTAAAAAAAAAGGATGATTACGTCCTACCTACATGTGTCCCTATGTCAATCTAGTCATGCATGTTTATTAAGGACTTAAATTCTACCAAATCATTGGTTTCCCTGGCTGGCTCAAGCAAACAATTCCATGCTCTAATAGCACTAAGGAAGAAGGAGTATTTGTACTTATTTATCCTAGCATATGGAACAGGGAATGTGTCTTTATCTTTGTGTCATTCTAAGTCAATGACCAAATGTACTGATATTATACATGCCATCTGAAGAAATGATAATTCCTCATTTGATTGAACACACTTACAAAACATTATATATGCACTTTAATTCTATTATCAAAAGAAAATTTGATAGTTTTGGACAAATGTAAATATTATCTTATATAATACAGCTCGTCCATTTCTCATTTATTTTATCTACAATTAATTTCTTCATTTCTTCTGGATAGAGTGCAGAGTTTACTTGTGAGTTTGTTCTCCCACTCTTGGCGAGTGTGTCAGCCTTCTCATTTCCTGCTAGTTGTATATGAGCTGGTATCTATTGAATAACAGTTTTTATATATATTATACATGCCATCTGGAGAAATGATAATTCCTCATTTGATTGAACACACTTACAAAACATTATAAGACACTTTAATTCTATTATCAAAAGAAAATTTAATAGTTTTGGACAAATGTAATTATTATCTTATATAATACAGACGTTACTTCAAAAAAGAAGATGATTACATCCTACGCGTCATGCATATTAACCAATGACTTAAATTCTGCCAAGTCACTGGTTTTCCTGGATAGCTCAGGCAACCCATTCCATGCTCTAATAGCACTAGGGAAGAAGGAGTATTTGTACAAATTTTTCCTAGCATATGGGACGATGAATGTGCCTTTATCTTTGTGTCTTTCAGAGTATTTTGTTAAATTTTGTTTTTGTATTTGAAGATTATGGTTCAGTGTTTTATGTATAATTGCTACTTTACTTTTGAGTCTTCTGTCCTGAAGGCTTTCTAAATTTAGTGATTTTACTAAGGGTGTTACTCTAGTCAAATGTGAATATTCGTTTGTTATGAATCTCACTGCTCTATTTTGTGTCTGTTCCAGTTTCTTAATGTTTTCTTGAGTTGAGGGGTCCCAAACGGAGGATGCATATTCTATTATTGGCCTAACCAAGGTTAAGTAACATTTTAGTTTTATGTTCTTATTTGATTTATAGAAATTTCTTTTAATAAATCCTAATGCTTTGTTTGATTTTTTTATAGTTTCATCAATATGTGGATTCCATGCCAGTTTTTCATTTATTATAACACCTAGGTATTTTGCGTTTTTAGTCTGTGTTACTGGTTTGCCATGAATAAGATAAGTGGAATTAATTTGTTTTAGTTTTTTTGTTACTCTTAACAACTGACATTTTTCTGGGTGGAAAGACATGCTCCAATTTGATTCCCATTTCTGTAATTCATCTAATTCTCTTTGTAAAATATCTGTGTCTTGTGTTGTTTTTATTGTTCTATATATTATGCAATCATCTGCAAATAATCTGACTTTTGTTCCTGAAGTAATGCAATTTGGTAAATCATTTATGTAAATTAAAAATAGTAGTGGACCCAAGATTGTTCCTTGAGGTACACTGGAGTTTACTGTTATCGGTGTTGATTTAGAGCCATTTATTATTACAGTTTGTTCTCTCCCTATCAGAAAATCTTTAATCCACTGATGCAGTGGACCATTAATGCCGAAATATTTTATTTTTTAAGCAAACTATGGTGGTGAACTTTGTCAAAAGTAAGCCTTAGAAAAATCTAGTAAGATTTAAAATATCTATTTGTTCACTATTATATATAGATTCTAGTAGTAAAAGTAAGTTACAATCTAGTTTCTACTGACACTACTCCTAGATCTAACTCCTAGTCACCTACTGACACTCACTCTGACAAGAGAAGAGACAAGAGTCAAAAAAAGAGTGTCAAGAGATTGAAGAGTTGACTGATTGAACAGTGACTTGACACAGTGTCACACACTTCACACAGTCGTGACAGTGATTCTGAGAGACTGAGACGAGTCACAACTAACTTACATTTACATTACTTTTATTGATTACTTACAAGTCAAATTTCCTTATTTCCCTCGTCTCTAACAAAAATCTAGCATGCGTTTATCCTCTACACTTTTTCATAAACTTCAAGTAAATAGATCTAGGTTCTAGTGTGGATCTAGATCTATTTAGCTAAATAAAGTAGTTTTGTTTCTATTTTGTTTTTAATGAATAAGGTCATGCATTCACAGACTACTTCCGATAGATATATTAAGTATCGCTCTTTTGTTTACGCGGATTACTGAAAATAAATAATTATAAAATGGACAATTTTCTTTACCATATGAAACATTTGAGCGGTTTCTTTGTGCTATAATATCAATATACATCTAGACTTTAATATACATCTATATAGAATCTATAATTAAAAAACTAATTTACCTTTACCCATCCCTTAGTCTGTTGGACCGTTGGGGCACCATGCTAGATGCAACGAACGTCTTTCTTCGTTCCTCTCTGTCTTTTGCCTTTGTTAGAACCTCTTTCAATGGCAGGCCCGTCCATTCTTTTATGTTATCCTCCCATCGCTTTCTCTGTCTGCCTCTTCTTGTTCCTGGTACTGTTCCCTGAAGGAAGGTCTTTGCGAGCCCCGAAGATCTTGTAATATGGCCATAGATTTTAAGCTTACCACTAATTAAATAAGTCAGCCAGGAAACCAATGACTTGGCAGAATTTAAGCCAATGATTAACATGCATAACTAGATTGACCTAGGAACACGCGTAGGACGTAGATCTTATGATTCTAATCATCTTCTTTTCTGAAGTAACGTCTGTATTTTATAAGATAAGATAAGATAACTAATTGTGTTTTTAAATATTATTATTATTCATTCATGTGTTGCCATCGACAATGAATATTTCTGCAAAGTTTCAATTAGATCAAAGAAGGGAAAGTGGGAGAAATGTATAAGATTTGCACCAGACAGACATAGTGAGTTGATATAAGCTTTGCAAAAAAAATGAAAGATATATTCACATTCTAAATTCGGCGTAGGGGGCGCGGTGGTCGAATGGTTAAGCGCTTGGCTTCCGAACCTGAGGTCCTGGGTTCGAATACCGGTGAAGACTGGGAATTCCACCCAACTCTAATGGGTACCTGACTTTAGTTGGGGAAAGTAAAGGCGGTTGGTAGTTGTGCTGGCCACATAACACCCTGCTCGTGAACCGTTGTCCAAAGAAACAGATGACCTTAACACCATCTGCCCTATAGACCGCAAGGTCTGAAAGGGGGAAACTTTACTAAATGCGGCGTAGGATTATGTTCTTTCATTTGTGTAGGGAAAACAAATCTTATCAATTAGAGGACGTTCCTTCAAAGAAGACGACAATTAGGCCTACGTTCTACGAAATAATAACGTCATTGACAGAGATCAATACGTGAATTGGGAAACAAAGGAAATAAATAACTTTCTAGCAACGAGTGTCCTTTAATGATTTATGTTTATTATTTATTATACTAGCCAAAATGGAAATCAAGCCAAGTGGCTAATTATCTAGGTCAGTGGAGTACATGCAGGCCCGGGTTCAACACTAGGCTTCTGTTATCCAGGAGCGGAATGTGTGTCAAAATCGGCCAGGGCATTTCTATACCATCAGGCCCACACATGTATAACATATGACGAGCATCCAATTCTAGGTCTACCTGTCCTCAAAATATGTAGGTTAAGTTTTCTAATGTATCGATAACTGTACACATGGCTATAGTAAACTCTATAAGTTAGGATGCCACGGGTGATTCAAAGAAGGCTGTGCTTTGTTTAAAACTGCATTACTGACCTTTCAATTGAAAAATAAAAAACAGTGTGTCTCGGACTAAACTTTCATGGTTGGAAATGGGGGCTTTCTATTGGAAGATGTCAAAAAAAAAAAATGCGATGTCAATGTAATGCTGGCTGCTCCAATAAATAATACTAATAAACAAGGTTACAAAGACAGTTTGTGTGGATTAACAAACTCAAAATCGACCCCCGAATTAGTCCGCTCAGGAAAGTAAAAAATCAGGTTTCAATATTTTCAGAAAAAAATATCAGAAACTATTAACTACAAACTATAAACAACTACCAACCAGTTTCTGTCGATACAAAGCTTGTGTTGAAAATGTTGTATTGTTAGTTCCACCAAAGACCTGATATCAGACGATACGGATATTTATAAATGTTATCATTATTATTATATAGTTAATATTCATCTGTATTCAATGGACTGATCGTTATGAAGATATATTTGAATGTGACCCTGGTCTAACTGATATTATTGAATGAATATCTAATTTATTTAATTGTTTTGTAAAGGACCAATCTCTCATTCAATGCATCAACATAGAAATGTTACCCTTTCGTTCTTTCTCATATACTCAATGAAAAAACAATAGGTGCCGGTACTCAGTGATGGATTGCCTAACTTTTAACTACTAATACATTAATAATAAACGTTAAAATACAAGAAAATTAATAATTTTGTCTCCACATTGAAGTAGGTGCCGGTACGCCGTACAGCTGCGTACTGTCACACACAAAAAAAGCACTGCTTATAATAATGGCATAGAACTGCATTACAAGTGTATAACATAAGACACTACTTACTAATAGTAGTTTTAAACAATTATACTTCACTTTTATGCATGCTAAAAAGATTTTTTTCTCTTTTAAAAACATGTAAGCTGTTTAAGGTGTATGTTGATAATGATACAAAAACTATTTACTTTAGAAATACAAATATTTTTTTTGTGTGAGTAAAAAAAAGTCTAAAACCATTTGAATAAATGTGTTAAAAATATGATAAATAATCACCACCTTTACTAGATAGCCCAGCGTTTTTTTTTTTGTTTTTTTTTTTACAATTAATAGTAAATAGTTATAAAACAATGGTGTATTTTATGAAAAAAAAAACTGCTTTCATTGTTGATTTTAAAATTTAAATTTTTTACTTTCAGAAAATACAAATAAAATAGTCGTTGCATCAGAACTTTGAAAGGTCTAAAATATCATGATATCGAATGTTTAATATCTTTTCCAGTTTAGGAAATCTTAACGGGACGCAGAGACAGTCAACACAAAATTAATTGAGTGTTATTCCCCTTTCGGGGAGCCGCTAAAAAAATATTCAGGTCAAACTAATCAGAAATGCGTTATGGTCATGCGCTTTTGGAATTCAAGGGCCTAAGAAGTGTGTGGTCTGTTTATGCCTATGAAGGGTCAACCAGTCTATAACAAGATACACGGGCGAAAATGTGTGGTTTTGTGGGAGAGACTATTCATTTTAAAATTGTGTGTGAATTGTTTATGTGGGTGTGAAAAAGGGGGTGGGGGCGGTCTAAGGCAGGCAGACGAGAAGCTTTTGTGCATATAAATATTCTTAGAATATTTTTATGGTTCTATTATTTTGTACTACGAAGATCTGATTTGTGAAATTGTGACCCTATAATATTTACCTAAGATTTTTACTAATTATTAAATGTTTACTACCTTTACTATTTTAACTGTGAATAGACCTTGTTTTTAATGATTTAGCTCTTGTAAAGGAGAGTGATCCTTGAAGGATTACGGGCATGACATGGCCTAAATTGTTCCGATGTGCCAAAAACTCAAAACCCAAACTATTATTTTGTAACATTCTGATTAAAAAAAAAAAAGATTTTGGTTTTAAGATTAGATGGAAAGTCATAATGCTTGAAACCCTCTCTTCCCTGGTAAAAAACAAGAGACTCGGTCTACTTAGTCATGTAAAATACTGCACTCATTTTTTAATTTATGGACTTGACGGACAGGCTATATTATTATTATGATAGAATGATCTAGCACTGTGTCACATGCAGATTTATTTTTCTTTAGAAATAAGCTTTCAAATTTGAAATACACACAGACATCATTCAATCAGTCGAGATGATTATTATTATAGCTTTTATATAGCGCTACTTTCATGCTTATAGCATGCTCAGAGCGCTTTGGTCCAATCTCATTTGTGGACCGGTGGGGGGGGGGAGGGGGTATATAGGAGTTGGTTTTCCGTGCTGCCTTCTAACGCAACTCTGCCCGAGTCGGGTGTCGAACCTCGAGCCCCTTCTAGGTAGCCAAGACAAGCCAAGTTCAAGCGCACTTAGCCTCTCGACCACGCTTCCCACGCTTATGTAATTAAAAAAAAAGGAAAATATTGAAGAAACAAAATCATATACAAAAAAAAAATTTTAATTGATCAAATGAAACATCGTTTGAATGTGTACTATAGACATTAGCAACAGAAAACACATCTTTTAGTATTAATGACTGCCTCAAGCTGGACTCTTCGCTGATTTCATAATCTAAGCACTACAGACAGACCCACAGTGTAATACTTTCTAGCAGGTACTTGATCTAGATAGAGACATGAATACATTCACACCCACACAAACCCACATTTTTCTTTTAATTCTAAGGAGGTGCGATTCAAATAGAAAATCAATTCTTGTAATTCTATATTGAAAACTTGAAGTGGTATTACTTTTCTGGTTGTGACTAAAGCCAAGGCCAAGTTAAATCTTAAATTGCGAGATTCTCGTGTTTGTAATTCCAATGTCTTCAAAAACATAACCTAACTTCTGACACCACTTGTCCTTTTATCGCTTATAAATGACCCTTCTTTCCATTTAAATCTCTACCAGTTTATGCTACTGTAGTGATTCAATGGGCTTGCTTGTAGAAGTAGCTTAATCGGGAATTTCTGAAGTGACGCGAGGATAGATAAAAAAATATAACTGCTGGACATTATGTCATTTTAAGCGCATGTCCTTTTTTTAAAAATTTTTTTTTATCATAACTAGGCTTCGCCTAAAATTAAAAACAATAATACAATAAGAATTGGACTACAAGAAATGCAACAAAAAAAAATTATAAAAAAAAATTATAATACAAGTTATAATAAACTTTCTTATTTTGTTTTTATTTCATTGATAGCGATTGGAAACCAGATGGTAGCTATGGTAGCCAACCAGCCCACTGCAACTGGACAAGACAAAAAAAGGTCACGTGATTGGAGACACCAGAGAGGGTGGGGGATGTCCTATCTGGTTGATGTCAAAGTTCAAGGGTCAATTAATGTAAACATTAGAGCAGGAATGTTGCGGTACTAGTTGTTAGGCTTGCGACTGTGGCGCATGTATCTTTCTACAGACATTGGAAATCATTACCCCCCCCCCCCTTTTTGCAAGAAAAAAATCCCCATTTAAGTCGCTTATGTACCTCGATCTAGTGGTCCATCTATTTTGTATTTTATAAGAAGGTGTCCAATATAGACCGTGACTAAAGTCCAGACCGATCTAAACGCAACACGACTTCGTGGTGGCTGAACACAATTCTCGCTTTACTTTATTGGATATTGAAATACACAATAGCAGCTCCTCCCCCCCCCCACCCCACCAGGACCAACGTCTTGTGACGAGACTGAAACTCCCACAATACACACTTTCAACAGCACCTCTCTGATTGGACAGTGCTGACGTTTCACGACTGACATCTAGTGATACACCCACCCAGCGACAATATGATGCAACTTTGCAGGCAGACCACATACTTGGAAGCTTGAGCTCACCTTAACACAAGAGGATTACAACTCCTATGTATGGAGACACATATATCCACACATTTTGTATTCTATATGGATATCTAAATACACACACACACACGTCTTGCGTACAACACATCCATAAAACCATATACACATGCACATCAAGGAATATCAAACACACACACATTCCAGTTTCTGCACACACACGCTATTTCAATCCTAGCCGTTTCTTTTCTTTATCTTTCTTCTTGACCACTTCCATGTTTCTGTCCCTCCAGTTGCTCTTTCTCAACTTGATGGGACGATTCCCGACGTATTTACCTAAATAAAAACAACAAAACATTCAATAAAGATAAAATACATTGAAATAAGGAAAATCAAAACAGCAGAAGATAAGATGGATACAATGTGAAATAAGAATAATTTTAAAAGATGAGAAATGTATTTTTATGAAATATTCTTTGTATTATTATTAATATAAAATAATATGTTATGTGTTTTCTTTGAAATAAAAATTTTATTAAAAAAAAAAAAGAAAAAGAAATAAGAATAATTTTAAAAGATGAGACATGTAATTTGAGATAATGGAGAAAGCATGATACTTTTATAAGATAACGCGTAATTGTTTTATGAGATACACAGAAATAATATTTTAATGAAATATACAATCTAATTTTAAGAAATGAAAAAAAAAAGGATAATTTTATAAAATATAATGACATGGGGTAAAAAAAAAAGGTTGTATTAAGAAATAAAAAAAACAAACAACTGAACTAATTCAAGGGTAATGAATTGGTTAAAAAATGCTTGGCGCAATCGATTATAGGGACTATAAAAATAACATTCTACAAATGGAAAACATTTGAGTTTACAATTCTTTAGAGCACACAGTACAGACAGGAGATTCCACCTTCATTGGACGACGAAAGATGTTTTACATTCAATGACCGTGGGTTACAAACGAGGGGACAAACAGGATCACAACTGGACCCCACGATGACCTGCTCACTACTGGCAAGAAAAGCAAAGTAAAATTTTTACGGCCATACTGTATCACAAGGTCCACAAGGCTCGCAAAGACCTTCCATAAGAGAACAGTACCAGGACAAAGAAGAAGAGGCAGGTAGAGAAGCCATGGGAGGACAACATTAATAAATGGACGGGCCTGCCATTGCAAGAGATTCCATCCACGACAAAAGACAGAGAGGAATGGAGAAGGACAGTCGACAGATCATGTGTGGTGCCCCAACAGTTCAACAGACTAAGGGACAACAATATAAGAGAACACATTCTCTTCTCTCTTTCCCTTAAGTCAACACACACACACAAGCACACACACACACATACAGACACACACACATAGGCAAGAATAGGTATTTAGTATTAGGTAAAATGGCTTCATTGAATCCAACGGGGCACTTGGTGGCACCTATTCTAGTCCCAAAAGTGAATGTGTGACAGTTCGAATCCCGACTCGAGCAGAACTGTGTTTGCTGAGGCAGCACGGAAAAATACTCCCAATTACCCCCCCCCTTTTTTTTTCCCCCACAGGTACAAAAAAAAAAAAAAAAAGAGAGATTGGACTTTAGAACACCAAGCAAAAAAAAAAAAAAATTTCGGTCGTCATCAAACTAAACACATTTGTATTGCTACAGAAGTTGAATGCTACGCAGATGACGGCAAAGTTTATTGAACACTAAAAAACAACACAAGATACTTAATTACAATTAGGATTAGAAAAGTAATACAAATGAGAATCTCTAGAACACCACTCCTCACCCAAGAGTCAATGATCCAACGTAAATAATAACTTTACAAAGAAAGACTTTATATTTTGACCAAAAGACGTGGTAAATCTGTAAGGAACAATTTCATAAACGAATTCAATGATAAGGTTGCAGTTAGGTTCTGTACAGCTAACAACGATTTTGTAGAAAATGAGAATGACATGGAGCTGTATTATGGTGACAGAAGTATGGCATATAATGAAAGCTTTACCCACTGTATCTCTATAACAACGGTGTCAGAAGTGGAAACAGTAGATCGCGTTAATCACACGAATATAGAGGAGCAGAAGTAAATTTAGTTAGTTTACGTGTAATACCCAACATGGCAGACGAGCCAGGGGAAGGCGCGAGATTGGACATGGAGGCGAAAACGTTTGCAGACATCTGAACGGCAGAATGTGCCGAGACGTGGAAGTGATACAGAGCCCAACGTCTGAAGAGTCCACGGTCGGTCGTATGCCGGAGTGTTTGCAGTGTACTTTACACTTCTCAAGCAAACACATTATAGCACTAGCTGTGCTTTAAAATCTAACATTTAGCTCTCTCAATGTTCCACTAAAGGTAATGATCTCAAAGTTGAGATTTCCCCAGACAATCTGTGTTGATAGCTGTGCCTAGAACAGATACATCCATTACATTGTTTTTCTCTACCCTACAGGGGCGTCTATTTGATGGGTAACAAAACTCCCTCCATTTCTTTTCCAATTCTGAACATTTTGTTATATATATAATTGTATTGTTATTGTTACCGTATCAATCTGATAGACTTAAATAAGGTGTGGTGGATCTCATCGGAATCAAACTCTCTATATTTTGGAAGTAACCTTTCCTGGCATTTAAAAAAAAAAAAAAACTAATTACCACCAAAGCTCTTAGCTTATTTTTGATTAGGGTTACGATTTTGCATCGCATATGACACTCGCCCAGGGCTGATAATGCCACCTCTGACCCAATGAACCCTCAGGTCACGAGGTCAAAGAGAAAAACAGAAAGCATATATAGTAACGACATAACACACACACACAAACATTAAAAGCGTTCAATGTACTTAGTACTGACAACGTTATGACCTCAGAATCAAGTTGACCTCTCCATCGATGACCACGTTCTGCCCCCCCAGTTCAAGTCGACGACAAACTTCTTGAGCTGCAGTCCCTGTCACACTGACCACAATCAGGTGGTCAGTAGAGCCAACTCTCTAGGGTCACACAACTAGAATTTCATTTGTCGCTTTAGTGAACTTAACAGAGTTCTAAACAATACAACATGAGGGTGGGGGAGGCATAGACGAGAAATAAAAGCAGAAGACACTCACTAAGTACGCTAAGGTCAAGACGAAAGACAACACAACACGTACACAGAAGTCCTACAGACAACTTTGAGAGATGTTAAGATAGTTCTCAAACATAGGACGCATCATTCTACAACTGAGCTTAGATTATATTATGAGAGAAGAAGATAATTTTCGTCAAAAGCAAAATTTAATAAAATACTCTGAAAGACACAAAAGATAAAGGCACATTCCTCGTCCCATATGCTAGGACAAATTTGTACAATTTTTCCCTAGTGCTATTAGAGCATGGAATGGGTTGCCTGAGCTAGCCAGGAAAACCAGTGACTTGGCAAAATTTAAGTCATTGGTTAATATGCATGACTAAATGCATGACGCGTAGGACGTAATCATCTTCTTTTTTGAAGTAACGTCTGTATTATATAAGAGAAGATAAGATAAGATATCATTCTATGACTTAGCTAAGTTTATATTTTGAGAGAAGATATTTTAGTTGGAAGTATCATTCTACAACTGAGCTAAGATTATATTTTGAGAGAAGAAGATAGTTTCGTTGGAAGTATCATTCTATAACGCTAAGATTGCGTTGGCCTTCTTCCGTTGAAGAGCGACTACGGTTCATCTCGAACATTTTTTCATTTGGCTGTGGAGCCCTATTTCGGAGAGATACTCCCGTCCACATATATCGCAGGTTAAGCTGGCTTTCGCTTTGGTGGTAGAGGAGCCGGTCATTTTTCATATGGCACGCTTTTTTTTTTCCAGAGCTGAGGCCCATGTTTTTTTTAATTGTCCATAGCTTTCTTGGTCACTGTCTCTCTCCATCTAGTGCGGTCTAGAGCTATGTCTTCCCAATGGTCAGTATCTATGTCCACTGATTTGAGGTCCCGTTTTATTACATCCACGTAACAGAGGTGGGGGCGACCATTTTTTCTTGAGCCAGCTAAGATTATATATTACTGCCCAAATTTAAGCTTATAGATATAAATGACATGTAGAATTTACTACACAAGATCTACCAAATGTATAACTCATTGAGAAACATCATCGCTTAATCGGTTCAGTGCAGGATGAAATTAGCCATCAGTGGAAAAGGCTGCGCCAGTACAAGAAAAGATTAAGAAACTGGAAAAGACACAAAATACAGCCGTGAGATTCATAACAAAGGAATATTCAAATTTGACTAAAGTAATACTTTTTGTACAATCATTAAATTTAGAACCCTACATGATAGAAGATTTTAAGTTAAGTAGAATTATACATAAAACACTGAACCATAATCTTCAAATACAAAAACAAAACCTAAAAAATATTCAGAAAGACACAAAGGCACATTCCCTGTTCCATATGCTAGGACAAATTTATACAAATACTCCTTCTTCCCTAGTGCTATTAGAGCATGGAATGGGTTGCCTGAGCTAGCCAAGAAAACCTATGTTTGGCAGAAATAAAGTCATGCAAGATTAGAATGACATAGTGACACGCAAGGACGTAATCATCTTTTTTTTTTAAAAGTAACGTCTGTATTTTATAAGATATATATTTCAAAACTAACCCCCAGGCGAACCTTTCAAATGCAATAAATTTTTTTCTCTTTGATCCATGAATTTTGAAATCTGTTTTGTTCAAGTGTTATGTCTTTATAAAAGAGCTTGTCTGAATGAGCCAAAGCTGGGCGTGTAGAGCTATTTGCACACAATGATGACCTACAAATGTAAGAACCATTGAAGATCAGAAATGATATAGCGGAAGGCAGACGGAGAAAAGAGAATGGCTCTGTCTGGGTTGAAGTGGCAAACTATGTACGTCACAGATGGGTCTACGTAGCCACGTACTATACTGCCTATTTTCTCCATTCTGGAACTCGAGAATCAGTCTTCAATGTACATGTCTCTATCAAGTAAGTACAAAATAGAGAATCATTCTTCAATGTACAAGTAAGTACAAAATAGAATCATTCTTCAATGTACATGTCTATATCAAGTAAGTACAAATAGAGAATCATTCTTCAATGTACATGTCTATATCAAGTAAGTACAAATAGAAAATCATTCTTCAATGTACATGTCTATATCAAGTAAGTATAAAATAGGGACGATGACAAAATGATGTTTTTTAAGCTAACTCGAGCGCCTAGATTATAACACATTGTAAGAACATATTTTTTTTTTGTTTTTAACTAGAGAATCGAGCAGCTACAAACAGAAACAAAAAAACTATATGTAAAAGTTTTTCTACTAAAACAACTAAATTGAAATCACATCCATCTTTAAAAAAAAAAGTATTTTTTTCCTCACTGATTTTGAGCAGACGACATTGCACGAGCACGTCTCGTCTTGAACCAGAACATTTTCTGGGAGATTTGCTAATCACCCCCCGATTGATAGCCAAAAATCTTCACACACATGCATCACACACAAACACACACATGAGAAATGTCACACACATATATTTACATCAGTACATCTTGACGCCTGGACTTCCAGAAAGTGACTTTAAAAAAAAAAAGAAGTCTTAATTGAATGAGAGTCAAGGAGACGAGAGGGCGGGGCTGGGATTCTGTTTGAATGAGGTCACAATAGGAAGACCGACAACTGTCTCCATGCTAGTCAAACACACCAAAGAATTGTTCCTAAGCATGGCGCTTGGGAGTACAGGGACTTGGTGATGACATACACACAATGACACACTCTTAAAATAGATCAGTGGAATAGTCAACCCATAATATATCCCTTGTAGTTTTAAACAGCAACTGTTTATCATGTGAACTGTTTAACCCTTAAAACGCGTGTGGTAGTTTAGCCTCTAAACATCAGAATTGTACTCCCATTTTGTATGCACTCATTCTAAAACAGCTCAGCACTTTAAGGGTTAATGGGCAAATTATGAAATTTGGCACAGTTTAATGAGGTTTAGTCACAAAAGATCGAATTGGCATTCCATTGAATTCATAATGACAAATGTAGACCACAATTCTGGTTCACAAACTACGAGAATAAAGAAGACAATGGCCACGATTCATATAATCTCTCCATTCCATATAAAACCTACTACCACTATACAGATAACCTTGGTTTCCTGAAAGCTTAAATTCAAACAGACACAAACACTCTTTTGTTCCCCTGGCAATCAAATCATTAAATAAACTTTGTCACAAGTAAATTATGAGTGAGTCTGGTGTGAATGTACACTTTGGTTTCTTATAGTTATAATGTTTTTTTGTTTGGTGTAATGCACAAATTGTAAGACAAATTGCCATATGGACAATAAAGATTATTATTATTATTATTATTATTATTAATAATGACAGAAGGTTACGAAGCTATTGGGTATGGAAGCACAAACTCAGAGCCGGCCCGCGATGTGGTCCACTCAGCCATGCCAAAAGGTTTCAGTGTTTTCAGCATGAATATCAGAAGCTACGATCTGCAAACTGTCAACAACAACAACAACAACCCAATGTCTTTGTGTGTGTGTTGCTATGGTGACGGTGAGAAGACGTCAGCGATTGGTTGGTTGCTATGCAGTGTGAATGATGCAAGATATTTGGCACTGTTGTAAGCTGTCTTGGGTAAGCCAGACGAGTCTAGAATGCCTGAGTGAAAAGTCATTTTTTGTTTGTTTGTTTGTAATGAGTTAAAAATCTTCTTCAAAATACCATTTTACATTACTAATAAAGTCTACTCAAGTTAAATTGTCTATATTGTAAAAAAATAATATTATATTAAGTATTGGTAGTGTAACTGAGTTGTTTATTTTCTGCGTATTTAAGTCATTGGTTAATATGCATGACTAAATGCATGACGAGTAGGACGTAATCATCTTCTTTTTTGAAGTAACGTCTGTATTATATAAGATAAGAAGAAAGATATATGTCCAGCGTGTAAGAAAGTCATGTTCATTGTGTTCCTAGTCACGTGAGACGTGTTGTGCTCGTTCACTGTCTACTGTCATCTTGTTGAATAACGCCATGCTATTGAAAGCTTAAATTCAATAATGACACACGGTTACGAAGATATTTGGTATGGAAACACAAACTCCGAGTCGGCCCGCGATGTGGTCCACTCAACCATGCAAAAAGTCAGGTATCAATGTTTTTAGCATGAATATCAGAAGCTATGATTTCCAAACTATCAACAACAACCCAATGTCTTTGTGTGTGTGTTGCTATGGTGACGGTGAGAAGACGTCAGCGATTGGTTGGTAGCTATGCAGTGTGAATGATGCAAGATATTTGGCACTGTTGTAAGCTGTCTTGGGTAAGCCAGACGAGTCTAGAATGCCTGAGTAAAAAGTCATTTTTTGTTTTTTTTGTAATGAGTTAAGAATCTTCTTCAAAATACCATTTTACATTACTAATAAAGTCTACTCAAGTTAAATTGTCTATATTGTAAAATATATATATATATATCAAGTATTGGTAGTGTAACTGAGTTGTTTATTTTCTGCGTATATGTCCAGCGTGTAAGAAAGTCATGTTCATTGTGTTCCTAGTCACGTGAGACGTGTTGTGCTCGTTCACTGTCTACTGTCATCTTGTTGAATAAAGCCATGCCATTGGTATTCCAGTCATTTCATTACAGTATTACTCACAAAGAAGATGTATACTACGCCTACAGCGGTTTAGTTGTGTACCAGCAGTTTGGTGCTACAAGTCAACCACCGTCACCACCCAATATCCGCCCCCATCTTCGCTAATACAAAAAAGAAGACTTATATACATACTAAATGTACTCTTTCTCTTTTGACTAGAGTAACACCTTTAGTAAAATCACTAAATTTAGAAAGCCTTCAGGACAGAAGGCTCAAAAGTAAAGTAGCAATCATACATAAAACACTGAACCATAATCTTCAAATACAAAAACAAAATTTAATAAAATACTCTGAAAGACACAAAGATAAAGGCACATTCCTCGTCCCATATGCTAGGACAAATTTGTACAAACGCTCCTTCTTCCCTAGTGCTATTAGAGCATGGAACGGGTTGCCTGAGCTAGCCAGGAAAACCAGTGACTTGGCTGAATTTAAGTCATTGGTTAATATGCATGACTAAATGCATGACGCGTAGGACGTAATCATCTTCTTTTTTGAAGTAACGTCTGTATTATATAAGATAAGATAAACATATTTATTTAAAATGTAAGTAGCCAACTTTTGTTGACGGTTTCAATGCTTTCAACTGAGGAAGGTTTTATAGTTTCTTTTTAAAAGACCGAGCAGAGAGTTCCCACTGGATGGCTGCCTGGTCTTGCGGTTTGCGCGCTGGACTGTCGTTCAGATTTATCGATGGTCCAGGGTTCAAACCCTGCCCGCTCCCATCCCCCGTCGTCCTGCGGGAGGTTTGGACTAGGAAGTAAACTATCTTCAACTCTGAAGGAACATCCGAAACATGTAAAACATTGAACAAACATTAAACACTGTGTTTATTGTAAGCTTTTTTCTAGATCTGCAAGGAAATCAGATTGTGAACCCCCAAGACTCGGAGTTAAATCAAAAGCCGTGAAAACAAAGGTTAAAACCTAAGTGTATTATGAATTGGCCGTAGTTGTAAGTTAATGGTGAAGCGTACCTTCTTCTTTGGGCATCAGATGACAAAAAAAAAAAGCTCTTAACTCTTTCTCTCCATAATTATTTACCACATTCTGGTGGAATCAACGTAGGTATCGTCAGTTAGGAAAGAAAGAGTTAAAAGATGTTTCATCTCAAACCTATGAGTCACTGGTAGGATTTATTTTCGTTGGAGGTATAGCGGTAAGGAGAACTATCAACTCAATAAGTCGGAGCTTTGTCCACTGGGGAGAAGGAGCTGGGGGAGGAGGAGCGGTATTATTGAATTACTTGCACCGAAGCTGTAAAAGTCTGTAAATAAAGTCGCCATTAGGCGATGGGCCGCTGTGATGTATGTCTGGACCAGTGGACCCAGTCTAATGTCAGACTCCAACACGAACCAGCTATCTGCTGCTAACACACTGGTTTTAAATCTGGTGTTGTTTTGTTTTTTTTTAATTTGAAAAAATACCCAGACTAGTTGTTATCTTGATATATTATACCGTTACGATATTTTCTCCTCATCCGGCCTTCTGTAACCACAGCACAATACAACACATCTAACTCAAGAACTTGACAAGAGTTCCAAAATAATTTGGTACTTTAATAAGTAAATACATAAATAACAGCCAATACTACACTATTGGCACAATAAACTGATTACAGTTCTACATCAGCGTACTGACATACTTAACTCTACTGTCTCTCTGCGTACTACTGTACTTAACTCTACTGTCTCTCTGCGTACTACTGTACTTAACTCTACTGTCTCTCTGCGTACTACTGTACTTAACTCTACTGTCTCTCTGCGTACTACTGTACTTAACTCTACTGTCTCTCTGCGTACTACTGTACTTAACTCTACTGTCTCTCTGCGTACTACTGTACTTAACTCTACTGTCTCTCTGCGTACTACTGTACTTAACTCTACTGTCTCTCTGTGTACTACTGTACTTAACTCTACTGTCTCTCTGTGTACTACTGCGAAGCAGGACGTTTTGGCGACGCCGTTTTGGCGACGCCGTTTTGGCCCCGCCGTTTTGGCGCGAAGGTCGTTTTGGCGCGAGCCGTTTTGGCGACGGGACGTTTTGGCGCGAAATACATTATGTACGTTTATTGTATTATTTCTTTTAAAAGAATTATTCATATCTATGTTTTGCGTGATTGTTTTTGTTAAGACATATTTTTCACGTACTAAATGTAAATGTGTGTTTGTTTTTCACATCATTTTCTTTAATAAACATTTTGGCTTGTGTATGTGTGTTTATTAAGAGGCACACTTTATTTTCAAAAAAGTTTTTCAAGATATTACTTTAAAAATTAAAAACAATATGAAACGATGAAAGACTAAAAATTGATGCACTTATTTGTTTACATTAACATTGGTTTATTTAATGACTGTATGGTATCTCCAGCTATACATACCAAACACTTGCTAATATAAGTAAAAATATAATACATGTACTATGTTTCTCAAAATACTTTAAGTTAAGTATACATAGACACCATGGTTATTTGCCTTAGTCGCTGGAATTCAAGGGTTCATTAAAAAAAAGCTACGTGCTTATTAAATTATCGTCAAATGATATCTCGCGCCAAAACGTCCCGTCGCCAAAACGGCTCGCGCCAAAACGTCCCGTCGCCAAAACGGCGGCGCCAAAACGGCGGCGCCAAAACGTCACGTACCGGTACTACTGTACTTAACTCTACTGTCTCTCTGCGTACTACTGTACTTAACTCTACTGTCTCTCTGTGTACTACTGTACTTAACTCTACTGTCTCTCTGTGTACTGCAGTACTTAATTCTACTGTCTCTCTGTGTACTACTGTACTTAATTCTACTGTCTCTCTGTGTACTACTGTACTTAACTCTACTGTCTCTCTGTGTACTACTGTACTTAACTCTACTGTCTCTCTGTGTACTGCAGTACTTAATTCTACTGTCTCTCTGTGTACTACTGTACTTAATTCTACTGTCTCTCTGTGTACTACTGTACTTAACTCTACTGTCTCTCTGTGTACTACTGTACTTAACTCTACTGTCTCTCTGTGTACTGCAGTACTTAACTCTACTGTCTCTCTGTGTACTACTGTACTTAACTCTACTGTCTCTCTGTGTTCTACTGTACTTAACTCTACTGTCTCTCTGTGTACTACTGTACTTAATTCTACTGTCTCTCTGTGTACTACTGTACTTAATTCTACTGTCTCTCTGTGTACTGCAGTACTTAACTCTACTGTCTCTCTGTGTACTGCAGTACTTAACTCTACTGTCTCTCTGTGTACTGCAGTACTTAACTCTACTGTCTCTCTGTGTACTACAGTACTTAATTCTACTCTCTCTCTGTGTACTGCAGTACTTAACTCTACTGTCTCTATGTGTACTACTGTACTTAATTCTACTGTCTCTCTGTGTACTACTGTACTTAATTCTACTGTCTCTCTGTGTACTGCAGTACTTAACTCTACTGTCTCTCTGTGTACTGCAGTACTTAACTCTACTGTCTCTCTGTGTACTGCAGTACTTAACTCTACTGTCTCTCTGTGTACTGCAGTACTTAACTCTACTGTCTCTCTGTGTACTACAGTACTTAATTCTACTCTCTCTCTGTGTACTGCAGTACTTAACTCTACTGTCTCTCTGTGTACTGCAGTACTTAACTCTACTTTCTCTCTGTGTACTGCAGTACTTAACTCTACTGTCTCTCTGTGTACTGCAGTACTTAACTCTACTGTCTCTCTGTGTACTGCAGTACTTAACTCTACTGTCTCTCTGTGTACTGCAGTACTTAATTCTACTCTCTCTCTGTGTACTGCAGTACTTAACTCTACTGTCTCTCTGTGTACTACAGTACTTAATTCTACTCTCTCTCTGTGTACTGCAGTACTTAACTATACTGTCTCTCTGTGTACTACAGTACTTAACTCTACTGTCTCTCTGTGTACTACAGTACTTAATTCTACTGTCTCTCTGTGTACTACTGTACTTAACTCTACTGTCTCTCTGTGTACTGCAGTACTTAACTCTACTGTCTCTCTGTGTACTGCAGTACTTAACTCTACTCTCTCTCTGTGTACTGCAGTACTTAACTCTACTGTCTCTCTGTGTACTGCAGTACTTAACTCTACTGTCTCTCTGTGTACTACAGTACTTAATTCTACTCTCTCTCTGTGTACTACTGTACTTAACTCTACTGTCTCTCTGTGTACTACTGTACTTAACTCTACTGTCTCTCTGTGTACTGCAGTACTTAACTCTACTGTCTCTCTGTGTACTGCAGTACTTAACTCTACTGTCTCTCTGTGTACTACAGTACTTAATTCTACTCTCTCTCTGTGTACTGCAGTACTTAACTCTACTGTCTCTCTTTCTCATCCTATGTTCCTGGACTCGATGACTCACTCCACACCGGACTGACTTCATGGTAGACTAACAGTCTGTACTGAACTGCCTTACACACTCTGTCTCTGCTCCTCCATGGCTTTCGATCAAATGACCATAACACGGGTCATATTTGCGTGTACTAGTACTGTCCCTTGTCCATTGACACAGCTGACTGCCTTGCAGCATGTGAAATTGATTGTGTTACGCGTGTCAGTTAGTCACGCACACAATTAACTCTATCACTCCGCCAATGCAGTTACAATACATAAAGAACCTTTACAACCGAATTAGACCTATTTACAACTATAACTATCAACTCATCTTTCCTTTTCATATAAAGATATTACAAAAAAATAGAACTGTTTTTACAAACATCAACTACCCAATTCCAGTGGAAAATATCCAACTGTTGAAACACTGCAGCACCGAGGCATCGTCTGATGTGATAAGCCAAGTTCCATATTCATCAACTACCCAGTTCTAGTGGAAAATATCCAACTGTTGAAACACTGCAGCACCGAGGGATCGTCTGATGCGGCGGTTCTCAACCTTTTAAGCGCGGCGACCCCTTTTTACAATCCCCCTGTTTACCGCACCACCCCCCCCGGCACACACATAAAGCAATAGAAGAATAGATACAAACAATTCATTTTTCCGATGGTCTTTGGCGACCCCTGGGGGGTCGCGACCCACAGGTTGAGAACCCCTGGTCTGATGTGACAAGCCAAGTTCCATAATCAACTAACTACAAATATTTCCACACATCTGATTTACTGCGGAGTACGTTGGAGAGACAAAAAAAAAAAAAGATGGACAATGTCCTGGTTGTAGGCGGCATCAGTTTCCGAGGATAGAACCATTTCCCTACCCGACACTGGTTCCAGTATATTCTAATCGACACGTAGAAGACCCGGGTGGTACCGCCGCACGGTGTCTTTGGTGGATACCCTATATTTGCACACAACTGAAAATAAAGCCACAGTTACTATGTGAGCAATGAATAGACCCTTCCAATACATTCTAGTCACGAGCTCCAATCAGCTTAGGAAAAACGGGTCCACAAATACTAGCTTTGGATTCACTACTTAACGCTACGTAATCTAGGTTTCTTTTTTACAGTTACTTCCCTTTGTTAAAACAAATTAAAACTTAATTCTTTTTTGTTTTCTTTAAAAAAATAATGTATTTATTTTATTCTGTGATTTTTATTTTTATTCTATGCTGGGTTTATGCAAAATTAGCTAACCAAATTTTACTCGGGTTGAACTATAATTTAGCTGACTCACCATATGAAGTAATTCCAATGTGACATACCAAATTCCCAGTATTATGAAGCAAAAGGCCAATACGTGGAGACAGTTGGAGAGACTCGCCTAGAACCGATTACCCGGAGGAAGCAGGCTGGTGGCCCAGCAACAGACGGCATCACAGGCAGAGATGATACATTGGCTCTAGCTTGGCAAATACCCTCCGCTTGCAAACACGCACATGCAAAGACAACGGCAACAAGGAGCTCAACGCAAACAGGCAAAGGGGGAAAAAAAGAGGGAAGGGGGTAAGAAAAATTCCGAAAGAAAACAAATAAAAGAAACAAGCAAAATATTAGATTAAAAAAAAAAACACACCAAAGCGTTCATAAAAGAAAGCACCGCATAATCACTGCCATTAATCTAAATACTGCAAGATTTCTCTGTCTTTTTTTTCTATATAAAAAAACAACTGATTAACCCATTGGTTAATGTCTTGATTGATTCATGAATAATTATTAAAGATTTCAATTTGATCCGAGCTTGATCCCACAAGCACATTGCTGTTCCACTGAATGTTCGCTGTGGTTAGGAAAAAAAAAACGGCTGTAGAATCATTGACAATCAGGAGATTGAATTTTTTTTAATGGGACTCCACCGTACGATGTGAGAATCTCTGGCAATCTGGCGGTACAAAAGAATAATTTCTGCCGCCCCCACTTTCGTTAGAGAGCATGAAGCATCGATCGGCTGATGTCCCCTTGTGATATAAAAGTGGCTTCCCCTGACTGCTCCGATTTCACCGCTTTGATTTGGACATCTTAAAAGACCAGCAGGTGAGTTTGATCTGTGAGTCTCAATGTCATCGCTGTGACGTGTACCTCAGTCTAGTCTAACCAGTCTAATATGTAGCATTCTTGGGTCGTCATTTCTTGATTACATGTAGACTCTCTCAGCGCGGTATTAAAACTCACGCAATTATTTTCCCATTTTTGTTCTACTTCCATTTTTAGCGTGACACGGATTTCTAAGGGAAATACATTTATTGCATTAAACGACTTTAAAATGGAAACACTAGATTAATGTACCGAAGAAACAACATTACAATTTTAGTTGAAATCATTCTAGTCCAGTGTTTCCCAAACTTTTTCCTTGACGGAACACTTCGAGTTTTTTAGCGGAACACTTTGCTTATTTTTTTTAGAGAGATTAATTCACGTTGTGGCCCACTAATTAATCATTCCCGTAGTTCGTGGGACACCTATTCAGGACTCGCGGAAAACTGGTGTTCCGCGGAACACAGCTTAGGAAACAATGGTCTAGTAACTATGATTATTTCATCAAAAGGAGAGCACAGGAAATTTACACGGATAGTAAATTACGAAACTGAAATAAAACAATTAACAACAAAGTGAGAATGAACGAGGCCTCACATGACAAATAAAATTGGCTTAAACTTCACCTATATATAAAAGTCGCTTGTGTTGTCAGTATTCTCTCCACGGAAACCAGATGCCCTGTTGCTAATCACAATTCAATTTCCGTATAGATCCAGGTGCAACGGCAATTTTACGGACTATTAAGAGCGCACTTTTTTTTGTTTTTTAAGTATGTATTTATATATATGCATACACGTATAAACCATTTTTAAAACAAGATCAAAGAAACGGTTCATGGAAAACGCTGTTGCATAGTGTAATGCCGCAATCAGACTTCTCTTTTCGTTTTTAAGAAAAAAAGTGTAGCAGCCATTTAGAATCTTCAGAAAGTGAAACGATTTTTAAAAAATTAATTATGTATATACCATAGACTTATATATACTATATCTAGACTGGACATGGAGACTTTCTAACACTACAAAAAATGTGAAATTTTTTTTGAAAGTTGGATCAAGGCGTTGTTTTGTAAAGTATTTCAAAGAAGTAAAGTTGCTGTTTTTTTTCAACCCTAACCTATGTAACATATAATTTAATTTTTAGATCTAGATCTAGTAATTGAACATCAAAAATAAGAGTACTCTCGTCTCATAATTATTATTTTGCAATTTTTAGATACATAATCTTCTTTATCAAAAGACTGAATGCAACACTAAATTGTGATTTGTTTTGTATATTTTGATAATCAATTACTAGATCATGACTAGATCTAGATCTAAAAAATAAAATTATATGTTACATAGGTTAGGGTTGGAAAAAAAAATTACTTCTTTGAACTACTTGACAAAACAACGCCTTGATTCAACTTTCTACACAATGTTCACGAGCGATCAGTCGCGGATAAGAATTTATTTCGGGTTTCCAGTCTAGTAGTAGATCTAAGTGTATGGTATGTACATACAAGCTTAAAAAAAACAACAACAAAAAGTGAAAAGAATCATTGAGTAACTTAAGAATGGTATTAGGCGGCCAGAGTCAGTAATCAATAGTTGATACAACATTTCGTTTTTATAGCCAGGGACTTATTTCTTTCATGCCAAATTTGTATTACTTTCCATCCATTTGTACATAAACACACTGACTGTCATATAATATATACACTCTTCTTTATGTACCGGTGGGGTGATTACAAAGTCATTGAGATTTCCATGTGAGTAACCTGACCAGCAGGGGCCGCCTACGAGACTGTGTTACATAAACTCTCTTTCTCCCCTTGTCTTTATGTTTACGTTTATTGTGATTGTCATCATCATTGTTGATACCTCGGTCGTTGGTTTGTAGCTCCAAACAGCTAGCGCAACTCAACCGCCAGATTCTTAAAGTATATTTGAAATAAACACGACCAGACTTAAAAGTAGAGTATAATAATTGTTTGCAAATCTACCCAGCTTTCCACTTCACTGTAGAGATGTATGGAGAAGTACGAGACTGAACGTATGATAACCTGAACAACTGAAACAGGATAGTACTCACTCTACGAAATACATGTCTTTCTGACTCACGTCTCTCTGAATCTCGTCTGACTCTCGTCTCTGTGACTCACGTCTCTATGACTCACGTTTGTCTGACTCACGTCTCTATGACTCACGTCTGTCTTACTCACGTCTCTGTGACTCACGTTTGACTCACGTCTCTCTGACTCACGTCTCTCTGACCCACGTCTCTCTGACTCAAGTCTCTCTGATTCACGTCTCTCAGACTCACGTCTCTCTGACCCACGTCTCTCTGACTCACGTCTCTCTGACTCACATCTGACTCAACTCTCTAAGACTCACGTCTTCCTGACTCACGTCTCTCTGACTCACGTCTGACTCAACTCTCTCAGACTCACGTCTTTAAGACTCACGTCTCTCTGACTCACGTCTGATTCAACTCTCTCAGACTCACGTCTCTGTGACTCACGTCTCTCAGACTCACGTCTCTCTGACTCACGTCTCTACCTTTGTCTCCTCTTCATCTTTCACACCAGTATTTATTAACTTCAACTGCGACAGACCAGCTCGTGATTTCATCAGAATACCCGCCCACCTTTACTCATGGTTACACCAGAAACACACACACACAGTCCAAGTCACCAAATCCTCGCTTGCAAAAGTCCTGGACAGAACCCCCCCCCCCCCCCCCCACCTGCTGTTGTGCGTAATGCACTTGGTGTCACCATACAGGTCAAGAACCCATGGCTCACCTGACCTGTCGAGACGGAGACCACCAAGTTTGGGGCAGTCTGCAACACAGTTTCTTCTTCCTTCCTGTAGCGAGGTACCGCGAGTCAAAATTTGGCCCGTTTCCAAACTGACCAAAAATTTTCACTGTCAAAGCCAGGACACTCGAGGTAGGCTCCATATCACGCCCTCCAAGATTCTACTAACACTATTCATCAGTAAATGTAAAAACAGCAATGGGCTGTTCCGATAGTAGCACACAATAAATGTCAACACACAGGAAGTATTAGAACCTCTTCGACGATTGGAAAACTGAAACAGAGCAATTCTTTTTTTATTCAGTGTCCTTGACATTGTTTAGTTGATCGTACAAAATCTCCACCAGATCTTGATAGTGCCACGGCTTAGCGATGACAAAACATAAAACTTTTGTTTTCGTCTAAATGTGATTCGTTGTATCCAGATCTCAAAGTAGACTAGATGCACACGACTCCAAATAGAAAGTACTGCACACCACAGCTTATCACCCAGGAACAGAGGGAACCAGAGGTTCTAGAACAGGACAGAAAGTAGTGCTGCGATGATTGTCTATGCCAGCGGTTCTCAGCCTTTTAAGCTCGGCGACCCCTTTTTACAATCCCCCACTCTGCCGCGACCCCCCCCCCCCCATACACAAATACAGAATTGTAGGATAGACAATAACAATCCATATTTTCGATGGTCTTAGGCAACCCCTGGCAAATGGTCAATCGACCCCAAAAGGGGTCGCGACCCACAGGTTGAGAACCCCTGGTCTATGCGATGTAGATAGTTTTGTAAATAGCACTTGACAGAATCTTGGTTGTAGGATATAACGAATTCTAGGTTTATTTATTAGTATTTCATTAGTCTATTAGTTAAAGTAGAGTGACAACCCTTGGGAGAGATTGTTGTCAGAGGCCGGAGTTTTGAATCATATAAGCACTATACAAGTTTCATGGTGGTGTATATATAACACTTTAATATTGTTGTCAACATTTACAGTCTATTCTGATTGCTTTTATTACATGTATATTTTTGTTCTTCATACATCCCTGGTGTTTGAATTGTTGTAAGACCTACGTTTATGTGTCCAGGTCAAAGCCATGTCAGGAGTTCACAAAAAGTGCCCGAGCTGATGTTTAAACTTGGTGAGCGCTAAAAAGTAGAGAAAGCTTTTTTTTTTCCTCTTTGTACACAGAACATCGTTTCTAAGAGGTCTCGCCCCTTTAGTCTGAGAATCTGTTAGGCAGTTAATTTATATTTTAATTAGGTAGAGACGCACCATAGCAGACGTATATTGAACGTGACTAGTGACGTTTTGACTCAGTTTATATTTTAATTAGGTAGAGACGCACCATAGTAGACGTATATTGAACGGGACTAGTGACGTTTTGACTTAGTTGAGTTTGAGGCTTCTTTGAGACAGAAAATCAGTTAGCGATATGATTGTATAGGGTAAAGACGTGTTTTATTGACAGAGACTTAGACTGTGGCCTTTTCATGGATTAAATACTATTTAATTGTTCATCAGTGTTGAGGACTCTATCTTTCTACCTGTTACAATTGATGTGTTCAGTGTGTGTTGTAAGTTAATGGCACTGTAATACGCCCGAACAAGAAACTCATACATTTGCAGAGTAATATGTCATAATCTGACAGGCATCAACAGCTGACTACAATACAGACTGGCCTTCGTCACAAGCCTGAAAAGACTCCAAACACACGACCTGAGACTTTGATAGAGTGAGACTTGACATTAACTAATACTTTAGAGTTTGTTTTAAAACGATTATCAATGACTAAGAGAGACTGACACAATGAGATGTTATCCAAAGCTTTCGGATGAAGTTCAAGAATTAACCCAGCTGTCACCTTGTCTACGAAACTCAGATGTTGACGTGTTACACAGCTACAGCTGCTAGTGAATGCCAACATCAGGATTCGAACTCAAGCCGCCTCGAGCTCAAAGGTCAACAGACGGTTCATAAAACTACTGACCAGAATTCACCGCAGTTCCCTCCTATGAAACAGTTGCTGGAAAAAATGTTCATTTATTTCAATTCAAGACTTTCTATAAATCTGCGACTTCTTATAGATAAGTAGTGTTAAGGTTCCTAAATTAATAAAAGCTACTAAAGCTGTTTAAGCTGGGTGGACAAACGAAATAATTCACAGGGTCTCTAGGATTCAATTCCCCCCCCCCCCCCCAATAGATCATTAAATTACTCGGCCATCATGCCTATAATCTTTCCCAGAATCAATATCAAGGTCATCAACATACAAACTTCCTAGAACCTGCCTGTTATATCAGGATTGTAGTTGAATATTTGAATATTGTAAAAACGTCATTATAATTATTGTTTAAAATTTTTAAAATAATTAAATCTATTTTCTGTGATGGAAACAAAATTTTAGGAACCGTTTGTCGCCGTGATCCAATTTAAGAAGTAGCTGAATACTTATACAAAGTAGAGTTCAATTTGAGTAATTATTTTGTTAAAAAGGTTACAAATTATTTGAGACTTAGTTTACTGCAGACAAATGTATTTCTTTACTCTCTCATTTTGTTTGTTGACTTGTTATAGTGATCTATACCCAATTGTATATTGTTAAGGCCTCCGCGCGGTGTTGATTCTTGGAAATATATCTAGTGTAGATCTGACTGGAAGTAACGCTGAACTCAACTACTTTAATAACACCGGCGAAAGGCCGAAACAATCAAATATGTAGTCGACGCTGATATGTTGTTCTATAAAGATATTTAATACTCAAGAAGGGAATCCTCCGATGTCAGCTATGTCCGTAAATCCGTGTATCTATTGTACTCAAGTCTACTACTCTACAAGAAGCGTCTTCTTTTTGCGTCACTTAGAGCGTTCTTGTTTTTTATCCAAATTTACGTCATCGTCGCTAAGTAAAACTTTCCCCTATTCCCGAAACAAATAACTAATTCCTAATCATGTCATAACAATATGTATTAAGCTTTACATTTGGTCAGAGGGTCTGAGCATAATAGATTAACTGGTATTGTAGTATCACCTCTCACATATACAAAAATAAATTAAAATAATAATACAATTTTAAAAAATGCGCTATATGTGCCTCGAATGTCCCACTGGGTGCTGGTTTTTTAGTTGGTACAAAGTTGCCGAGATTGGTGTTGCCAGACTAGTGATTTTACTTGGTTAAACTGAATGTAAAGTTTGTTTATGTGTTGGTCAGAGCAGTGGCGTAGATAGGAATTTGGGGGCGTGACCTCTTTAGGGGCTCCTGCATTTTGCGTAAAATTTAAATATTTTATGTAACACTCATTGGAGGGGGCGCCCCTCAAGCGGGGGATTTTCAAATTCTCTCCCTCCCTGCCCCCAGCCTAGCTACGCCTCTGGGTCAGAGTGAGTTTGATATGAAATATACGCGGTCTGTAATAGCGTGACATCAAGAACGTGATTTAAATAACTTGATTAGAGTTGTCTCTCCTCACAAAACCAAAAGTTAAAAAAAAAAAAATAATAATAAATTAAATATTAATCAAAATATAAAAAAAAAAAAACTATCAGTGTTTCTTTACAAAAGCAAATCTCTCTCTCTCTCTCTCTCTCTCTCTCTCTCTCTCTCTTTCTCTCTCTGCATCTGTTCTCTATTTCTCTACCTCAATCTACTCTTTAATTATCATCAGCTCTACACTGCGTTTATTTTGATTGCGTGCGTGAATGTGAGAAGCGAGTAATTAAAAAAAAACTGTAATTAATTTTCTAAAACACGAATTAATGAAAGAAAATAATGTTCCTATTGATTGGGAATGTTCTATTCTTGTCTCAGCTTTCACAAACAGTTGACTAGACTAACCTCAGTACCGAAACAGTATCACAGTCATTCCCCAGCCACACTCCAGGGCTGTACATTTGATCGTTCGCCGAGAGGTTGCAAGTGAAATGGGAAGATTGAAATGCCGTAGCTAAGGAACGATGACGTCATAGAAGGTATACAAACACGAGACAGTACAAAAAAAAACAGACTGCGGATTTAGGCAAACCTGGAGCGTCAATCAGGTGCAGTGACAAGCAAGTCACAGACAGAAGACGGTGATCAATTATGATGTGAGGAAGACTAGGCTGTTTGTTGATTATGATGTCAGGAAGACTAGGCTGTTTGTTGATTATGATGTCAGGAAGACTAGGCTGTTTATTGATTATAATGTCAAGAAGACTAGGCTGCTTATTGATTATGATGTCAGGAAGACTAGGCTGTTTATTGATTATGATATCAGGAAGACTAGGCTGTTTATTGATTATGATGTCAGGAAGACTAGGCTGTTTATTGATTATGATGTCAGGAAGACTAGGCTGTTTATTGATTATGATGTCAGGAAGACTAGGCTGTTTATTGATTATGATGTTAAAAAGACTAGGCTGTTTATTGATTATGATGTCAAGAAGACTAGGCTGTTTATTGATTATGATGTCAAGAAGACTAGGCTGTTTATTGATTATGATGTCAGGAAGACTAGGCTGTTTATTGATTATGATGTCAAGAAGACTAGGCTGTTTATTGATTATGATGTCAAGAAGACTAGGCTGTTTATTGATTATGATGTCAGGAAGACTAGGCTGTTTATTGATTATGATGTCAGGAAGACTAGGCTGTTTATTGATTATAATGTCAGGAAGACTAGGCTGTTTATTGATTATGATGTCAAGAAGACTAGGCTGTTTATTGATTATGATGTCAGGAAGACTAGGCTGTTTGTTGATTATGACGTCAAAAGACTTGGCTGTTTATTGATTATAATATCAGGAAGACTAGGCTGTTTGTTGATTATAATGAATATAACATATATATTTTTTTTCAGATGTATATTTGTGTACTCAACGATCTAGAGACTCTAGATCTACATCGCACAGGAAATAAAAGAACATATCGTAATGTGCAGGAAGTCCTAAAGTATTCGATTGTCATAAAGTTAGAGAGGGGAAAAAAACTCACTAGACAAAAATTGGAACTTCTACTAGATGTCTGAATGGCCGACTCAGTAGAACAGAAGGATAGTTGAAAGTTGTTATCTCAGACGACAGCCTGCTCACAGACTGTCATCAGTGGTGACCTTTCAATGGGGGGTTCATTTCCTGGACGTATGTCTGGCCCGCCTTTAAACAATTCATTGGCTGACATTTCAACTCCTCCCAGTTCAGGTCTTGAACGAGCTCTCATCATTAGAGCAGTTATTTAGTACGTCGAGGCTTCAATAGCGCATGCACGCACAAGACATTGGGAAGCGGGTCACATCATTAAATTGTACTTATTAAATTATCAACAATATATTTAATTTGGTGAAATATTCATTTCAACGAAAACTAGTTTTATATCAAGAAACACCAATCATATCAATTTATCACATACAGTACATACAATGCAGTAATATCGAAACACACTGGATATAACTCTTAAGCATTCTTTTCACAAACCTTATAATAACACAATTTGTCTACCTGTCTGGTAAAAAGTTTGTACACGTTATTACTCGGACACCCAATCTCAGATCAAGCTGAAATTTTGCACAATTATTTCTTTTACCTGACAACACAAGAATCAATAGAAAAAAAATTAACTAATCAGTTAATAAACTATTGGTGGATAATTATTTTGGTATCTCGAACAAGCGAAAGAAATTTTAATTGTCTTTAAGTGGTAGAAGGCTTACAAGCCTATAAGCTTATTAGCTCGCCGCTCTAAATTGAAACAAACAATATATAACTATACAATATTCTCTAGTCATAAGTACCTGAATGCTTAAAAAAAAAAAAACCCTATATAATTACGGTAAAATCCACCCAGATAACCCTTTCTTCCTTCCTCCCCCCACCCATCTCCCAACTCTGTCCAGACAAGTGATAGGATTATTGCGTATTGAGAAAGCTAAAAGCATGAAATAGCGCTAAACAAAAACAATTGCTACAAAATATTATTAATCACACAGATTATTGTTGGTCTAGATCTACTAAGAATCGAATTACTTGACTGATCCAAACTAAATGATACCATTAGACTTCGTATACGGTTTTGTTTTTTTAAAGTATTTTTATGCTTATTTTTTTGTTGTTACCATAGAATGGCGCTAACGATGATTGCCCCTTAACCATCACTACTGCTAAAAATAGTCGATCTATTGACTTTCTTTAAGAAACTTTAGGTTCAACCAATATCCCAGTAAAATTAGTAGAAGTATTTGTTTTCTGAGTAGTGTGTGGCTAATTCTGTCACGTGACTTTGAAGAGATGCCCAGCGATCCAATGACCATTGGGTCCTAGTGAAAGCAATTCATGTCCACCAACATTTGCACTATTCTATAACTGCATCAACTAGTGGACTGAGTGGTCAGCCTCAGTGACCTCTTGCGTGGGTGGACATCTCAGCTTGTTACTAACGGAGTGGGTGTCGCTTCTCGTGATCCAGTAACCTATTGACACATAGTCATCTACAAATGGACTGAATGAATGATAAAATGGATAGCATCCTGACACGGTATAAGAGGGGCGGGCGGAATCTCTACATTAGTTCAGATCTACTGACCTTCACATTCAAGTGTTCTATACCATTATATTCCATAACCTTGTCACTGAACCCTGGAGTACAAGAAACAGCAATGAGCCCTGAAGTACACGACACATGCCATTGAACTCTGGAGTACAAGAAACAGCAATGAGCCCTGGCGTACACGACACATGACACTGAACCCTGGAGTACAAGAAACAGCAATGAGCCCTGGCGTACACGACACATGACACTGAACTCTGGAGTACAAGAAACAGCAATGAGCCCTGGAGTACACGACACAAGACATTTAACCCTGGAGTAAAAGAAACAGCAATGAGCCCTGGAGTACACGACACATGACATTTAACCCTGGAGTAAAAGAAACAGCAATGAGCCCTGGCGTACACGACACATGACATTTAACCCTGGAGTAAAAGAAACAGCAATGAGCCCTGGCGTACACGACACATGACACTGAACCCTGGAGTACAAGAAACAGCAATGAGCCCTGGAGTACACGACACAAGACATTTAACCCTGGAGTAAAAGAAACAGCAATGAGCCCTGGAGTACACGACACATGACATTTAACCCTGGAGTAAAAGAAACAGCAATGAGCCCTGGCGTACACGACACATGACATTTAACCCTGGAGTAAAAGAAACAGCAATGAGCCCTGGAGTACACGACACATGACACTGAACCCTGGAGTACAAGAAACAGCAATGAGCCCTGGAGTACACGACACAAGACATTTAACCCTGGAGTAAAAGAAACAGCAATGAGCCCTGGAGTACACGACACTTGACATAGAACCCTGGAGTACATTAAATTGAACCCTGGGGTACACGGCACATGACACTGCACGCTGGAATACACGAGTCCACGAAACATGTCAATGAACCCTGGGGTACACGGCACACATGTCAATGAACCCTGGGGTGAACGGCACACATGTCAATGAACCCTGGGGTTGGACAAACAATGTTGGTATCCTTACGTACATCTTCAGGCGAATAGTCACCACATAGTCACACGGAATGACAGATTCAAAAAGTGGTGGGAGTTGATCTGCCGTGTTAACACCCCCAACCAACCATCAATGTCAAGGTCAACCGGGGAAGTCACTTCAAACTATCAAACGCTCCACTAGAGACCGACAGCGAGATACCGTCTTTCACTGCCGTCTTCTCTCGCTCAGACGTCACAAGATCGCCAACACTTTGACGCTGAAGCTGTTTGCAAACACCCGAAAGTAGTTCTTAATCAAGATTAATACGCGAGCAAAGGAAAAAAAAAACAACGAAAATAGAACCGTCATATTTCTTTAATACAACTTTCCGCATGGGTGGGTACTGAGGAATATATCTGATTGGGTTTTCTGCGGATCAAATGTGTAGACATATTAGAAGTTAGATCAAGATTATTTACGGCTGAACGATATACATAGATGTGCAGAGATGAACAACCCGCGAGCTAGACGTCTTTAGGACGTCACTGCATTAATAGCGTTATAAGAAATGTTTGCAAATAAGTTATAATAATCATCAAGGGAGATAAAAGCGTTATTCTACTGCGTGGCGAGAGCAACAACAAAGCTTTGCTTGAATGGGTCACATGACCGGGCCTACTTAAAGACTAAAATTTTTACCAACCTTCCAACCTAAAACAAAAAAAAAAACACCTTACAAAACAACGAATACTGCTCTTAATACTGAAGAATCAATTCCTCAGTTTAGTTTTTGTGTTGGTCGGTCGCTTGTAGCTAACAGCTAGTAACAATTAAACCGATGTAGGCGTATTATATGTTGAATAACCAAAGTGTAAATAACTGGAACAAACTTCCCTTTTGAACAAAAACAAAAAAAAAACTCAAAAATAAATGTTATTACCGAACACACAGATTGAACATGAAATAAGATTTAGATCTAATAGTAATAAAATAAACTAATAGTTTAAACAAAATCCAACTCAGAAAAAAAAAAAACGTCTTAAGTCTTTTCACGTCTCTAGATCGTCTGCGGTTCTTCACATAAATTATGACCTCAGATCATTTTTGATCATTCTACACTGCACAGCTAACAAACAATCGCTTAACCTCATTATCACTTAGGAAACACACACTCCACAACTCCAGGTATCAAACTAAATCATTAACAGTAATTAATTGATTAATTGGTTAATAGTTTTATTTGGTTCATATTTTGTTAGGTACATTTGATAATCGTGTAAAGTTTAAATTTGATCCGAGAATGGGTGTGGGAGAAATAACGTGTTCAAAATTTGTACCAGAGCTTTGTAAAAAAAAAAAATGCTGGGAACTCATGTAATGATGTTATTATTAGACCATCGAACAAAGGTAGCATTAAGTATTAAACCATCTGAAGAAAGGTAGCACTAAGCATCAGACCATCTGAACAAAGTAAATATTAAACTATCTGAACAAAGGTAGCAGTAAATGTTAGGCCTTCTGAACAAAGGTAGCAGTAAATGTTAGGCCTTCTGAACAAAGGTAGCAGTAAATGTTAGGCCTTCTGAACAAAGGTATCCCTGAACGTAATAATACTGAATAGTGTGTTTGTGTCTGAGTGTCTCAGTGTCTGAGTGTGTCTGGGTCTGTGTGAAAAAAAAAAGTGTGTCCTAATTGCGGTTGGGTTTTGAAATCTTAAACTCTTAAAGAACGGCCACCGTTTGATTCACAGTGTACATCCAAACGCTCGTTATAGTTCTATGTTGACAGAGAGCTCTTCCTCCAGAGATCATCCACCCCTGGTAGAAACGAGGCGTGCTTAGGGGATCATTTGGTAGGGAAATGTAGCAAACATATTTTGTGCAAGGCAGACAACTCTTTAGAGAGAGGAGACTAATGTTTTGCCTGCATATGCCATGTAATATGCGCCCTGGACTGTAGCCATGATGGTCCAGGGTTCAAACACTGACCTCTGCCGTCTCCCGTCGTCTTGCGGGAATTTCCGGCTAGCCCTAGGATATAATCATCTTCTGAATCAACACCCGAAGCATGTCGTGCAAACAAAGAGTGGGTTACTTTAAAAACAAACAAAGGAGTTACTTTGCAAACAAACAAGTGGGTTACTTTAAAAACAAACAAAGGAGTTACTTTGCAAACAAACAAGTGGGTTACTTTAAAAACAAACAAAGGAGTTACTTTGCAAACAAACAAGTGGGTTACTTTAAAAACAAACAAAGGAGTTACTTTGCAAACAAACAAGTGGGTTACTTTAAAAACAAACAAAGGAGTTACTTTGCAAACAAACAAGTGGGTTACTTTAAAAACAAACAAAGGAGTTACTTTGCAAACAAACAAGTGGGTTACTTTAAAAACAAACAAAGGAGTTACTTTGCAAACAAACAAGTGGGTTACTTTAAAAACAAACAAAGGAGTTACTTTGCAAACAAACAAGTGGGTTACTTTAAAAACAAACAAAGGAGTTACTTTGCAAACAAACAAGTGGGTTACTTTAAAAACAAACAAAGGAGTTACTTTGCAAACAAACAAGTGGGTTACTTTAAAAACAAACAAAGGAGTTACTTTGCAAACAAACAAGTGGGTTACTTTAAAAACAAACAAAGGAGTTACTTTGCAAACAAACAAGTGGGTTACTTTAAAAACAAACAAAGGAGTTACTTTGCAAACAAACAAGTGGGTTACTTTAAAAACAAACAAAGGAGTTACTTTGCAAACAAACAAGTGGGTTACTTTAAAAACAAACCAAATAGTTTATAACAACGGTTGAGAAGCGTTGACTGAACAGGGGGCGGCCACTTGGTATCCGCCCACACACAAATTAAACGGGACCACTGGTCTAGCGTAGAACACAATGGACAAACCCTGTCTTTCAACAAGGTTATCTGGGAAATATAATTGACCAATTCTGATCTTTAAGACTGAAATGGATTTCTAGGATCATGATGCAGGGCAAATCTATTTTGGGCAGATGTCAAGTTAAAGATTTCTCTCAATGGTAACGTGACAATAAAAGGGTCTAAAAAAAAATTCTTACAGGATGACCTATGACCCCTGGACATTAGCCACGAGACTTGCAGACGTTGATTGGGAGGAAGCTTCGAGATCTTTAACAAATCTTTGGCTGCCAAATTACAAGTACGGCAAGTGATGACAAGGCTATTCCCTAGTCATATCCGGCCCCTTGAAAAGCCTTCCCACATGCATAATGTAGCCACAGAGGCTGGGTTCAATGGGACTCGACCATTTTTTTTAAATTATGTAGCCACAGAGGCTCAATTCAATGGGATTCGACCATTTTTTAAAATAATCTAGCCCCAGAGGCTCAATTCAATGGGACTCGACCGTTTTTTTAAATGATGTAGCCTCAGTGGCTCAATTCAATGGGGCTCAACGATTTTTTGATAATGTAGCCACAAAGGCTCAATTCAATGGCCCTCGGCCATTTTTTTTTGATAATGTAGCCACAAAGGCTTAATTAATTCAATAGTACTCGGCCATTTTTTTTTTTGATAATGTAGCCATAAAGGCTTAATTCAATAGGACTCGACCATTTTTTGATAATGTAGCCACAAAGGCTTAATTCAATAGGACTCGACCATTTTTTAAATAATGTAGCCACAAAGGCTTAATTCAATGGGACTCGACCATTTTTTGATAATGTAGCCACAAAGGCTTAATTCAATGGGACTCGACCATTTTTTGATAATGTAGCCACAAAGGCTTAATTCAATGGGACTCGACCATTTTTTTGATAATGTAGCCACAAAGGCTTAATTCAATGGGACTCGACCATTTTTTGATAATGTAGCCACAAAGGCTTAATTCAATGGGACTCGACCATTTTTTGATAATGTAGCCACAAAGGCTTAATTCAATGGGACTCGACCATTTTTTTGATAATGTAGCCACAAAGGCTTAATTCAATGGGACTCGACCATTTTTTGATAATGTAGCCACAAAGGCTTAATTCAATGGGACTCGACCATTTTTTGATAATGTAGCCACAAAGGCTTAATTCAATGGGACTCGACCATTTTTTTGATAATGTAGCCACAAAGGCTTAATTCAATGGGACTCGACCATTTTTTGATAATGTAGCCACAAAGGCTTAATTCAATGGGACTCGACCATTTTTTGATAATGTAGCCACAAAGGCTTAATTCAATAGGACTCGACCATTTTTTGATAATGTAGCCACAAAGGCTTAATTCAATAGGACTCGACCATTTTTTGATAATGTAGCCACAAAGGCTTAATTCAATGGGACTCGACCATTTTTTAAATAATGTAGCCACAAAGGCTTAATTCAATAGGACTCGACCATTTTTTTTGGCGCTGTTGAGACCTATGACACAAGTGTGGGAAATGACTATGCTCTCCCCCCCCCCTCACCCCAGGCTGATGAGAACATCTCATCTATATGTCATTGTTTTTACAAAGCTTATTGTAACTCACTCCGTCTCTCAGGGTGCATTCTTTTATCCTCTTTTTCCCTCCAGCTTCCCATTCTCGGATCAAGTTAGAACTTCGTACAATTATTCATTGAAACCAATTAATTAATTAATTAGTGCTAAAGAATTTTGTTACATGTATAGAAAAAAGGGAGATATATCTTGCAGTATTGAGAGATGTGGCAGTGATTGTACAGTACTTTCCGTTATATTGCTTTTTTTTTGTTTTTTTAAAGTGTAAATATACTTTGCTTTTATGATATAAACATCAACTCGATGAAAGAGAAAAATACATAACAAAAAAAAAAAGTGTATTAACAAAACCACTGAATCAAAACAACGACGCCAAAGAATGTAACAACAATATATAGACACGCCTTTACGTCTCAAACATGACCAGACAATCACGATGTCCGTTGGATCGATACCAGATTGCGCATGCGCGAAAAAAAAAAAAAAAGTGCCCCCTCCCTCTACAAAAACACGAACCAGGAACCTGTTGTAATTAGCATTCGTGTAGGCATGCTGTTTTGGTCAAGCTTGTCTTTGAAGTTCGGAGCTGTAAACGATTGAAGCTCAAACAAATAAGATAAGATAAAATAAGATAAGATAGTGGTGTTTATATGAAAAAAAAAACAACAACTAAAAGCCACGTGACGTCATTGCTTGCACAAATACGCAAGAACAGTAGCAAAATAAACATTTGGAAACATTGACTTTCAGACTGAGATGTCATTCACCTACGCGGGTTTTTTTTTTTTTTTTTTTTGGGGGGGGGGGGGCAGTTTTATTCTACCATTATACCATGCATGACATCTTTCTTTACGGTCGAGTAGACTTTCAGTAGAATACTAGTGAAATACTTACTGAAAGCTGACCAACAATCTGTTAACATAACTAAGAACAATGTGTTCTTTTTTTTTTTTTTTTTTTCAAAGCGTTTGCAAAATGTCTGTAATCATAATAATAATAATAATAATTTGATCGGTAAGGATACTCCTCCTTATTACAAATACCACAAGAGGTTCTTGAGTCTACTGATCATCTGCTGTACTGGGATAGGCCTATTTTGACCGACAAAACGGTAAATTTTAATCGCCCTGATCTGCTGCTCATCGATAAAAAAGAAAAAAAAGCCGCTACCATTATTGACATCGCCGTCCCACTATCTCACAATTTAAGAAAAACTGAGTTGGAAAAACAAAGAAAATATGGGAATCTAGGCTTAGAGAATAAGCGTGTATGGAAAATATCTAACACATCAATATACCACATTCTTATATTAAACGAGGAGATAATAACAACTGATCTCACAGATACCTTCAAGGCCCTTGGCATTCCTAGGAACATCTTCGTTGCCTGTCAGATGGCGGTACTAATACAGACCTGCCACATCACCAGAAAATTCCTCGGTGGAAACTGATAAAGGGACTACGATGAATTTTGTTTCCCTTTAACAAAACTCGACCCTGGCAGCGCCAAAGAATGAATACTCGTTCTTTTCTAACATAATAATAATAATAATAACTAAGTAGCCCGACGACCTCCTGTATCTACAAACTATTGCGCCAAAAAGTGCCATCTAGCGGAGGTTGACATTTGCCCTAATGACAGTTCCATCTAAAATGTCCCAATTTCCAAATAATCATGAGCAGTATTTGTGAGTTCTATTAATTCACGTTGTAGGAGACAGCTGAAATGTAAGAAATGTCTGTCTGTCTGTCTGGCAGTTCTTGTATGTCAAACATATTCTTTGTCTCCCCAGGATGCCCCGTCCAGTGACAACGTGCCCCAGCCAAAGACAGATCGTGTGCGTCCTCCTTGCCCTGACACTAACCCTGTCCGTCACGACCGCCGGACCAAACAACAAACGCCAGTACTTCATCGCCTGCTCGGGCTGGGGGCCCAGCTGTTCTATGCACATGTCTGGGGGGCTGGACACTGTACCGGTGGTCAGCATTAGCAGGCCGGCACCCAGGAGGGAGCCGCCGCCGCCGCCAATGTACTTGTCGAGGAACAGGGGAGGGTCACATAGTGGCATTCCAAGTTTAGTAACTTCAGGTAAGAACCTTTACTTCATAAGTAACAACTTTTACTTCATAAGTAACAACTTTTACTTCATAAGTAACAACTTTCACTTCATAAGTAACAACTTTTACGTCAAAAGTAACAACTTTAACGTCAAAAGTAACAACTTTTACTTCATAAGTAACAACTTTTACTTCATAAGTAACAACTTTTACTTCATAAGTAACAACTTTTACTTCATAAGTAACAACTTTTACTTCATAAGTAACAACTTTTACTTCATAAGTAACAACTTTTACGTCAAAAGTAACAACTTTTACATCAAAAGTAACAACTTTTACTTAAGAAGTAACAACTTTCATCTGTTGATGTAAGCAATTTCGAGGCAATAGTAATAATGAATAGGAGGCGCAGTAGCTGAGTGGTAAAGCGCTTGGCTTCTGACCCGGGGATCCCGGGTTCGAATCCTAGTGAACACTGACATTTTAAATTTCGGGATCTTAGGGCGCCTCTGAGTCCACCCAGCTCATTCGTTAGGGAAAAGTGAAAATGGTTGGTCGTAGTACTGGTCACATGACACCCTCGTTAACCGTAGACTACAGAAACAGATGACCTTTACATCATCTGCCCTATAGATCGCAAGGTCTGAAAGGGGAACTTTTAACTTTATTAATAATGAATAGCCAATGAACTTCTATAACACTGTTGAGCAAGTATCATAAAGTAAAGGCAACTTTTAAACGGAAGTCACACAAAAAGGTGTACCTAAACACGCGCAGAACATTGGAATCAAATACAAATAAACAATGTTTACGGAGGTCTTCGTGATTTGCTTAAAAGTAGCGACGAATTTGGGCTCGATGGGGGAGATCGTCTGCATAAGATGAAGCTCCATCTGGCGGTACGAATTTTAGAGTGAACGTGGAGAAACAATAGCAAGGTCAAGTTCACGGAGAGAGAGGATCTTTGATAAACGGTCCGAGTGATCAGTGCCAAACTAAGTAGTTTTTTTTTTTCTGGCTGATTCAGGCAACCCATTCCATTCTCCTCTAAAATATGCACGCATCTAGTGACTGTTCATGTCCTGTTACCAAAATGTGACCAGCTACTATGTGAGGGCTCATCCCTCCAACAGATCATGTCATTTGAGCAAGACATTTCGACGTCTAATGCTAAAACAAACAGACAACGTATCTAGATTGTGAGATGCTAGTCTAGAGCATGCTAGTCTATAAGTGCCCTTGAACTTTTCGGGAAACTTATCGAAGAGAATCTTATGTTTATAAGACTAACGAAAAGTGAAGCACATAGAATATGTTACAGCCCAAGTTTTATGATCCAAGCGAAGACAACTTATCAAGTCACAGCGGGCCTGAATTTTTTGTTCAAGTTCAATTAACGTTCAGGATAGTCTCCCCTTGTACGGTAATAACTGAAATCGGAAGGTGGTGTTTCAATTAAATATCAAGGGAAACCACTCTGGACAAGTGGAAGCACTCAAGTCGGACAGACTTTTTTTTTCGGGACGGGGGGGGGGAGCCGGGGAGGTGGTGCCTTTTCATTGTCCTAAAACCTGAGAGTCTATCCATCAATGTGGCAGGGAAGGCAAGGCGTACTCTTGTAATTCAATCGTTTGACCAGGCTCTGATTTTGGTGTCATTGGTCGAGGCGGAGCTGACCTTAACACTTGACAGAGGATGTTTGGGATTTAGAGACAACAAGGATATAGAGGTGAACTTCACAACTAGGCGTGTTGATTAGCTATAGATCAATGCTCTAATTAGACTTGCCACAATTAGGCATATCCATTGAATATTATCTTTACCTAACCCTAAGTCTTTTGTACCGTTGGGACGCCACACAAGATCTGCCGATCTGTATTTTGCCTCTAGAATCTCTTTCAATGACATGCCCGACTATTCTTTGATGTTGTCTTCCCATCGCTTTCTCTGTCTGCCTCTTTTTCTTTTTCCTGGTTCTGTTCCCTGAAGGAAGGTCTTTGCGAACAATGATATGGCGATTATAGCTTTAGCTTGCATTTTTGTTGTTGTTTTGTTTTGACAGTGGTCAGCAAAATCCTCGTGGGGCCCAATGACCATTGTAATTCTGTTTCGAATTTCCTCATTTGTGATGATGTGTTTGTAGGTGATACCTAGGATCTTTCTATTGTATCAAATAAGACACGCCACTATTGGGGTTTCGATTGAATATAGACCATGTTTAAATAGATATCTCTATTGTATTTAAGAAGATGTCCCAAGTAAACTGTGGGAATACGGTAAGTATTTATATGATTGCCGAACGTAGACATCTTAAAGGTATTTGTGTAAAGTCAGTTATAAATAGGAATCAAATTTTAGGACATAAAACATACAAACCTTAAAGATTACCTTAGCTAGTTTATACCAACGCACACACACACACACACACAAAGTCACTGTGAAAATAGACCTAGTTCTACTGCTCTAACAATAGATCAAGCTCTAATGACAGAGTCCTTTGCACACGCATCCCTTGATAACGAAGAAAAACTTGACTCAAGATTTTTAACCCCAAACCTAATTGAAGCCAACTCTTCATCAAATCTTACCCCACTGGAAACATTTTTTTTTTTAAATCAAGGATCATATACGGAACTCCGAGTGCTTTAACAAAGACTTAACCGTCGAAGCTACCAAATGTCGAAATTTTTTGAAAACAATTTCTCAACAATCAATGACACCAGAAGCCTACAATTATAAACCCACAAGATGAAAGAAACTTTCTAGGGAAACATGCAGTTCTAATTGACACCACATATTGATAGTGGTCCTAGTGGGGATCGTTTATATCCAGAAACGTTTTCATCTTGAGCAATTAGCATATGCAAATTTTCTGCTATTTCTATTTCTTGTTCTGTTGATTGTAATTGATGACTCGTCATTGGGACAGGTTGCTTAATGACATTGAGACTTATTATTATTATTAAAAATTATCGGTCCAATTAAAATAGATTTGTAATGAAAATGGGTTTTCAAATTTTGCATAAAGTTCAAACTTAATTTTTTTTTTGTAAAATTTAATAAGCGTTGACAAATTAAAAAAGTAACAATGATATGTTCAAAAAAAAAAAAAAAAATAGATCATCAACTGCTACGCCAGCCACTTCATATTATTAGCAGTGCTTGTGTTTCTTTACTTGTGTTTACTTGTGGTGAACCGAATGTTCTGTTGGAAACTTAAATATCTCTACTCGCCGTGTCCCTCGAGGCTACACTTCAATGTATTTATAAATCAAAAGAATGTACATCCAACCAATAGTCATACATCCCATACTTCAGTTCTAAATGCAAAAAAAAAAAAAATGGACATTTGACCAAAAGTTATTCTTCAATGAAATCCAAAGAAGTGGACATCTGACCAACAGTTCTACTTCAATTCTAAATGCAAAGAAAGGGACATTTGACCAACAGTTCTACTTCAGTTCTAAATCGAAAGAATGAACATTTGACCAACAGTGATACTTTAATTCTAAATCCAAAGAAATGGACATTTGACCAACAGTGATACGGTACTTTAATTCTAAATCCAAAGAAATGGACATTTAACCAACAGTTATGCTTCAATTCTAAATCCAAAGAAATGGACATTTAACCAACAGTTATGCTTCAATTCTAAATCCAAATGAAATGAGCCAGAACTTTAACAATGCTAATCCAAAAGACAACAGTTCATTGCGCCCAATAGAGCTCAAGGTTTTGTATGAGTTGTAACAAACTAAAACTAATACAAATAAATGTAATCAATACGTACTATACACTTGTGTTCTCTCTCTCTCTCTCTCCAGGAGGCTGGGAGCCAGGTACAATGGGCAAAAGAAAGAGTAAAAGCGAGTTTAGCAGGCACCTACTGGACATACTGACCTCAGCTGACAGGCAACTTCATCATGTTAATTAAGGCTGTCACTATTTACAAAAAGGGAAATACTTTGTGGGTCAGTAAATGGTGTGCCTCCTCTGTGTGACGTTTAGCCTCCTCTGTGTGACGTTTAGCCTCCTCTGTGTGACGTTTAGCCTCCTCTGTGTAATGTTTAGCCTTCTCTATGTAATGTTTAGCATCCTCTATGTGATGTTTAGCCTCCTCTATGTAATGTTTAGCCTCCTCTATGTGATGTTTAGCCTCCTCTATGTAATGTTTAGCCTCCTCTATGTGATGTTTAGCCTCCTCTATGTAATGTTTAGCCTTCTCTATGTGATGTTTAGCCTCCTCTATGTGATGTTTAGCCTCCTCTATGTGATGTTTAGCCTCCTCTCTGTGATGTTTAGTGAATGCAATGTGAGCTAATGTAGTAGATGTGATAAATTAGACATTGTTTTATCCAATACTAGAGTAGAGAGACGGACGGAAATCCTTTGGCTACCTCTATATAATGAGAGAGATATGAACACAAAATGATTAGCTTAAAACTGCATAAAAAAAAATCTCTTAAAAATAATACTTTAACCCATGTGCTTTCCATGCAATGAGTTTAGAGTGAGAGAAAGGGGGGGGGGGATCTACAGTGTTTCATTTTATAGCATTCATACAAATGTTTATGTAAGCTTTAAGATCAAGAGTGACGTCACTAAACAAAAAGTCAACTCAAGCAAACATGAGGGGCGTTCTTGGCGGAGGTTTCTAGAGGGAAAAAACAAGCTCTGGAACAAGATCGAAAAGATGACTGAGAAGATGGCCGAGAAGATGACTGAAAAGATGACTGAGAAGATGACCGAGAAGATGACTGAAAAGATGACTGAGAAGATGACTGAAAAGATGACTGAGAAGATGACTGAGAAAATGATTGAAAAGATGACTGAAAAGATGACCGAAAAGATAGAAAAGATCAAATTCAAAGACAAACTTGTGACTTACAAATGGCTAAACTACCTCATTGTTATGGAGTGCGTCTTTCTATGGTGACTATTGGTTTGTGAATAATACAAGATAGGTGGCATTGTCATCACTTGGTCATAGGACACACGACCCCAGAACGAAAGACTGAAAGGTTGTGTTATTTGTAGTGAGTTAAGATTTTGTTCAAATATATTATTACCTAAGTCCGCAACAGTTATTTGATCTCATATCCACTTGATGTCGTCTACATTATTGTGAATTATATTTCATATATATTGTGTCAATAAAATACATGTCTGCTAACCTGGAGTCTATTAATAATTCTAAAAGTTGTGGTTGGAGAGTTCAGTATGTTAGTGTTCTCACGCACCTGCAACTCTAGGTGCGTGTGAGAAAGTATTTAGATAAGAACATTATAGTAGTACCAGAAGAGGTATCTACAACACACAGAGACATTCGCGTCATCACGCCTACAATAAAAACCAGGCCGTGACAATTCTAAATAAAGTTCTATTTAGTCTTGTTCACAAGGAAGTTAGTCAAGTTGTTTTTTTTTTGAAGTTTTATTAGTCAAGATATAGTGCGCGTACAGCGTTTTAGTGGCCTACCAGCAGTTTGGTGCTACAAGTCAAAGGACTTAGGTAATAATATATTTTAACACTGCAATAACACAACCTTTCAGTCTTTCGTTCTGGGGTCGTATGTCCTATGAACAAATGATGACAATGCCACCTATCTTTTAGCCTGTTTTTTTTCCCCCTTACCGCCATTGAGTAGGTCACTTCTGGGTCTATATCCTTCAATGCAGAAAGTAGTTACGTTCTACGTGAGCCCACGTGATAGCAGAGTGGTTCGCCAGGCTGATTCAGGCAACCCGTTCCATTCTCTAATGGCACTAGAAAGAAGGAGCCATTGTCTTTCATAGCTTTTTTTTTATAGGTTGTAATTTTTTTTATATTTGTAAACCTCGGCTCAGTGTTTTATGTCTCGTTGTCGCTTGAATATAAAGTAATTTTTTTTTCTCCCTACAGTTCAAGTCACAACGACGCGTCGATGACGTCATCACCTACGTCACTAACACATACAAGAAACAGTGGATATTTTTTTTTCTTCTTAAATTTCGGAACGCAACTTTCTACATAACATCAACCTGTCATCATGCATGTAGGATACGCCTTTGCCGCGGACTCTAAATGACTTCAATCTCCTTGGAGCTGGTGTTTTCAAGAAAATTTTTTTAAAAAAAGGTCTCTACTTCTGAAACAAAAATTTTCTTAAGAATGCAAGTCGACATGATGGAAGAACAGAGGGAACAGAGGGAACCAAAAGAACACCTACAATCATGTCAGGAACATTATCATCTATAATACGAGAACATTATATTCTATGACACTGAATGAAAAACGAATGGGTGACATTTCCTACACATTAATTATCAAACTTTGAATTTATTTGCAAAGGAAAAACTCTATCCTTTTTTTTTTTTTCAAAGCTGTCACACATACACAGATGTGCAAAATATTAATTTTCCAAAATCCAACATTTCCCAGCAACACGCAATCAGACAATTAAAGTTGTTCGTTTTTCCATGCTATCTCATTCTTTCCAATGTGTCTGTGCGCGCGTGTGTATTAGAAGGGAAGAGATTGTCCCAAACACTTCAGACTCCTCCATCTAACAGACTTGTAAAACGAACTTCTCATATGTCAAACGTTATATAATTATTTGGAAATGAAAATTAAAAAATTAGGTTTTAATCAAGACCTATCCAGTGGTATATTCAGTTTTCATTTTGCTCGTGTAACTCTTCTGTCAACAAGTTTGATATGATGCAAACACATTTAAATACTTTTAAAACGCTAGACTGCACTCACTGACTTGTTTACCTTTAGTTACCAGCAAACGCCTCGATATTTTCTAGTATTATAAAGTTAATGCCAACTTTGAACTGTTGTAGTGACACATTAGTACAACTCAGCACGATCTAGTTTATAGTTCCACACCCAGTGTGTAGGCCTGTGAATAAGGTAATGTCGCTTGAAGTTCCAAAAAACAAGCACCCTAATCAAGCCATACATACACGAACATTTCCAGAATTATACAGTTCGATTTCTTCATGAATAAATTTATGCTCACAATAAATCATGTCCATTGAAAGTTGTTTTTGTGTGTGTGTGTGTGTGCTTTGTTTTTGCCCATCGGATGAGCTCCGACTGAAATAAGTTGCTTGACGCAAATCCGCCCCTGAATAAAGTTAGCAGGACAGAGATGAATAAACTTACAGGGGCGTATCCGGGAAGTTCCGGGAAGAGTGCATCGTTTTGTGCGGCCAACCTTGAGATGATATGTAGGAGAACAATTACCCAGAATATCTTTTTTAAAAAAATATGACGTCATATCCTGAGATGAACTTGAAATGAAAGACGGACTCCAAAACACCACATGCAGTGCCGTACAAAATAGAAGCAGGTCTCACGAAATATTCCATAATGACAGATCATAGATATATTTATTCAGTGTGTGTGTGTGTGTGTGTGTGTCTGAGAGAGAGAGAGAGAGAGAGAGAGAGAGCTTAGAGTAAGAAACTAGCAGTGACAACAGGGTCAAAGCTAGATGGAATAGTGTATCCGAACCTAAGAAGACAATCATTTCGACTCATCACTGACTCAAATGTCCGCGTCTTAGTTAGAGGAAGACTTAATGGGAAGTCCTTGTCAGGATTGGAAACTCTTGGAAACTAAGTAACTCTTGGAAACTCTTGGAAACTAAGTAACTCTTGGAAACTAAGTAACTCTTGGAAACTAAGTAACTCTTGGAAATAAGTAATTCTTGGAAACTAAGTAACTCTTGGAACGTAACTCTTGGAAACTAAGTAACTCTTGGAAACTAAGTAACTCTTGGAAACTAAGTAACTCTTGGAAACTAAGTAACTCTTGGAAACTAAGTAACTCTTGGAAACTAAGTAACTCTTGGAAACTCTTGGAAACTAAGTAACTCTTGGAAACTAAGTAACTCTTGGAACTAAGTAACTCTTGGAAACTAAGTAACTCTTGGAAACTAAGTAACTCTTGGAAACTCTTGGAAACTAAGTAACTCTTGGAAACTAAGTAACTCTTGGAAACTCTTGGAAACTAAGTAACTCTTTGAAACTCTTGGAAACTAAGTAACTCTTGGAAACTAAGTAACTCTTGGAAACTAAGTCACTCTTGGAAATAAGTAACTCTTGGAAACTACGTAACTCTTGGAAACTAAGTAACTCTTGGAAACTACGTAACTCTTGGAAACTAAGTAACTCTTGGAAACTCTTGGAAACTAAGTAACTCTTGGAAACTAAGTAACTCTTGGAAACTAAGTAACTCTTGGAAACTAAGTAACTCTTGGAAACTCTTGGTATTGAAACGAAATCTTCAGCGCTTCACATTTACATCATTGTACGAGATGTGATAAAGAGTGAGACCCAGCAATTAAAATCCAAGCTTTTGATGGAGAAGAGTTTTACTCTACTGTTACGTTCTTCTCTCTCTCTCCTAATCAGGCGTTCTGTAAAACACTACTAAACACATCAACACATGAACACAAGAACCTGACAACAAGAGCTCCAAATAATCTGGTACTTTAATAATGGTCAATTAAAACAGCCAATAGGACACAATTGTCAATACATCAACACTAAAAATGCTATACTGTACATCACCGTACTAAACTAATAAACTCTACTGTCTCTATCTCTTCTGGACTTGTACATTCACTTCAGGACTCCAACAGGACCGACTTCATGGCAGACTAACAGTCCCGGTATACTCGCTGTCCTGTCCTAAATTGCACTGCCTTACGAACAATGTGTCTCTGGTCCACGCAGGCTTATGATCAGATGACAATAACCCGGGTCCTATTCACGTGCAAAGTTCATGCCAGTACTGTCCCTTGCCTTTCAATATAGCACGCCAAACTGTATTACTGGGTATCTGGAAATTTAGGCACCGGATAATTAGGCACCGGATAAATAGGCACCGGATATTTAGGCACCCGGAAATTTAGGCACCCGGATAATTAGGCACCTGGAAACTTAGGCACCGGATAATTGGGCACTTTTTGACAAGGCGGAAAATTAGGCACCGGATAATTAGGCACTCTTTAATTAGCGACTTAATTTTGAAAGTAGTTTTAAAATGTTAACGTATATGTTATCCTTATGCTATGGGCTATTGGTGACGTTATCAAAAAAAAAATAGCAACTATAACGATTCTAACTGAATTTTCATGATATAAAAGAAAAACTGTCAAAACGAGGAAAAAATGACAATCGTGAGAATGTGTGGAAAAAATGACTCCGGATTAATAGTCATTATAAAATATAGACCTCACAGTATTCAGGGGCGGGGAGGTAGAGTTGATTCTCTTCTCATTGCTTCCTGACCTTAGCTCTTTCCCCTTTACGCACTCCCACTAAAGGAGAGGATTTGTGGCGGGTAGATGTTGAACTAGGTCGTGAAAATGACGCAATGAGTCTCAAGGCTACACACTGGAGTACAGGGCAGTGTACAGCATTGAACATAACTGCTAAAATGGAAGTCTGGAGAAAATTGTCTTCTTATAGTGGGAATTGAAATGAGCAGGGTGGATTTGCGCGCGTTACTTATAGGAATTAAATATGTTCTCTTCTCTATCATAAACCAAATATATTTACTACAATTTTCGAGAAGGTATGATTCCCCCATTCCTTTTATGCTCAGTAGGCCTACCTTATACAATTATTTTTTTCTTCAGAATGAAAAAAAAAAAAAAACAACGACTAAAAAAGGTTTCATACACACATTATTAAACACACACACACACACACACATATTAAAAAAAACACAAAAAAAACACTAGTTTCCCTAACTTTCAAAACTGCCAATGAAATTTAACTATCTTCATTTCCCTTATATATATATTATTATTTTATTACTGTTCTTATTATTATGATGGTTTTAACAGAAATGTGTCTACCAAAGTTTTTGGAAAGCCTCTAAAATATAATCCCCAGACTTCCATTTGAACACGTTTGTGTTTCCATACCCTTTAGTCCAATGTGTAGCTTTCAGATTCACTACGTAACTTTTACGACTAAGTTTACATCTACCTGCGAGAAATCCTCTAATTTAAGTGAGAGTGTGTGCGCCCCCCCCCCCTCGCCCCGCCCATCCCATTTTAAGAGTACGACCCCTCCCTTTTCCACAAGCAGAGGGCGATTGCGATTATATTTATCACCAACACTCCCCGACATAATAAAAATATTTTATAATACTTTTTAATCCTAAGTATTTACATTAGCAACTAAATATTTACACAATTTGCATAATCATCAATTTAAAAAAACTCACCAGTCAACCTTAGTGGTTGGTGATGGACGGAAGCAATGAGCGGAGTATCATCTCTACCAACCCTCCCCTGAATCCTGTGATGTCTATATTATATACTCAGGAGTCTTTTGTTTCCACACATTCTCATGATTGTCATTTTTTCCCATTTTGTTTCAACTTTTCTTTAGCTAGAATCGTTATAGTTGCTATTTTTTATAACGTCACCGATAGCCCATAGCCTAAGGATAACATATACGTTAACATTTTAAAACTACTTTCAAAATTAAGGTCGCTAATTAAAGAGTGCCTAATTATCCGGTGCCTAATTTTCCGCCTTGTCAAAAAGTGCCTAATTATCCGGTGCCTAATTATCCGGGTGCCTAAATTTCCGGGTGCCTAAATATCCGGGTGCCTAATTATCCGGGTGCCTAAATTTCCGGGTGCCTAAATATCCGGGTGCCTAAATTTCAGGGTGCCTAAATATCCGGTGCCTAAATATCCGTAAATACGCGGTGCCTAAATATCCGGTGCCTAAATTTCCTAAATTCGTATTACTGGCCTGTGTCACATATGTCAGCTGATCACACACAGTTAACCCTATCGCGTCGCGAATAGGGTTACAATACTTTGTGACATTGCATCAAACTAGCAGTGAAATTCTAGGATGGCAGCCTCGTATTCAGGAAGAGAGCCTCGTATTCAGGAAGAGAGCCTAGTAATCATATTTGATATTTTAGGTTTTTGGTACATCAGCACATTTTAGTGCAATTTAGGCCATGTCGTGCCCTCTTGTATTCAGGATGAGAGCGGTATTCGTGCACAACTCAAAAGTTTGTGTCGGGATAAGGGTATCAGAACTATAGTCACACCCCCTTTGGTTGACTTGAAACTGGACTGCCACATTTATTTACCGAAGTCAACGGCAGTGCCTGGTATTTGAGCGCTAACACTCTGCAAATAAAATCGAGGGAACTCAATGATCTCACATAGTGATAACATTGTACCGTAGTATGTGCAACGGAAGGGTTTGATTTAAAAAGTTGCAGACTTCAACACTACAAAACTAGTCCAATTTTTTTTTTTTTTTAAAGGGAGACAACCCGAGGATGAAAATAATTTTTTACAAATTTATACTTTATTTTTCCAATTATTTTTCTTTATTTGATTGTAATAGGAAAATATAAAAGCATGAAGAGAAATATTCGACCCAAGAAAAAAAATAAAGAAATATTAAAAACAAAATAAATTTTTAAAATGTATTTCTGTCATTTTACCGTTATTGCACTCTGAGACATTTTAGAGTCTCCCGAGGCCCAAGACGAAAGGTTTAAATTCTGTCATTAGCTTCATGTCAATGACTTAGACATAGTAACATTATATAATGAAGAAAACACTGTAAAAGTTTTCCGTTATTATAACATACGATATATGTATTATCTTCGGAGGTCGATATTCAGTCGACATATAATGTAAGCAAACTAAAGGAAGGATGTTCTGCGTTCTAGTGTTAGGACACCTCGAGATCCACTAAAAGAGCATGAGTTCTAGAATAACCTAGATGGTTTAAGATCTCTAGACATGTGAACAGGACAAGATTGAGATTAGAGATGCGATTTAAATCAAATAAAGTACATCATTATAGACCCAGGGATACTCAAAGAACTAACTGGTAGGCAAGGCCGGCCCTAACAAATGCGGGGCCCTACGCGAAACGGATCGCGCGGGGTCCAGTCTGGGTAGGGATATTAATGATAAGTGAAAATTAAGATTTGGTATTAGAAACTACATTCGTCTTCGCATTTTAATTATAGTTTACTAATTACAAAATCGTGATCAAATTAAAAAAAAATATCGCTTTTGATTTTTTTCAAAATAAATTTAGAAAGATTTTGATCTATATTTATATGCCAGTGACTACTTAAGTAAATAAAGCAATGTAACTTAAAATTCGCCAATACATATTTATTAAATAAAAGCTGACAATGCTTTTTTTTTAAATTGGCGTTTTCCATATTGAATGACACCCCAAAAAGACAATTTTTGTCTATTTTTCTGGAGATTTACTGGAACATGTAAAAAAAACGGAAACCCTGTTATAAGTATTAATGGTTTAATTTAAAAATTTACAACTATAAATAGCGCAGGGCCTATGAAAGAGCGGGGCCCACTGCAGCCGCATAAGTTGGTAGGGATATAGTTGTGTAGAATTTAAAATCAAAATCAAGTGCCGAAGATGTTCAAATAACTGACAGGTTGAGATACAGGTGTGCTGAATTCATAAGAGGGCTCTGACGAAAGACAGGTTTAGATAGAGTTGTCCTGCATGTAAGATAACTCTGAAGAAAGACAGGTTTAGATAAAGTTGTCCTGCATGTAAGATAACTCTGAAGAAAGGTTTAGATTAGAGTTGTCCTGCATGTAAGATAACTCTGAAGAAAGACAAGTTTAGATTAGAGTTGTCCTGCATGTAAGATAACTCTGAAGAAAAAGAACACAAAAAAATCTATATGTCAGAATGATCCACAAAATGAAACTAATAGGATGACGCTAGTGCACAATTAGTTGAGTCCTTGACTAGCTAGTGTACAATTAGTTGAGTCCTTGACTAGCTAGTGTACAATTAGTTGAGTTCTTGACTAGCTAGTGTACAATTAGTTGAGTCCTTGACTAGCTAGTTTACAATTAGTTGAGTCCTTGACTAGCTAGTGTAAAATTAGTTGAGTTCTTGACTAGCTAGTGTACAATTAGTTGAGTCCTTGACTAGCTAGTGTACAATTAGTTGAGTCCTTGACTAGCTAGTGTACAATTAGTTGAGTCCTTGACTAGCTAGTGTACAATGGTGAGCATCTAGGACTTAAAGACATTTTGTGGTACAGAGGAATCAACTACTAAATGAACAACCAAAAGTTTTTATGACTCTGACTCAGCAAGACAACTTTGGCATCTTAAGTTAAAAAAAAAATACCCAAAAGTTTCCAAAGCAAGAAGACAATAACGCGTCATGTTTTGAAAACTCTAACCCAGGGGTTCTCAACCTGTGGATCGCGACCCCCTTGGGGGTCGATTGACGATTTGCGAGGGGTCACCTAAGACCATCGAAAATATGGATTGTTATTGTCTATTCTTCTATTGCTGTATGTGTGTGTGAGTGTGGGGGGAGGGGGGGTCGCGGTAGAGTGAGGGATTGTAAAAAGGGGTCGCCGAGCATAAAACGTTGAGAACCGCTGCACTCTAACCCTATAAATACGTAAAAACAAATCGTATTGAAATGCTAGTCAAATCCGATAACAACTTGAATAACTAAGAAATGCGCATGCGTAGGAAGTAGACCATTTTTGACAAAGGAAGTTAAGTCGTACAAGAATAAACAACGTGTTTAAGATATTCACTTTCCAAAAAAAAAAAATATAAACCTGAATTTCAGTTTGAGTCGGATCTACTTGCTGACAACAGACAAATCAATACATGTGCAATATTTTAAAGATTTTATTTCTTCCCCCCTCCTTTTTCCGGAACATTCTCGAGCGTCGACGACATAAAAGGGGAGACAATTGCCATCTGCTATCTAACTTCTGCTATCATTTCAACTTCTGCGCCTCAGTTAAACACTTTATGTGGCTCCATTAGATGTACATGATATATAGGTCAGAATACTCGGATTGAAATACTCGGCACTTAGAACAAAAATTAAAAAAAAAAAGAGATTTAAAAAGGCTGAAATAAAAAAAGAGTTTCATTTCAAACCGGGAACTCTAGATCTAGATCAGTGGCGTAGCTGGGGGGGGGGAGAATGTGAAAATCCCCCCAGGTCCCCACTTGAAAGGGGCCCCCAAATGAGTGTTTTTTACATTAAAAATTAAATATTACGCAAAATGCTGGAGCCCCCCAAAGAGGTCAAGCACCGGGCTCCCAAAGGATGGAAAATTCCCTATCTACGCCCCTGATCTAGATTCTTCGAATTCAACTGCTTGGTTAAATAGCACTCTCCTGTTACTGTTATCTTCTGCCATTACAGACTGCACACATTGTAACATGGGAAGGAAGACGTTAATGAATGTGCGTCTCCTAATTGTGAGTGACAATAAAATTTTGTATGCACTTGTATCTTGTACAAAGAAAACTCACAAAAACGCACATTCCTCGTCCCATATGCTAGGACAAATTTGTACAAATACTCCTTCTTCCCTAGTGCTATTAGAGCATGGAATGGGGTTGCCTGAGCTAGCCAGGAAAACCAGTGACTTGGCAGAATTTAAGTCATTGGTTAATATGCATGACTAAATGCATGACGCGTAGGACGTAATCATCTTCTTTTTTTGAAGTAACGTCTGTATAAGATAAGATAAGATAAAGCTCGTTAACTTAGAAGAGGCAGGCTTAAAGGGAAACTCCGATGGTTTTTCCAATTTGAGTTTGTGACATATTTAAATTCTGCGTAAAAAGTTGTAATAGTAAAACATTTTACCTTTTTACAAAAAAAAAAAAAAATCTTAGAAACATTTATATTTAATAACTGTACATTCTTGACATCTTTTTTTTTTTTTTTAAAAAATGATTCTTTGATTTAGCTTTTAGGTTAGGCATACGTCACTTGCCTCAACAATACTGAAAGCGAATCTAGATCTAACCAATCGTATTGCTTCATTCTTACAGTGGATGTTAGGTTTAGTGAAGGCCTGGTCCATAGCTATGATACTCACTGGAACAGTTATATTAAGATCTAAAAGTATTGGGGTAACCAATTTCAGAAGGGAAAAAAAAGTAACATTTTCATCTACACCCCTCCCTGTCCCAAAAAGTAAACAGATCGTGTGTCTGACAGATTCTAACACACTGGTCAGTGTAAGGTTAGCCTAGAACTTTGGTAGGCTACGCGAGTCATGACCGGACGACCACGCGATAGTATTTGTTGTATGCTGAGTGGTCAAGCGAGACATACTGCCATAGTTAGTCAAGCATGTAGATCTATTCTTAATACGTATTTTGTTTTTTTTTATGCTTACAAGGTCTAGATGTAACTGCATAGTCCTAGGACTATTTTGTTACGAGATAAGATTGTAAACTTTACTGTAAAATGTTTTACATGTTTCGGATATTTCCTTCAGAGTTGAAGATAGTTTACTTCCTAGTCCAAACCTCCCGCAGGACGACGGGGGATGGGAGCGGGCAGGATTTGAACCCTCGACCATCGATAAATCCGAACGACAGTCCAGCGCGTAAACCGCACGACCAGGCAGCCATCCACTACAAAGTAAATGAAAGGAAGACATTTTTCTGAAGATTTTAATCAAAGGGGGCAAAAATAAACATATATAAATAAATCCTTTTTTATTTTGCAAAAATGTTAGTACTAAACATTTTTCATAGATATGTGGTGCCGAAACATATAATAGATACCATCATACCAGTCGGTACTACTGAGATCTAGGTCTACATCTGCAATCATATAGAGCTACTCAGAGCATCATAAAAAAAAAACTCTAGGGGGGGAAAAAGCATTTTCCTCCACACTCCTCCCTTCCGAAAAAGTAAATAGGCTGGAGTCTAGCAGATGTTAACAACCTGGTCAGATCTACGTAGGCTACACATTTAGGCCATTCTGACGACGCATAGAAACCAGTTAAAGGTCTGGCCGTTTTGGATGCGCAGAAAAATTATGTCAGAAAATCACTCACTAAGTTATTATTGAAAATAAAATTAAAATCACAAGGGAAATAAATCATTGTTAGGCAGACAGAATATAAATGTGTACGAAATAAACAGGAATGGAGAGTTTGAAAACGAAAGTAGACCTTAATCTGCTGTAGGTAAAAAAATATTCGTTGAAAAAAAGGTCTGGGTGTATTGTATTAAAACGTCTGGAGAAATCAAAAGAAATGTTTTGGGTATTGAGGGACAAAAATGACGAATGATCTATTTCAGGCTTCTGGGTTTACAATGAATTCCCATTATGTAATGTGATCTCCAGTGGCGTAGCAAGGTAGTCGTGGGCCCGGGTTCAAGTATACGTTTGTGGGCCCCCACTTCCCTACACTGAGTAAAATAAAAACAAATCTCGCCATCAAGTAAGCATCGGTACATTTCAAAACAAAACATTCTTTTGTCGGTACTACTTTCTAGAAGTAATGGAGTCATTACATTCAATGCACTTCTTAGACGCTTACTTAGACTTAGGTCCACCCTCGACGTTCCATGCAGAAATCGGTCTCAAGCAAAAATCGGTCTCAAGCAGAAATCAGTCTCAAGCAGATAAGAAATCTGTCTAAGTCTAAAGCAGAAATCGGTCTCAATGGTAATCATCGCGTTTACATTCATTTGTTATGAGCTTTTTTTTTTCTTGGCTCTATCTCTGTTAGCACTATAATAAGACAAAGTAAATTATCTAAGGATTGATACATTGACATTTTTACAGTCGAAAACGTTTGTTTTCAATTTTTTAAAGTACCTTTGTGGGCCCCCTATTCATCATGGTTCATTGAACCCTTTCGCACCATGGATGCTACGCCTCTGGTGACCACAGCGCCTCTGGTGACCACAGCGCCTCTGGTGACCACAGCGCTCACTTTGATCAAGTGTTGTTTGTCTTATAAGTAATGATGTCCAAGTGAAGTTCCTCTTTCAGACCTTGCTGTCAATGGGGCAGATGGTGTAAAGGACAACTGCTTCTGTGGACTACTGCTAACGAGGATGCAATGTGGCCAGCACAACGATAAACCACCTTTACTAGTCCCCAACTAATGTCATTGAAGCTGAATGGACTCGGAGGCGCCCTAAAGATCCTGAGATTAAAAAAAAATAATCTTCACAAGGATTTGAACCCAGGACCCCTGGTTCGGAAGCCAAGCCCTTCATTACACAGCCACTGTGCCTACAAACGATGTTCAAAGCTGAAGACATTTTTTTCCCAATCCATTTTCCCAATTAACTGATTGCTGCAACAATAATCGACCCCCGAGATGTTCAAATACATGACTGACTGACTGACTGACTGACTATTAAATCTCACAATCAAGTATCCATCCATAATTCATTTGTTTATCTCACTCAAAAACATATTTAAAAAAAAAACAACAACTGATGACGTCACTAGGGTGTTTAATTACAACTTTTTCATTAACCTTTAGTTTATGATTGCAAAGATCAAAGCTGTTAGAAAAATTACCAGAAATGCTCTTTACTACTACTACTATATGTCAGACTAACTTGAATTAACATTCATTAAACAAACTTGTATTCCAAACATACTGAAAATATTTACGCAAAAAAAAAAAAAAAAAAACAGTGCAAAAAGTTTGTTAGAATTATGTCTTTAAGTTCTTTTTTTTTAAAATTACATTTTAAACCCTATCTTGGACTTCACAAGGGCAGTGCTCCTCAAACTGTGGTCTGCGAATCTTGAGATAACCATTAGATGAAAGATGAAAATTATATGCAATTAAAATCACTTCTTCAATAAAAGACAGTTTATCAGATCGGATAATTTGAAAAATAATCAACTAACCCTTCACAATCATTTAAAATGTTTATTACGTACAATTCAAAGATGAGATAAACCAAAGATTTGACACATTTTTTCATTTAATATTACCGACTGGGTATTGCACCTTTAATCAGGTGGAGAAAGTCAGATTGGAATCACAGATTAATCCAAACTAATGCAGGAGAAGCTTATGGAAATTACCATAAACAAGGAAGTTTGTTTGTGACTAGGCAACAATAATGACAGCAAGGCTCAAGATTTAAATAAACAAGAGGGGAAAATGTGGAGAGATTATCTGTAGAGAATTTGGACATCATTCGTTTTCTGTTAAATCAGAATCTGGCACTCCGTGGGCATTGCAAACGAGTTGAAGAAGATTTGGCAGTACAAAATCAAAGAAATATCCTGGAGTGAAATTACTAAATACGATCCATTCCTGAGAGACCGAATATGTACATGTCCCAACAAAATAAAAATGAATTTATTGTAATATAAGTGCTCAAGAAAACAAATAAAAAATCATACAGAAAGTTTAAAAAGCAAATATTTCTTGATTATTTTCCACAGTACACCTAACATCTAAAATCAAGATACAAATTTTATGTTACATTGTCATGCAGAACCTCAAAAGGCAAAAAAAGATGAAGATAGATTTTCTATCACCACACAAGAAAGAGCTCCTGATGGAAATATCTTCCTTGGACGTATTGTTCATGAAATGATAACCCCCATAAGAACAACGTCATGATAAATATGAATTTTAGTACTCTTCATTGAATCCTCAGATGGAAATCAATCTCGAAGGTTCTCCAAGCGACAAAGACAAAAGCGAATTTTGTCTGGGGGCTTCAGGTAATTGTCAGTTTCTCCAGAAGTCTCTGAACTTCCAAAACAAGAATCTATTGAGCTTTAGAGTTTAATACCTTGATTCGCATATTTTTTACTATTGTGGTAAGTGTGGCTACTTGCAAGTTTTCACAAACATACTTTGATGAAGAAATACTTAAAATCAATGATGACGAATTTACAATTTACTAATTTTGCAATTTCGTCAATTGAACTAGACCTAGTGGAAAAAAACTGATTTCAATAAAATTATCTATAGTTTGCCGGCGAAAAACCATGTGAGATTCACTTGTATTATTTTATTTTTTTTGTAAAATCGATTCTTTGCAAAATAGCAATGCTTAAATAACGAAAACACTTTATTTCAAAATTATAAACTTTTCGTTGTTTTAAAACTTTTTTTTTGGAGGGCATAATGAGGAACCACTGCACAGGGCATCAATTACCCTAGCTACGCCACTGGTCTGTAGTAAAGATTTGACTATATAAAGGGGTCCCCGGGTCAAAAAATTTTGAGAATCTCTACACTAGAGTAACTCAAAGTTCTCTCACAGACCCTCTTGTTGTTAAGGGGAGTGAAAATACTTTTTTTTCCATCTATGGAGGCATCACAGAAAAACGTTTGAGAAACACTGATATCCACTATATTTGTAAAAAGCTTAAAAATGATTGTACAGTGTATCCAATTATAAAGGTTTTATGCAAATTAAAGAATCCTTTGTGATAATAAAATTTCTTTTATTATTATTACAATTAAATTGCAACAGAATAAATCTGATTGGGTATATCACTCGTAAAAGAATCAATAAAGTCAGAAACAATCAAATAAAACATCCAACCAATGTCTAGTGGTCTCAAAGTCTACATAATAAATGTGTTTGAGTCAATAAGGTTTTGTCACTGAGTCCTATGATTAATGAGAAAATGTCAATATTCAATGGTTATAAACCTTACAGCTCTTTTTGTGTATCTGGTCTAGTTTCTTTATGTTTTATTGAATTGAAGTATCTCAAATAGAAGACGATTATTAATCTAGGTTAGAAAAAAATAAATTAAGTAAATCTCTCTCTAAAATGGCAACAATCAGGAAAGTTTGTAAAAATGTTTTGTAAAATGTTTTACATATTTCTGATGTTCCTTCAGAGTTGAAGATAATTTACTTTCTAGTTCAAACCTCCCGCAGGATGACGGGAGATGGGAGTGGGCAGGGTTTCAACCCGGGGACTATCAATATACCTGAATAATATTCCAGCTCGCAAATCGCTCGACCAGGGAGCTAAGTTATTTTTTTGTGAAAAAAGCTCTATAAACATAAGTAGAAAACTAGGTCTTCCTACTGCTACACTATGAACAAATGGATTCAGTTCCTTGGTTTCATAAGAAAGCTTTTGTAACTTTAAACAAGGAGAGAATTTCTAGAACATGAAATAAAATATTGAACCTCAAAACATATAATCATATAGACTGTGGATAAGACAAGGAAAAAAAGAATTTCAACAAGGTTCAAATGAACAAGAATCAAATTGATGACTACTCACCATTCATCTCTCTCATTGCTCTTGTGAAGTCAAGCGGATCTTTAAAACTGACAAAGCCATAGCCTTTCGTTTTGTTGGTGCGTCTGTCTCTGACAACTTTGGCTTTCAGAAAGCTGGGATATTTGTTGAAGGCTCGAACCAAAGTCTCGTCTGTAACTTCATTGCCAAGGTCACCACAGAACATCCTGAAGTCATCTAGAGTATATAAATCATAATTTTTTTATATATTTAATGAGCAAATCTGCTCTAAAACAACTTAAATCTTAAAGAAAAATATACCCAAAACAAAACAGGGGCACAAGATCTAGACAAAGTGGTGAGCTACTCTTGGTTGAGGACATAATCTGAAAAGTTTTTAAGAGCTTGGCTTCTGAACCAAAAGATCACGGTTTTATATTTTGGTGAGGACTGGGATTTTGAATTTCAAGATTTCTAGGATACTCCTGAGTCCAGCCAACTCTAACGGTTACCTGACATTAGTTGGGGAAAGTAAAGCCAGTTGGTCATTGTGCTGGCCACATGACAACCTCTATAGAGAAAAAGATGACCTACACATCATCTGCCCTATTGATCACAAGATCTGAAAGGGATACTATACTTTTTATTTTCTTTAATAAACTTGTTGCATAATCTGACAGTTCTCTCTCCATGTTTACTGTGAATGTGAGGAGAAAGTTCTTCTCTCCTTCTTATCAGAAAGTTTCTACTCAAGCCAGTTCACTCCTTAACATTGACTAATCAGCTTTTCTATCTCAGCCTTTTCCTCCAGAGCACCTAGAAGCAACATTTTGGTCATTTAATTAGAGTTAACAATGTGTCTGGACCAACCCAGTCTACGTGGCTTTACAGACTGACAAACACCTCTCTTTTTTTTTCTCTCGCAAAAAGTGACATTTTTTTTGCATGACAAACCTGGTTCTTGTTTCTTTTACCTAAGAATCTTTTTATAACATTTGCATTTCAAGGCTTGAATTGTTTCTTTAACATTCAACATTTGGGACCAAATAAAAGAGATGAAACTATCAGAGATGAGCACAACTTAAATGTTGATGCTGATAGTACACTACCAAACTCTCTCAAACAATGAAAGATGCTGGTCTGAGGTGTGTTGTTACCTCATGCAAAGACCCTCTATCTCTTGAATTTAACCCTAAATATCTGAATGTGTCAACTATCTTATGTGTTTGGCTGTCAAGTTTTATTAGAGAGCCTCTATCTCTTGAATTTAACCCTAAATATCTGAATGTGTCAGCTATCTTATGTGTTTGGCTGTCAAGTTTTATTAGAGAGCATCTAGTATTGTCTACACCACCAAACAAAAAATAATAATAATTCAACTAAATAGTTTAACATTGGAACTAAACTTAAGAACCCTTCAATTAGGGTCTAGTAGGTTTGACATAACAGAATATTTCGTACTTTCTCCTAATTGGGTGTCGTGACTGAGTGGAACAGAACATTATGTTGTATTTCAATGATGGATTAAATAAAGGTAGGTCTTTTAAAAAATATTTGACAGTGTCGTCAAATCTTTAATAGATCTTAATCATTAACTTTCCATGTTTGGAATTACAACACAATCCCTTAAATGTTTATAAGTTGGTAGTCAGTAAACTGAATAAAATGAGTTAAGTGGCTTTCTACATTGTATTACTACATACATTTAGTCACTTAAATAGCGTCAAGAAAACAGTCAATATTCAGTGGCTGCCAGCTAGTTCCTACTTTACCTTGTGCCCATTCCGCTAAAGTTGGATCCTCCCAAACCGTATTTGCTGCGAGGCGTATAAATTTTTTTTCTTTTTTCTTTTTCTCCTTTTTGCCTGGTACAGGTGCACCAGTTGACACAGGAGCTGCAGAGGCCGGCGTGGCAGCCATGATACCACCAACAAGAGTGCTCTCTGGGACGATCTCCATATCCGCGACGGATTTATCCTCAACCGCAGCTGCAGCAGTTGGGCCAGCAGTGGACTCTTTCGTTAGCTGGCTCTGGTTAACTAAATAAATAATACAGAAGTATAATTGAATAATAACAATGTGAGAAGTAAAATACTTAATGACAATTTTTATTGGTTCTAATATTTCAAAAGACCTTCCAGGGAAAAATGAATGGCCCTGTCATTGAAAGAGAATCTAGTCAAGGCAAAAGACAGATCAAGTGTGGTGCTTTACAGTCCAACAGTCTAAGGGTAAAGTGAAGGAGACTATTTTAAATACAGCCCAATTTCTTTTAGAACAGTGATGCTCAACCTAATTTGACCTGCGGGCCATTTTTACTTGAGACACGTGTGTTGCAGGCCACATCAACAAAATGGCAAAATATGAAACCAAAATTCACCTGAAACCATTTGAAACTATTGGATCCAGTTCTTACATTAATTAATGGGATAGTTAAATTCTATCATTTTTTACGCGTCTAAAAATGTTGCTTCATTTCTACTTAAAATGAGAGCAGCAATGTAGCTACCTTTACCACCAACTATTTTCTTGTCTCTTTTTGGTCAAATCTCTAGGCTTAGTTTAACCAATCTTTTATACGCGGCTCAAACCAAGAAGGCCTTCATATTTGTTTTATAATGCCACTGTATATGTTGTTGTTTTTTTAAACATCCAGACTTTCTTTACAAACAAAACATGCTGGCTTATTATCATGTTCCACAAAAAAGATCCATTCCCTTTTCCGGGTAGAGTCTACATTCAGAGTTCCATTTCACAAACTCACACTCGTTAAAGGTCATGGTACCAATCCATCTGAGAAAAACCGAGGGCCCTAACAAAGGTAAAGATATATTTTCAACTTTTTTTGAAGAGGGGAGAATTTATTTCTTTTTGTGATGACTTTTCGGCGGGCCGGATGCAACCATGTCACAAGCCGGTTCTTTGGGCATCACTGTTTTAGAAGAACAGACCCACCTTGTTAATATATTTATCCTGATTTAAAAATAAATCAAATTTCTAATATGTAATATGTGAAGTCAAACGCATGTCTATATTTGAACTAAAAAATTGCCCATTAAAAAAAATATATATAGCAATTTGCTTTGCTTTATTCAACCCTTTATTGTAAAATATATCTTCAGTGTCCATGTAGGATATATACTTCATTGTGCAGTTGCTTTACTCTTGTCACAGTTCCCCCTTGTCTGGCCAGCATAGCATTAAAAAAAAATGTTTTGTAAAAATTTCTAACGTTCCTTCATCCTGCTCCGAACTTCCCACAGGACGACGGGGCGATGGCAGTGGGCAGGGTATGAACCCGGCACCATCGACAAGTCTGAATGACAGTCCAGTGTGCATACCGCACGACCAGGCAACTTTCTATTATATGCCTGTGAGAATAAAGCTGGTGATAGTCAGTAAAATCCTAGTCAAGAGATAAAGCAGAGAGCAAGGTTGCACATCATTCAATTATAATTTCGTAATGATTTTAGAATTTCCATGAATGGAAGACCAACCAATAACCTCAAAAACAATAACTTCTAAGGTGACGAAGAAGAGAAGTTTGAAAGTTACTGAATCATTTAGTAATAACTGTACAGTTTCTGTTAATGGTAGACTAATCATTCACCTGATTTCTTCTCTCCATCTTCCTCTGCTTCAGATCCAAGCCTCTTCTTCTTCTTCTTTTTCTTATCTTTTTTGATGTCCACTGTAATGACCGGTGCCGCTGAGTAGACAACTTTAGGTGGTTCTGTGACTGTCGGTTTGGCCATGACCTGAATTCATCATTGAGAAAGAAGTTTGAGACTAAATAGTGTTTATATTTTTATTACATACACTAGATATTTTTTTTAAAAAGTGTACACTTTCAAAAGCTAATAGTAAATCATTATTTTATTAAGTTGAATTGATAGAACAATAAGCAAGGATCAAGAATCAAGAAAAATTCTATCAAGTTAAACAAAAGAAAGAGCTGAAAAAAGATTAAAACTAAAGATGGATCGATAGGATAGCTTTTAGTTTGTAGCTGTCATTGAGAGAAATGGTTATCAAAGGTCATATGAATTTCGCTAGACATATCCTAAGGCTAGGTGAAACTCGTGGACCAAAGTCAGCACAAACATGGAAAGCAAAAAGATGAAAGTCATCCATGTATAATGTAAAATCCATGGACACCAGATGGGAAGAGGCTGAGGAAGTCACCTAGGATTGATCTCCCTAGAGAGAAAGCTTGCCACCCTGTGCGCTGTACGGCATGGAAGATCTAAATCTAAGTAAAGGAGCACAGGGGACGCATCCTAGTAAAAAAAATATAATTCAGAAGCTTTCAACTTTAAAAAAAAATGTTTTGTAGCAACTCAGTAGTTGCACCGGTCAGAGTTAATCATAAGTTTTATTTATTTAACAGAAATCTTATGTTCTTAAAAAAATTCACAGGTTGAAGAAACCACAGCAAAAAGTTTTAGCATCTTATAGTTATTTAAAACATCAACAATGTCTACATATTGATAAATGGAACTGTCTTTTAAAAAAAGTAAGATACATCAAAATTAAGTTAATAGATATAACCTAAAAATGGACCAGTTTTACCCCAACTTCAGAAAAAGATGAATGTTACAAGCTATCTAGATGATCAATGAAAAACTTTTGGCCTTTGATCATGACAATACAGAATGAGAAAACATGTTTCAGACGCCGAAAATTGGATCTCTGAAAAAATGTGTTTATCTCCAGAAAATGCTGACCAAGTACTTCAAATAGGGAGACTTTATCGAGAGACTTGAACTGACCCCTTACACCCATTAGAAAAAAATTGATAGAGAGCTGCCTGATCTGGAAACCACAGTGCAGTTATCTGAACCCGTCCACATGAAAAGAGAACACAGAAGTTAAATACATTTTTTAAACTAAACAATTAACTTTAACATTATATTAACTTTAGATAACTTGAATAAGCAAATATTTTAAAAATATACTTTAATACTAAGAAAGAAAAAAAAAAGCTACATTTAAAGCCTACTTACTTCCATAGCTGGGGCCAAATATTTGTAAAATATACTTTAATACTAAGAAAGAAAAACAAAACTAAATTTCAAGCCTACTTACTTCCATAGCTGGTGCCATAAAGGGCATGCCCCCACCTTCCATTCCAGGTGGTCTTGGAGGTGCCATTGGACCTTGCATTCCCATTGGAGGTCTTTGTGGAGCCATTGGACCAGGCCCACCCATCATAGGTCTTGGTGGGCCCATAAAAGGGCCAGGTCCACCCATTCGCATTGGAGGCCTAGGAAAAGGTGGCCGGTTTCCCGGTGGCGGTAATCTGTGTCGCAGCTGAGGAGGCATGAAAGCAGGCCTTACCACAGGGGGCCCCTCACCTGGCCCATAAGGCTTGAAAGACAATGTGGACTCTTCTACTTCCTCAGGCTCAGGAGGTGGGGGAGGTGGTGGAGCAAACACTGTCAGACAAAAAATAGATGAAACATGTAAAAATATGTATTTTTACAAGTTGGGATTGCAATTAATTTTTAGATCCACACCATGAGTCATACAGTATTTCCTAAAGAAGGAAACTGACCATTTCTTCTTCTTCGCTCTCATTTGACATGTTAGTGGGTTCAGATCAGTAATCTTATATCTGAGATGAACCGTGCAGGGGTTTCCAGATCAATCAGTTCTCCATATTGTTTTTCTTCTATAAGAGGGTTTTGGGGCCAGAGTCTTGTTTTTGATATAGTAAAAACTGACCATGATTAGAAGGAGTTTTATGTTATCAAAGCCATCAGAATTTCCCAATTGTCATGGAAAGAGATAGAAGTATAAAATGAGTCCACAAAGTTTTTTTGAGAGAGAAATTAGGAAAATAGTAGTTTTAACTAGGAAAGCATAACTCTCTTTTCATTTATTGATGGCCATTTATGTATCCTATATCTTGTTATCAGTTACTAGCTGTAATACAGCATATTGACATCAATGACTGATAGTGTTTCCTTGCTGTGAGAGCAAAGTGTACATTTTCATCCTGTGGGCAAGGGACTGGACCGGGGTTTGCATGTTAGCCTGCGATTAAACTCTGAAGACAACTGCAGAGCCATTTCAGAAGAGTAATATGGGGGCAAACTGTGACAAGTACGATGACATTCCTGATAAAAAACATTAGCACAGATTTAAGTTTTTAATTCTAGATGTAGATAGATTTAATAAATTTGAATAGCTATGGTGAAGTTTGAAATTGTTAGCTGCTGTCCAGGGGGTTAAATTAAAACCAAAAGTAGTAACAATTACAATTTTTAGTTAAAACTGTAAACTGACAAGTGCTAATATGTTTTTTTTTAACTTAAAATTAACTCAAACTTGTCGCCTATAATAAGATCTATACCATAAAATAAATAATACATAAGATATTTGATCACTTGACAGCTAATTGGCAAAGTAAGGTTTCAAAATATTTATTTTACTTCATTACCCAAGTGAACATTTTAAATATACATTTACCTTAACCATAACATTTTTGTTTAACTAATACAAGTGTATGAAATTATCAGTTTCAGACATTCCTTATGAAAAGACTGGACTGGATTGATAGCAAAAAGGTTTGAACCCAGACAACCAAGAAGACAGTCCTAATTTCTTACCATATGGCCAATTTAGTCCAGTTGTGCATATATATGCTTTGTAGTCATTTTTTGTGTAGCAGGCACATGTTTGGTGACAATAAATTTAGATAGCTCTTTTTTTTTTTTTTTTAAATTCGTTAGCTTTTAAAATACGAAAAAAAATTCTTACTATTAACTAAAGCCATGTCTCCTAAAAGTGGAGGCCCCTGCCTTGGGGGAAGTCTGTTTGTTTGCACCGGAGGAGGTGGTGGGGGCGGAGGTGCTATTAACGGCCCTTGAGGCCGCCCTGGTCTTTCATCAATGTCATGAAACTCATTTTCTTCCTCCTCGTCATTGTGAAACTTTCTTTTTTGGCCATGTTTGAAATCCTCATTGCGAATCCTGAAATCTTCATCCCTGAATGAGTCTGTATTTGGTTCATGCTCCTCTTGAGTTCTCTGTTGCTGAAGTCGTGTAGTTTCTTGGCGAAGGGAGGTTAACTGAGCCTGGACTCTGTCGTATGTGTTGGCCCCTAGTATGAAACCTTGAGATGGAGCGGACTGGCCCCCTGGTCCTTGAATCTCCATCTCAAACCTGTGAATCCAAAACATTATTATAATTACAGAATTGAAAATTGGGTAAAATACCAGTACAGAAAACAAATGTAATACCAGTAAATAATTATATTACACAAGTGTTCTGAATTCAGACTCTTTTGATCTTCAAAATTTTTTAAATTTCTCTTAAAACTTTGTGTTAGATTATTCAATGTTTACCTCAGAAGGGTAATGTTTACTATCAGAATACCTTTAAAAAATATGGACCTCCAAATGTTACTATTATTATGAGTCACTATTTCACACAGAAAGAAAAGTTTGCCATTGCGTGTCCAATCAAGCATGTCAATTCCCATGGTGGGCAGTTTTTGCAGGGGTATTTGTAGAATGAATGTGAAGGCTGGTCCTATTTGTTTTCAAACACATATTATATTAAACTTTAGCTATTTGTTTGTTTTGCAAAATGTTTAATTTATATGTTTTCAGATGTTCCTTAAGAGTTGAAGAAAATCTACATTCTAGACCTAGCCCAAACACCCCCATAGAATGACCAGGAACGGTAGATGGTAGAGTGTAAACCCAGGACCATCAAGATGATCAAACCTCAGTCTAGCGCACATAACCAGGCAGATGAATTCCAAACAAGAAACTATTCTATTTTTTTTTTAATGTTTAAAAAAATGTCTTCCAGTAAAGTTGCAGTGAATTTCATAATTCACTTTATGTCTGTGAGCTATTATTATTATTTTTAAACCAAATTTTAAATTCAAAATAGTCTAGGTAAAAATATTTTAAAAGAAAAAAAAAATTAGAACAAGAGTTTTTGAAGCAAATACTGTAACCTTAACATTAACAGACCATGCTCAACACACAATAATGCCACCAGAATGATTTCATCTAACTTTCGTTACAAGCCCACTCAGAGAGGTCACAAATTATTTTCTAATTTAATTTAACAAAATATTTCTCAAAAAGAAATTCTCTGCTTCTACTCATTATTGATGAATAAATTTGATACTGTTGGACATTTGTCTACTGTTCTTTTAGTGTATATTGTCAATATTGTCAAACTGGATATTCATATATATTCCCTACTAAATCTAGATATGTATAAAATTTATGACTAGTTTGTAAGAGTCAAGAGAGATTTTAAGAATGTACGACTATAAAAAAATTAGTTTTTAGATTTGAACTATTACAAGTGGTGCTCCCCCCCTCAAAAATAGCAAAAACAATGTGTCAGATTAATAGATCTAGTAACTGTATCATACAACAGAATCTATAGTAAATCTATACGTAACATAGATCTAGTCACATTAGACCAGTAGTGAGTCTACTAGTGAGTAGATATTGTAGACTCTAGTTTCTAGATCTAGAATTAAATCTACATCTAAATCTATTGCAAAATTTAGAATTTATCTACATTGTAGTCTAGATCAAAATGTCTTGTAACTAAATAAATCTGTCTACTAAATAAACATATATATATTAAATTTGAGTCTGATTTAGTGATTAGTCTGAATTGACTAATTGAAGATTACCCATCACAAATGGAAGTTCTCAATCAGACACAGCAGAAATAAATACCTATCACTGTTAATATTAATGGCAGGAGATGTAGAGTCAAATCCAGGGCCTAGATCTAAAGATAGATGCAACATCTGCAAAAAAATATGCACCCTGAAACAGAAAGCCATTCAATGTGACACGTGCGATGAATGGTACCATGCATCATGTCTCCATATGAATACACCTGTGTATTATGCCTTAGGCAACAAAGACGCATCATGGCACTGTGTACCGTGTGGGTTACCTCAGTTTACATCAGGACTGTTTGATTCCTTTGATGCGGACACTTCTAACCCATACAACATCCTAAACACCATCCCGAACCAAACTCACCAACCACTAGCCAGATCCACTCCTGTTAAACCTAAATCTACTAAAATTAATACAACAGCCTCACTAAACAAACCTACTAAAGAAGTAATACCAAAATACCTTAAAACCTTAGTTATAAATTTTCAAAGCATTAGGAACAAAACAGCAGACTTAGAAATTTTATTAGAATGTGAGAAACCAGACATAATTGCAGGAACAGAAACTTGGCTGCATCCTGAAATTTATAATGCAGAAATTTTCAATAGTAATTATGAAATTTTTAGAAAAGATAGGGCTGATAATCATGGAGGAGTTCTTTTAGCAATAAAAAACACTCTTATAGCAGAAGAAATTACCTTACCTAACTCAAAAAATGTAGAATCAACATTTTGTAAAATTAATACCACCTCAACATCCCTAATAATAGGCAGCATTTACAGACCACCAAATTCTAGTTTAGAATACATGCAGGAACTATGTAATCAGATTACTACACTTAAAGAGACAAATAAAAATGCAGTTTTTTGGATTATGGGTGATTTCAACCTACCTGATATAAATTGGAAAACACTAACCATAGATAAACACCAAAACCTTAAGGACATAAATGAGCTTTTCATAGAAACTTTACACAACCTAAGTTTAGATCAAATCATTAAAAAGCCAACTAGATTAAACAACACATTAGATCTCTTCTTAACCAACAGACCTGGATTAGTAGTTGATTATGAAATTATCCCTGGTCTATCAGACCATGAGATCATAAAAATACACAGTCAGATAAAAGCAGTAGCCAATACAAAACTCAAAAGAAAAATCTTACTCTGGAATAAATGTAACCTAACACAACTACACCAAGCTGCACTAAACTTTCAACAAACATTCTTATTAGAAAAAGACATTAACCAACCAGTCGATGACCTCTGGAATTTCATTAAAAACCATCTTAAAAGCATAATAGAAAATCATATACCAACTAAATACACATCAAACAAAATAAATAAATGCTGGTTTAATAATAGACTAAAGAAGCTTTGTAAACAGAAGGAAAACCTCTATAGAAAATTTAAAGAAACTAATGCAGAAAGAGTTTACAAAAAGTATATAAAAATTAAACACTTAACCCAAAAAGTAAGCAGACAGCTGCAGAGTGAATACATAAACAATGTAATATCTAAAGATAACAACAAAAACCTATGGTCATACATTAAGTCTAAGAAAATGGAAACAACAGGCGTAGCGCCATTAAAAGATGAACATAACATAATACATAATGATAATGAAACTAAAGCAAACATTCTAAACAAATACTTTGCATCAGCATTCTCAGCCCCAGGAGACAAAGACATATTACTGAATTTGAACCAAGTAGACAACATAGAAGATATAGTAGTACAAGAAAATGGAATTCAGAAACTATTAGCCAACACCAAACCAAATAAAGCTTCTGGACCTGATGGTATTCCAGCTAGATTACTCAAAGAACTAAGTAATGAGCTAGCCCCAGTGTTCAAAATACTCTTTCAGGCTTCACTTAACCAGGGCAGAGTACCAAAGGACTGGAAAGAAGCTAATGTCACCCCCCTATTTAAAAAAGGAGAAAAATCTGACCCAGGGAACTACAGACCAGTATCACTTACCAGCATCACATGTAAAATCCTAGAACACATAATATGTAGCAACATCATAAACCACTTAGACAAACATAATGTCCTCACACCATACCAACATGGCTTTAGGAAATATAGATCATGTGAAACACAACTAATAGGACTAATTGATGATTTTTCAAAAGGTTTAGATAATAGTGAACAAATAGATGCTATCTTACTAGATTTTTCTAAGGCTTTTGACAAAGTTCACCACCATAGTTTGCTTAAAAAATTAAAATATTTCGGCATTAATGGTCCACTGCATCAGTGGATTAAAGACTTTCTGATAGGGAGAGAACAAACTGTAATAATAAATGGCTCTAAATCAACACCGATAACAGTAAACTCAGGTGTACCTCAAGGTACAGTCTTGGGTCCACTACTATTTTTAATTTACATAAATGATTTACCAAATTGCATTAGTTCAGGAACAAAAGTCAGATTATTTGCAGACGATTGCATAATATATAGAACAATAAAAACAACACAAGACACAGATATTTTACAAAGAGAATTAGATGAATTACAGAAATGGGAATCAAATTGGAGCATGTCTTTCCACCCAGAAAAATGTCAGCTGTTAAGAGTAACAAAAAAACTAAAACAAATTAATTCCACTTATCTTATTCATGGCAAACCAGTATCACAGACTAAAAACGCAAAATACCTAGGTGTTATAATAAATGAAAAACTATCATGGAATCCACATATTGATGAAACTACAAAAAAATCAAACAAAGCATTAGGATTTATTAAAAGAAATTTCTATAAATCAAATAAGAACATAAAACTAAAATGTTACTTAACCTTGGTTAGGCCAATAATAGAATATGCATCCTCCGTTTGGGACCCCTCAACTCAAGAAAACATTAAGAAACTGGAACAGACACAAAATAGAGCAGTGAGATTCATAACAAACGAATATTCACATTTGACTAGAGTAACACCTTTAGTAAAATCACTAAATTTAGAAAGCCTTCAGGACAGAAGGCTCAAAAGTAAAGTAGCAATCATACATAAAACACTGAACCATAATCTTCAAATACAAAAACAAAATTTAATAAAATACTCTGAAAGACACAAAGATAAAGGCACATTCCTCGTCCCATATGCTAGGACAAATTTGTACAAATACTCCTTCTTCCCTAGTGCTATTAGAGCATGGAATGGGTTGCCTGAGCTAGCCAGGAAAACCAGTGACTTGGCAGAATTTAAGTCATTGGTTAATATGCATGACTAAATGCATGACGCGTAGGACGTAATCATCTTCTTTTTTGAAGTAACGTCTGTATTATATAAGATAAGATAAGACTAATACTAGTTTTTTTTTACTAGTAAATAAGTAATACTCTACTACTACTAGTAATACTAATACTAGTAATAATACTAGTAATACTCTGGCACTCTGCGTCCAGACTCAGACTTATGATACTATGACTGAGTCTGAGGCAGTGAGTTAGCGAGTGTCTGATGATATCTATTCTAGATCTAGTGATAGTCTAGTCTGAGGACTGTCACTGTCAGTTACTAGTAGAGTCTAGAAAGTGAGCTCAGTGACTGACACACGATAGATTAGAGACTGTGAGTAGGCCCAGTAGGGTGACTAGTCAGTCACAGTGTGACTCTGTGAGTTGAGTGAAACTTTTTTTTTGCATTTGGACAAGTCAAGTAGTTCGCAACTTAAATAACGCATTTAGTAGCCGATTAGTTTATTATTCTTAAATAGGAATAACTCTCTTTGAATATTAGTTTGAATTACCTCTCCATTTCTTCTTTCATTTCCCGCAAACGTTCCTTGCTTATCAAATCCATTTTTGCTTGTTTTGTGCTGAGAGTTGATACCAACAAACCTAATTTCGATAACGGAAATGGTTAACAATAGCAATGTTTTTCCTAAAAATTATGGTCCAGCAAAAAAAAAAAAAAATTAAAAGGGAGCTATGATAGTATTTTTAAATTTGTTTCCCTTTAATTTTATCACTTTATTGAGTTAGCTACAAAGTTGTATTTCATTATTAAAACTTAAAATAAACTCTAAAGTAGATGAAAATATTTTTTTTTAAGTAGAACGTAGATGGAAAAAAAGATTTTACATATTTTATGAATTCTTTTTATATTTTATACGTTTATTTTCTTTAAATATTACTTTTTCATTGTTCACCAGGCTACTCTCACTTGAATCTCACTAGCAAATGAATAAATAATGCCCCTCTCCACATAGAGCACAAATGCCCAGACCAGGGCCGGTCCTAGGCCATTGCAACCTATGCGGTCGCAGTGGGCCCCGCGCTTTCATAGGCCCCACGCTAATTGTAGGTGTAATTATTAAATTGCAAAATATATATGAAAAATTCCATGTAATCTCCTGAATTTATTAAAATCTCCTAAAGACTCATAAAAATCGCCTGAAAAATATACAAAAATGTCATTTGTTGGGCGTCATTCATTGCGTAAAACGCCAATCCTAACGCGCGATAAAAGAAAAAAGGCATTGTCAGCTTTCATGTAATAAAATTTTCACCTTAATCGGAAGCTACAATACTTTATTTACTTTTATAGTTACTGCCATATGTTGCAAGTTTTATAAAGTAAAGTTAATTTGATCGCAATTTTGTACTTCGTAAAGTCGAATTTTTTTTTTTCTAATACAACATCTTAATTTTCACATATTATCCTTATTTCCACACAGGCTAGGCCCCGCGCAATCAGTTTCGCATAGGGCCCCACAGTTGTTAGGACCGGCCCTGGCCCAGACCAACGCCTTTGGGAGGAGGGGGGGATAAAGAGAATCTTTTGTCACCATCAGTCTGTCGTACAAATATCCGTGTCCCTGATATGACACTAGCCGTGACCAGTGAAAGTACACACCGCTAAGGCCGCCTTTGCATCGTATTTTTGTTGTTATTTTAATTTTTAAAAGGATTGAAATGAAAACTAATTTCCAACAATTATTAATAAAGCAGCTTAATATTAAATTACGCAATAATCTTTAAAAAAAAATATTTACCGAATTGGACCTCTCTTACCCCTTAGGTTATAAGCTAAAAATTGGGGGCCTGAGTTTGAATCTCGGTGAGTACTGGGATTTTGAGATTCTTTTTGGGACGCCCCTGAGCCCACCCAACTCTAATGGGTACATGACTTTAGTTGGGGAAAGTAAAGGCGGTTGGTCGTTATGCTGGTCACATAACACCCTGCTCGTGAACCGTTGGCCAAAGAAACAGATGGCCTTAACATCATCTGCCCTATAGATCGAAAGGTCTGTAAAATGTTTTACATGTTTCGGATGTTCCTTCAGAGTTGAAGATAAATTACTTCTTAGTCCAAACCTCCCGAAGGACGAACCCGGGACCATCGAACGACAGTCCAGCGCGCAAACCGCACGACCAGGCAGCCATTAGTGGAACTTTTCCATTATTTCAAGAAAACTATCTACGTCTTACTACCAGGCAGCCATCAGTGGAACTTTTCCATTATTTCAAGAAAACTATCTACGTCTTACGACCAGGCAGCCATCGGTGGAACTTTTCCATTACTTTAAGAAAACTATCTACGTCTTACGTGTTTCCGGTTGGTGACGATGAAGGTGGAGGTCATTTTCCTGGGCAACCCACAGTGGCGTAGCAAACCACTCATGGGCGCGGGTTCAAGAATATGATGGTGGGCTCCTTACCTGGTGGGGGGGGGGTGCGACGTCCTGGTAAAATTAAAAATAAAAAAAAGAAAAAAGTTTTCGAAGCTGGTCGATTAATTTTTTAAGGGCCAAAAGTTAATCTCATAACAGTTATCAACAAAAATTCTGTGCTTAGTTCGAAAAGCTTAGCTAGCTAATCAATGTCTTGAGAGATGTTATAATATATATATAGACATGCTGTATTGGGTACTACGTGGAATGATATACTGATTTGAACCTGCAGATGTTATCAAGTACTAAGATAAGATAAGATAAATTTTATTGGTCCAATTAAATGGAAATTCAGTTTGACCACATCTACTGTAACAATAAAAATATGTCTGTCTGGGCCAAGAAAATGAAATGAATCTGCCGTAATGGGACCCGGTGGGTATTATGGATAGTCGTTGACTTTTAGCACCAAACTCCTGGTAGACAACTAAACCCCCTGATTTATCCTATACTCTTAAGCGAGCAATTCTTGTATGTATGTATATATATTTATATATATATATATATATATATATATATATAAATTTTATTTCGAAAACGGCTCTAACGATTTTCTTTAAAAGTTCACGGTATGTGCATAATAGTGAGAAAAAAATTCTCAACTCACTGGCCACATCGGGAAAACTCGAGGTCGACCGTTATATCGGTTTGAAAATGGCTCCTTATCGAAAAATTTATTTTGGCTAGAATGTTTTATGAATGAAATTTTCTGTATGACGTCAATGGGAAAAAAAAACTTGACACCGCTTACGTCACTAGCCTCACAGCAGTACACTAAGACATTTCTTCGCAAACAAGAACAAGTTTTAATGATTCAATTGGCGTAATTAAACATTTGCGCACCATCTTATTGTACATTGATCCATTAGGAATTTATGGAAGAAAAATAATGAAATTAAATATCTTAATGTAAGATTAGTTATTGTGTTTTAAAGGCTTTATAAGTTGTTTACACTTTAATTGCTTATACCCGTAGGTAGCTTTTACTTTGTTATTATTTTGCTGGTGAATTATTGCAATGTGTTTAAGCTTCGAAGTCTGCTGTCCAATACCAAAACATAGGAAATGGTCATAACACAGCATATCTATGCCTTACTTGCACAATCAGGGCCGGCCCTAACATTTGCGGGGCCCTATGTGAAATGTGAGGATTGCGCGCGGATCAGTAAGGGTAGAGATAAAGATAATAAGTGAAAATAAAGATTTTGTATTAGAAAAAAATTCGTATTTGCATTACATTTTTATTAAATGAAAGCTGACGATGCCGTTTTTTTATATCACGCGTAGGACTGGCGTTTACCATATTGATTGACACCCCCAAAGTGACAATTTTGTCTTTTTAAGGACATTTTTATGAGTTTCAGGAGATTTCCAGGAGCTCCTTGAAAACAATGAGACCACGGGAACCCTATTATAAATTATAATGGTTTAATTTAATAATTTACACCTAGAATTAGCGCGGGGCTTTTGAACCTTCGGAGTCTAACACTGTGACAGCATAGGCCTAGGGCTGGCCCTGATGATATCCAGCTCGCGGTCAACGAATTTTCATCACGCTGCTGCCTTTTTTTTATTTGTTAACCTATAAACCTCGGTAAAACAGAAGTCATGTTCCAAAAGTCACCCAATAAAACCTACTCAGCCCAAAGATCACTGCGCATAGACATCCCTTAAAGTGGTAGATAACTTCACATTATCTGGGAAGCATTTTATCAATTGACGCATTGCTTTAAAGAGAGGTTGATATGTGATCATGGACAGTCGTGCTTTTGGACGCCTCCAAGCGAGAGTGTGGCGAAATAAATCGCTCCGCCTGTCTACAAAAATCAGTGTCAACCAGTGATTCTCTCAACCCCTCTATGTGGATCTGAGACATGAGTACTTTATAGAAAGCAACTAAGACTTCTTGAACGACTTCACCAAAGACCACAATACAAACAGCGATATTCTTGCAAAATGGTATGAAATTCGAGTCCGAAGATAAATGAGGAATGCAGTATTTCCCTTTGCTGTGCAGCCCCAACTGTGACCTACATATTTTGCCACATCCAGGGCAAGCATAACCATTGTCCGCAGGTGGCCGATTTAGATTTTCTTTTCGCCGTCTGCGTTTGTTCTCGGCAGCAGATTTTCTTTTGGTCTCAAATGTGTATCTCGCGGCCTTCGTGAGAGACCTCCAGCTGTCTCGTTCTGAGGCCGCATGCAACCAGGTGCTCTCTTCTATGTCAGCCAAGGAAAGTTGACGCCTAAGCTGGTTTTCTATAGGCCTACTATTGGAGGGACTTTCTATTCTAATCGCCATGTACAATTACATTGAGAATTGAAAGAACTAAAAAGCAACTCTTCGGATTGATAGTCTTTACCCGATAGTTCATTTTCGTAATTACAACAATATTCCCAAAATAACTTCGGGTAAATATCCTTCCTTAACAAATTATTCATCCGAGCGAGGCTCGGTCACCTGATATTTATTTTTTAACTAATTAACTTAAAATGATTTGAGTTATATTTTGTGAATAATACTAATTATAACTTTTATTATAATAAAGACAAAATCAAGTTGATATGAGATAAAAAAAATGTAGTAGACTTTAGTAAAAATATTTTTTAACACAATCTAACCCACTACAAAAACACAACATTTCAGTCTCACGTTCTGGGGTCGTCTGTCCTAAGACCAAATGACGACACTGCCACCTATCTTGCAATCGTTCACAACCAATCGCTAACCTCTTCCCATCGTCACCATAGAAACACACACACACTCCATAACTAAAAAGGAGGGGGGCGGTCCACAGATTGAGAAACACTAAAAAAAAAAAAGCTGTTAAATAATCGTAACTTCTTCCATAGAGTGTTAGCGCTGTTTTCAGTTCCCCCCCTCCCCTTTTTCCTCATTTTTTGTTACCAAACAATTTTACTAGCGAAGGGAGAGAACAAGAAAGTCAATATGTGATTAATAATCTCTTTATTATCTCCCTTTATTCAACACCACTCGTTTGGGAGTAGAAAGTAACTGTATGCGTATTTACAATTTTGAAGTTGAAACAGTGAACGATACATACAGATTGCATACATAAAACGTAACCATTTTCTTTTCACGAGAAATGAAGCAAGAAGAGTGGCCAGGGTGAAAGAGCGCCGAAAAAGCTACGAGAAGAAGCAAGCCTACCTGCAACTGACCAAACCTACCCAGGACACGTCTGCGGCCGGCTTTTTAAAGTGAAGATTGGACTTTACAGTCACCTTCGAGTCTATAGAATTTCAGAAATTTGATTATCTTCGATCACGAAGGAGGAGCTATTATTATTATTATTAACGTCTCTATTTTATAAGATAAGATGATTATTTTATAGCATTTCTAGATCTAGTGGTTCTGAAGCTGTGGACCTCCAACTTCTCCTCTTTCCCCATGTGAGGTGGGAGGTGGGAAGGCGGATTTTTTTTTAATCACAAAAATTTATTTGTTTTTATTTTCATTGAAGGCTACTTTTTAATCCTATATGAGCATCAATTAAGCAAACAAACAAAAACAAAACACGACATTATTACCAGCGTTAACAAAATCATTGATTAAATTAAGTATCGTCGTTCCTTCAAGGTTCCCTTAGCAAATGTTTTACATGTTTTGGTTGTTCCTTCAGAGTTCAAGATAATCTACATCCTAGTCCAAACCTCCCGCAGGACAACAGCGGGTCGGGTATGAACCAATAACCATCGAAAAAAAAATCCAGCGCGCAAACCGCACGACCAGGCAGCCGGTGAAAGATGACCCCCAGGCATCTTTTCGCCAGCGAGGAAGAGAACAAATAAGGCTCTAGTTCAGGGCCCCAACATAAAAAAAAAAAGAAGGGGGTAGGGAGGGTTCACGCTTTTTTAAAAATGCTTCTTGTATAAGTATTTGAAGGATGTTTTTTTTTTTGGTATGTAGGGGAGGAGGGTCGGGGAGGACAGAGGGGACAATACCTATCCACTTTTTTTTTGTGCCTAAAATGTTTCAAGCGGTGGACCTACCAAAAAGCAAGTGTTTCTAGTTCTATGCTTTATAATTCCATTCTGAATGTGTTATAACCTTGGACATTGGTTACTACTCTCGTAAAACAAGAAGCTACCATTAATATTTGAAAATCGCTTGCTGTTTAGAGAGTATCTATCTCTATGTTTATAGCGTAGGAAGCCAGCAGGCGTGACCTTTGGTCACCGCCTCCTAAAACAGTGTCTCGATAACACGTCTATTGCCTGGGTTCGCCGTCTGTCTGGCCGTGCGGTATGCGCGTCGAACTGTCGTTTGGTCGTCTCGATGGTCCCAGGTCATTATCTGCCCGCTGCCATTCTCCGACGTCCTGCGGGAGGTTGGGACTAGAAACTAGGAAGTAGAGTATCGTCAGCTGTGAAGGAAGATCCGAAACATGTAAAACATTAGACAAACAAGATGTGTTCAGGACAGTGGTCGCAAACCGCGGCTCTCGAGTCGCATGCGGCTCTTTGACTCCTCACTAGCGTCTCTTTGACTCCTTGCTAGCGTCTCTTTGACTCCTTGCTAGTGGCTCTTTGACTCCTTGCTAGCGTCTCTTTGACTCCTTGCTAGCGTCTCTTTGACTCCTTGCTAGTGGCTCTTTGACTCCTTACTAGCGTTTCTTTGACTCCTTGCTAGTGGCTCTTTGACTCCTTGCTAGCGGCTCTTTGACTCCTTGCTAGCAGCTCTTTGACTCCTTGCCAGCGGCTCTTTGACTCCTTGCTAGATGCTCTTTGACTCCTTGCTAGCTGCTCTTTGACTCCTTGCTAGCTGCTCTTTGACTCCTTGTTAGTGGCTCTTTGACTCCTTGCTAGCTGCTCTTTGACTCCTCGCTAGCTGCTATTTGACTCCTTGCTAGCGGTTCTTTGACTCCTTGCTAGCGGCTCTTCCAAAACAAAAGTTTAGTGCACGAATGGAATATTATTTACAATTTTGTTTTGTAAGACAATATAAAAAAAAAAGAATTTTTCTTTCATTCATATTCATATCTATCAGGAGCTTATTTTTTTACCTAATTATTGTTAATATATTAGTTGTATTTTTTAGTCTGTGATGCTGTTTGTATATACGAAATATAAAAAGTTGTCAATATCAAATTGACCTATACCGTACAGAAGTATTTAGAGAGAGGAAAGAAAAAAGACAAAGTGTGAGCAGAAAGAGTGAGAAAAGAGAGAAAATGCCTTGCTGCAGCCTTGTTAAATGGTGGTTTTTTTTTCAACTAAATTCTCCCTGAGTTCATAAATATAAGCTTACTATATCCATGTGAGCTTGACTTTCGTCAACTAAAGTAATACAGTTCCAAGCTAATTCTTAATAGTCACATCCAAAGTTTGAGTTCTTTAAAAAAAATCAGGTTGAATAAAATAAAATACTAAAGGGAAGAAAAAAAAAAGCATCGCCATTAAAACCGGCCTTGTGACCAGACGACGTTCTAGCCACGTGACGTCACTTCCTGGCCAATGGCTAGTCTTATAAAAATGACATTTTGAACAGGAAGCGGTACAATAAAACACGCCAAAATAACCGCTAATTGCTAGGAACGCCACTAACTTTGAGCTGCTACCCCAGACTCTTAAAATACCTCGAATACAGACACACCCAGACTCTTAAAATACCTCGAACACAGGCACACCCAGACTCTAAAATTACCCCGAACACAGATTCAGAAACGCACACACATACAGGCCTGGATTGTAAGAAAGCTATGTCGAAGCAGAATTGCTGCCAGTAGCCGAGCTTTTGACTCGGTTTACAGGAGCGAATGTTTATTGTCTTATCTTATCTTATATAATACAGACGTTACTTCAAAAAAAAAAGAAGATGATTTACGTCCTACGCGTCATGCATTTAGTCATGCATATTAACCAATGACCTAAATTCAGCTAAGTCACTGGTTTTGCTGGCTAGCTCAGACAACCCATTCCATGCCATTATAGCACTAGGGAAGAAGGAGCCGGGGTCCGGAGTTCGAATCCTGGTGAAGACATCAACTGTCAAATTTCTAGGAAAATATTTAGAGCCGTTTTCGAGTTCCGTTTCCAGATTCCATTTGTGTCCATGAATGTGCTACCTGAATAGAGGAATTGTAAATTCTCATTTTCAGTAGTGTATGCTGTACTGTGTATGCGCCATCTTCAGGATGTTTTTCTGACCGTGTGGTATGAGCTTTAGACCATCGTCACACAACGTTCACGGGTCCTAGTTATGTCCGTTGTTATCGCCTGCCCCTTAACAAGAGGCTTGAGCACATCTTTCAGAGAAATCTGACACTTAAAACATTACGTGTGAGAGAGAGAGACAGAGACAGAGACATAGAGAGATGTGTGTGTGTGCGTGTGTGTTTGTGTGACTAGTTACCACTGAGTTTGTGTAAAACAAAATTTTGACCTTTTTGCAAGTACACGGTCAGTTCAATGACCTTTACTGACCCTTCTTCATATGCTGTGGTGGTCATTCAGCCTGTGTGGCTAACAAAATGACCTGTTTCAAATGATTCTTATTTACTATTTTGGGGCATGCTAGACACTAATGACACTTGGAGTCTTTTAAGAATATTCCTTCTTCAATGCGTCAAGAATTGAACCGATAGTCTCAGATTGTGGTTTCTTGTGCTGCACCCCTCGGCCATCACGACTCAATGTCGTTAATAATCGTGTTCATTATACAATGTTCGGATGGCTGCGTAGCTAAAGAGGTGCACCCAGTTGCGTGGTCCCAGATGGATGACTTAATGAGGTCAAGAAAAGGAAATTGTGCTTGCCCTGGACTGGCCTCTTGAACTAATACGTTTAGTGAAGCGTGCATTGCCTTGACCTTTATTAATTGGCAACTTCCGCTCAGAGGGATGTCTGTTGGTTTAGAGAGTTTTTTTTTTGGCTTTTTTTAAAAATCCCCCCTTCCCCCCCCCCCCCCCCCCCAGAACCATGCCATACCAGAACACAGTTTCAGAAACAAAGTCACCCAATAACACTAACAGTGATGGCGTACATTTTAAATCTGCTCTAATTTTTCTAAAACAACTAGTTAATTAATATTAATTGATTAATTTTTATATATAAAGGAAATAAATCTAACAGCATTGAGATCTATAACAGAAATAGTTCGGTTCTTTTCGTTAAACTGGCTTTTTTTTTTTTTGGGGGGGGGGGGACTACAGCAATATCAGTAACACCCTCTAGCATTGCAGCCTTATGACTGACATCAATAGCCTCTAGCCACATAAAAGGAAGGAACATCATGATCAACTGTTAGGGATTTGAATTAGGATTGCCACTCCGTGTCACATTCTAGAACAGCGGTTCTCAACCTTTTAAGCTCGGCGACCCCTTTTTACAATCCCCCACTCTTACGCGACCCCCCCCCCTTCACACACACATACAGCAATAGAAGAATAGACAATAACAATCCATATTTTCGATGGTCTTAGGCGACCCCTGGCAAATCGTCAATCGACCCCCAAGGGGGTCGCGACCCACAGGTTGAGAACCCCTGTTCTAGAAGATAAGACAGCCTGGTTTCTTGATAAAAGCAGATCGACCAAAGCTGAATGAAAATCAGCTTTGTAACTTTCGAATCGTAGTCTAAAGAAAAAATACTTGATCAAAATTTTCATATGGAAAAAAACAACAACAAAGCTTCATAAAGAACCACCAGCCACGGATTCAATTCTCTTGTCTCCCTTTTATAAAAAAATAATTATATATTTGCAATAGAAGAAAGTCATCGTCACTATGGACGCTATTGCTTCAGTCCACACAGTGTCACGCATCATGATGCAGGCGTTGCCACTTCCACACAGCCCGAGAAAACTAGAAAAGAGTTATGTCCCTACACTCCGCCTATCTGACCCAGATTTGTGTGTGTGTGTGTGTTTGTGCTGTGTCTGTGACGTCTCAGGGGAAGAGGTTCATTTTTCCCCCCTTCTATTTCCGAGTAAAAACAGCTATTTGTTTTGGAGATTAAATGAAATTGATTGGTAGAAAAGGGGGTCGAGGGAAGTGAACACGCCACAGTGATTCAGCCTTAGATAGCTTCTCCTTTTTATAGTGCGTGAACACTTTCGCGAAATCCTCCTTTGCTGCCCCCCTATCCTGAACTAATGACTTGACCACCATCATTTTAGTAACTCAAGAACTAGTGTGTATGTATCACCGCTGTAAAAGACACACAAAAGGGAGAGAAGGAGATATTCAAATTGGAGGCAGGAGGCTGTGAAGTGAGTTGACAAATATTGGGGGCAATTGAGAGTTTACAAACTTGTACACATTCTCCTGTAGCCTAAAATGTGAATTTACTTTAGGGCCCGTACTATCTATCTATCTATCTATCTATCTATCTATCTATCTATCTATCTATCTATCTATCTATCTATATATATATATATATATCTGTCCTTTCGTCCGTCCGTCTGTCTGTCTCTCTCTCACTATATAGTATATATAGATACACGCATCTGTCCTTTCGTCCGTCCGTGTGTCTCTTTCACTCTAACTATATAGTATTTGTAGATACACGCATCTGTCCTTTCGTCCGTCCGTCTGTCTGTCTCTTTCACTCTCACTATATAGTATATATAGATACACGTATCTGTCCTTTCGTCCGTCCGTCTGTCTGTCTCTTTCCCTCTCACTATGTATAGATACACGTAAAAGTGGCAAGACATGGTACTCGACACCGAGGTCATCAGAAGAGCTGGTCTTCATAGCATTCACATAGCCCTGGTGCAGTCACAGTTGCGATGGGCTGGCCAGATATGCAGAATGGATAGCCCCCACATCCATAAAATGCTCCTCTACGGCCAGCTAAGGAATGAAAAGCGAGCTCAAGGTGGTCACAGAAAACGCTTTAGGGACACCTTCCAAACTTCAATTTGAGAACCTTCAACATGGACCCTGCCACCTGGGAGACCGAAGCAGATGATTGAACATCATGGCGCCGCGCAGTGAAAACTGGCGCAAACATCGCTGAGGACAAGAAAACAGATTTGGCTGAAGAAAAAAATAGCGCAAAAGAAGACAATTTAGGCAGCTCGCACAAGTTGCAGCTGGAATACCTTGCCCAGTGTGCCACTGACCATTTCGGACGCAGATAGGTATCACAAGCCACACGAGAAAACACAAACTAGCGCGAAGTCCCTCAGCCCCTGGATGACCCAAGTAGTCATCATTCTTATCACGATGAATGAAGAACAGATAATTTTTCTATAAGACAGCAACCCATTTGTTTGTTTCTTTATCTATTTTGTAAACTTTGAAAACAAATTTCATACTGTTTCGATGACAAGCAATAAGAACGTTCTTTATGCCCCCCCCCCCACTTTTTCCAATCTCAAACACTCAATAAATGAGAAAATATTCAAACATTTAAAACCTTTCCAATGAACAATATTTAAAAAAAAACGTGATAGAAAAAAAAAGTTGTTCCCATCTCAAGATGCATACTGCTTCTTCAGTGGTTGTTTTTTTTAACCACGTGACTCACTGTTCTATTTTTAAGTTTGTATACACACTCCAAAAAAAAAAATAATATCAGGAAAGAATGGAGCAGAGGGACTAGATATTTTTTTTTGGGGGGGGGGAGGAAATAATGATTCCACAAAATGATAAAGAAAATACATTAGAACGTTTGAAAGAAAAAAAAAAAAAGAAAAAGATTCCTCAATCAATACATCTTTAAAGCTTGATGGTTGCTTGGTCGTGTGGTATACGCTCTGAGTTGTCAGTCGTCTCAATGCTCAATGGTCCCAGGTTCCAACCCTGCACGCCTCCGTCTCTTGCCGTCCTCCGCAAGGTTTGGGCTAGGTAGTAATAATGTTACAATTCTGAAAGAACATGTAAAAAAAAAAACCATCAACAAAGTTTTAATGGCAACCTTTTAATATAAATATGTTGTTTTTTTTTTTAACTTTTTATTCCTAACAATAGGATAGTAGCATGGTTGTGCGTTGTGCGCGCTAGACTGTCGTTCGGTTGTCCAGGGTTCATAATCTGCCCGCTGCCATCCCTCATAGTCATGCGGGAGATTTGGGCATAGGGTGTAGATTATCTTAAACTTTGAAGGATCATCAGAAAACATGCAAAACATTTTTTAAACTAACTGCGCACGACAGCTTCGAATTACTAGAACATAGACAGACTAGTAGAGCACGCAATAAACAAGATTTAAAAAAAAAGACAATCCCATCTTATACAACTTAAAATACCTAAAATAAAATATTTTTTAAAAATATTAATTAAAAAATTTTTTGGTTCATAGCAAGTATCGAACCCATGATTTTAACACCATCAGATGCGTGAACGTCTGTATTTAGCAACTCAGCCGACCGAAATTCATAGGCTTCTGATATTATCTTTATAATTCTTTTTCTCAGCCATATACATCAACAGTTAAATGCCTAAGAAAATCGTTAGAGCCATTTTCAAGATCAGCATCCGTTGTAGAAATCTCTCTATATATTGAAGAAAGAACACAATACGTAATAAATACTCATAAAAACACGAACAAAATCACCTTTCTTATTTAATATGCCAGGGCAAATTTATACAAGTCCTGCTCGTTTTGTCCACGACATTTCTTACCCTGTTATCGACTTGAACAGAGCACAGGAAAGTCAAGCGAAGGAATACTGTATGCTGGGATTGATTAACAGATTCGGCGAGGACCATGCGGAACGACAACACGCCAAAAGTCGAAAGAAAACTTGCAGTGATCAGTTTCTGAGAAGGCAGGATGCTGTAAGGTGAAAGCGCCACCCATGCCTTTAACACAGGAGCCTGTTTATTAGTGAACATGAAATATTAATCAAGAAGAAAACACCGTAAGTCGGTACTTTTCCTCTTGTCTTATAAAATACAGACGTTAGTTCAAAAAAGAAGATGAGTACGTCCTACGCGTCATGCATTTAGTCATGCATGTTAACCAATGACTTAAATTCTGCTAAGTCATTTGTTTTCCTGGCTAGCCCAGGCAAACCATTACATGCTCTAATAGCACTAGGGAAGAAGGGGCAATTTGTACAAATGTGCCTTTATCTTTGTGTCTTTTTCGGTTTTATGAAAGCGGGACATTAGCCGTCCCGCCCGGACATTTTATGAAAAGCGTAACAGACGGTCCAAAGCGGGAGTGTCACACCTAAGTCTGGTCACCTTATTATAACTAATAAAAAAGCAAAAATAAGATTTGTTCCCATAATGCAAGAGTTATTGTACATTATTGTGACCGGAAGTCAAAGACTGTGTTACCTTGAGCTGTGCACGTGTGTCTCATGAAACATTGACCTCCATTTGTTGTTCTTGTGCTAGCAGACGTGATATCGTTTGTATTAGTTGACTTGCTTAAGACCAAGTGTATTTCCTAAGGATGTGGATAATTTAATTCTATAACCAAGTGTATTTCGTAAGGATGTGGATAATTAAATGTTTCTTTTTCATTGGATTATTGCAGCAGTATGGATTTTTATTTTATGGATTATTATTTCTCTAAGGTAAGACCTTTTTTTTTTTCAAAAAGGAAAATAGAAGAAAAGACAATAGAATAGTAGCTAGATCTAGATCTAATAGAACTAGAAGCCGAGGCTCATTACATTATATTTTCATTTTGGCTAGACTCTACATTATCGCATTAGTTCCGTTTTGTTTATAGATAATAGATAGATATCAAGAGTAGACCTAGATCTAGATCTACACTCTACAGTATGAGTAAGTAACTAACAGTGGGCTTATAAATTACAATTATAACAAAATTATTTATAATTTAAGGGCGGACTGGCTATACTCGCCTATAGTCTTTATAAATCTATATCGGCATTTGGGTAAATGCCTGGTTGGTCGGTACCCAAGTGGGTGGGCCGGTAGGGCCACCGAAATGGCCGCATCGATGCAACTATGGCACATATCATCAAATTGTTAAAGGCAAAGGTTTTATAATATCCTCTTATAAAAAGGCCCTCTGAGCGCAGTGCTTAAAAAACAAATCTTTCACATACGGTGTAATACTAATTTAATGTGATACATTTTCCTAAATAATGTAATAGCCTTTATTTATCCGTAGACTAGAAGGCTTCAATCTTTTAGATTAGGGCATTTACATACTTGGCGATTAAAAAACAACATAAGGCCCATATTTCTTATAAAGATATAGAGTTCACTGTATTTATTGATATCGATACATTATCAAACTTAACATAATGATTTTGATGATAGGTAGACTTATAATTGGATACCCATCGTATGATATTTGTGGGCCGGATTGTATAGAAATGCTTGGTCCGATTTTGACACCCAGTTCGCCCCTGTGATAATTCCCAGTTTGAAACATTAAAATCTAAAATCTTTAATCTAACAAAAGTGTCAAAAATTAACGAAAAATAATCAAAAAAGAATTTAAACCGGAATTTTTCTTCAATTTTTCTTTTATTTTTTCTCTCTCTCTCAACACACACACCTGCACACTCGCATACACGCCTGCATGCACACACACACTCGTTTTTAACATTTTTCATTTCCTGTTATAAGATACTGTTTCAGTAAATTAATACTTTTGTGTCTTAGTTTCTTAACATCTAAGTGCTTTAGTGTCTTAACAACAAGATAATTTAGTGTCTTGACATCTAAGTACCTTACTGTTTTATTACATCTAAGGACTTTAGTGTCTTAGTATCTTTTAATACACTATTAGTGTCTAAATATCTTAGTATCTACATGTTTTAATATCTGATTTCCTAGTGTCTTAATACCTTATTATCTTAGTGTCTTAATGTATTGATATCTTAGCGTGTTATTATCCTATTACTGTCTTAATATCTTATTAGCTTAGTGTCTAAATATCTTAGCATCTTAGTGTGTTAATATCTTATTAGTGTCTTAATACCTTATTATCTTAGTGTCTTAATATCTTAGCATCTTAGTGTGTTAATATCTTAGCATTTTAGTGTGTTAATATCCTATTACTGTCTTAATATCTTATTAGCTTAGTGTCTTAATATCTTAGCTTCTTAGTGTGTTAATATCTTATTAGTGTCTTAATAACTTATTATCTTAGTGTCTTAATATCTTAGCATCTTAGTGTGTTAATATCCTATTACTGTCTTAATATCTTATTGGCTTAGTGTCTTAATATCTTATCATCTTAGTGTGTTAATATCCTACTAGTGTCTTAATGCCTTAAATTATCTTTTAATATCTTAGTATCTTAGTGTTTTAATAGCTTAATATCTTAGCGTCTTAATACCTTAGTGGTGTCTGAATATCTTAGTATCTTAGTGTTTTAATGTCTTAGTTTATTAGTATTTTAATACTGTATAATCTTTGCACTTTAATATTTATTATCTTATTGTCTTACTACCTTATTTATGTATAAATATATCAGTATTTTGGTATTTGAATATCTTTGTAACTTAGTTAGAGTCTTAATATAATAATAATTTTATTTATATAGCGTTGTTAACAAACAAAACTCAAGGTGCTGTAATAACATTACAGACACAAACACGAGAGCTTAAATGACAAACTAATCTAAAATAGTTTTAAATAGATTGGTCTTAATGTTCTTCTTGAATGTAGTGTAGCCTGTATTAGTATTTAGTGTCCTAATACCTTATTATCTTAATGTTTTAGTACATCAGGGTCTTAATACTTAAGTATCTTAGGATCTTAAAACATTAGTATACAAATGTCTTGATACTTTAATATCTTTGTGTTTTAATATATAAGCATCATAGTTTGTTAAAATCTTTTTGGTATCTTTATACCATTTATAATATCTCTGTGTTTTAATATCTTGGTATATTAGTGTCTTCGTGTTTATTATCTTAGTGTCTTAATAGCTTAGTGTCTTTATACCTCATTGATGTCTGATTATCTTACATAGTGTTTTATTGCTTTAGTGTCTTAATGTCTTATTAGTGCTTAAAAATATTAGTATTTAAGTGTTTGAATATCTTGGTAACTTAGAGTCTTAATATCTTAGTATTTTAGTGTCCTGATACCTTTTTATCTTAATGTTTTATTATTTTAGTGTCTTAATACTTAAGTATCTGTCTTAATACTAAAGTATCTTAGTACCTTAATACTGTGGGATACAAGTGTCTTAATACTTAAGTATATTAGTGTTTTAATGCCTAAGCTTATTAATGTCTTAATACCTAAGTATATTAGTGTCTTGATACCTATCTATATTGGTGTCTTTTTCATTAATACCTTTGTGTCGTAATACTTTAGCAACTTAGCGTCTAAGTATCTTAGTATTTTAGTTTCTGAAACCTTATCTTACTGTACATTAGTTAACATTATCTTATTTTATCTTCTTATCTTAAAAATTAATGACGTTGCTTCAAAAGAGAAAATAATTACGTCCTTCGTATTTCATGTGTCAATCTTGTCACGCATTTTAATCAGTGACTTAAACTCTGCTTAGTCGTTGGTTTTCCTGGCTGATTCGGGTAACCAATACAATGCTCTTATGACCCTAGGGAAGAAGGGTCACTTGTGTGAATATGTCCTAGCATAAAGAATAAGAAATGTTTCTTCATCCTTGCGTTTCTGGGTATTTTATTAGATTTTGATTTGGTATTTATAAAATATGGTTAAGTGCTTTATTATTGCTACACTAGGCCTACTCTGAATTCTTCTGTTCTGAAGTTATCTTATTGTGCAAGTGTCTTGGTATCTTAATAACTTGGTTTCTTAGTGGAAAAAAAAATACATCAATTTGGAACCATCAAATCAGTTAACATAGTTCATACATAGATTCTATTTAATTGTAAATAATCAAAACTTATTGAGAGATGATTTTAAAAATATATAAGTGTAGTTATTTGTCAAGAAAGACAGAGCAGCTTCTGTAACAGCCATACTAAAGATATTAAAAACAAACGAACGTACATGTAACAGTTCTAATAAGATTTTATTTGAAATATGCATATAAAGGTACACCAAGACAGTTATTAACATTCCAAAATGGGGCGATGCTGTGTATATGTAATTCAAATTCCAAATAGACGTAGCTTTCCTTTGTCTATAATGATAAACCGTCTCCCCCAATTAATACATTTTAAGGAAGACTTGAAACTTAATACGGGGCCCGGTAGCTGAGTGGTTTCCGAATCGGGGGTCCTGGGCTTGAATCATGGGGAACTTTTAATTTCGGGATCTTTAGGGTGCCTCTGAATCTAATGGGTACCTGACAATAGTTGAGGAAAAGATAAGGCTGTTGGTCGTTGTGTTGGCCACATGAAACCCTCGTTAACCATGGGCCACAGAAACAGCTGACCTTTACATCGTCTGCCCTACAGACCGCATGGTCTGAAAGGGGAACTTTATACATTTTTATTAAACGCCTGTTACCAATAAAAAATATATATTAATAAAAACACTTGGCTTGAATAACCGTTTTTTTTTTGTTCAGCTTTTTATGCAAATACTTATTTTGTATTTTGTATAACCTTAATGTTGGGTTATAGTTGCTTCCCTTAGTTCGACCGAGACGGACGCATCACACAGTGGATTTGCTTGGCGCTGCGCACGTCACGTTTCTGTCGCGCGAGGAGACAAGACGCTGTCTCGCACAGATTCTCAATCTACTAGCCGTCACTGCTTCAATGTCTGTCACTGAGTTACCAGTTTTTAGTGAGCAGCCCAACCATCGGGCTCGCATAGGTCTCACCAGACACATAAGGAGGAACTAAACCGCGGTGCAAGGCCCTCAGAGGACTTGCTGGAAAGTATTCTAGAACATAATGATCTCAAACAACATGCTTCACTACATTCAAGAAGAACATTAAGACCTATCTGTATAAAACTTTTTTTTTTGGTCATTTTAGCTCTCCTGTTTATGTTTGTAATGTTATCACAGCGCCTTAAGCCTACATTTTGTTTGTTAACAGCGCTCTATAAATTAAATTATTATTATTATTATTATTATCCATGCCCAAGTGAGTGTGATGCGTTGTGCTATGGGTGTGTTGTGTTATGCGTGTGCTATTTCTATTCCAGTTAGTCGTCTAGATTGATTTGGTGCATGCTTGTCGACATGTTATAGACAGTGTGTTTTTGATGGTTCTCAAACTTCTCGTCCACCGCATCAAGTCTGTTTCCTTCACTTCTAAAAAAAAAAACCCAAACAAAACGTGGTCATGTGACCTTATGTGTGAGCCACTGAGTTTGTGTGTGTGTGTGTGAGAGAGAGAGAGAAAGCTATTGAGTTAGTGTGTGTGTGAGAGGCAGCCAAGACAGTCTTGTTTGATAGTGAGAAAAGTCATCAATAACAAGTGCGCCTCTCTGGGACCCACCCCTCCAACCCCCATGGCCCTCAACCCCCCCCCATTTTGCCCCATCCCCCCCCTCTCTTATGCACACATGAAAAAAAAATAAAAACAAAAAGAGAGAAAAAAAGAAGTAAAATGAGCCTTCCTTTAAATGGCTCGTTTGATTTAATCGCTGGGTCCAACATGAACTCGGAGCTGTGAAACGGAAAAGGGAGAAGCGAGCGGGGGTCACAAAATAAATTTAGACCCCCCCTCCTTTTTTTTTCCCTTCACTCCATTCGGCCACTAAATAGAATTTTTTTTTTCTTTAATGGAAATGAAATTTGGTTAAGAAAACATTGGGTCTGAAAGACAAAAAGTGAATCTGAATATTAGAATGTGGAGATGTGGCGAGCTTGGGATTCTGGGATGTTAGCTCTTTGGGAGATGCTTGGGGAATATAAGGATGCGAATACTTTTTTTAATTTTCTTATTAAAAGACTGTATTTTATTGAGCATATCCAATGTAATAAATCTGTACAGTTTACATGTATATTAGGGTGTTTGGGGCCAGTGTCTTGTTTTTTTTTTTTGTTTTTTTTTTTTGGTATCGAAATTATTTCAAAATTGGGATTAATGCCAAATAGGATTCAATTTAGTGTTTCATTTTGAAGTTGAGTGTTTGTTTTCAATAGAAATGTTGGTTCCTTACATTTGGACCTTTCGATGATATTAGTTTTAAGAATTTGAAAAGCTAGCCGCCCAATGCGTCGAATGGTGCGGGAGGATCTACAAAATGTAAGAAAATTTTTTTATTTCACAAACAAGAAAAACATTAAAAAACAAAAAAACAAACTCTTTTAGGCAACTTAGCGATTGTTTTTTCTCTTAAAAATGAAGGAATGTTAGATTTAAAAACAATGGGACATTTTTACCCCCCCCCCCCACCTCCTTTCCTCCGCCAGAAAAATCTGGTTAAGCGAATGTATATATCTAATACACTTTATAATATTTTATGATGAGTATTTAGATCTATACTTTACAGACGATGCGCAAAATTTTCTTGAACATTAATTTATTAAACTCTTGAATCAATTAAGCCTTGCATTCCGAATTTCCCGAAAGCAACAGTCCTTTAAAAAACGCGATAGTACTTTCAAAACCGATTTTTGATCTAGACCTATAATCCTAGATCTAGATCTCTAGCCAAATTTAAATTTATTTCATTTTTTTTTCTACTTGAAAAATGATAACAGTCAAACTAGATATTTCACAGCGTTACCAACGAGCTAGTAATTCTTTTCTCAGCGATATACATCAACTGTTAAATTTCTAGAAAATCGTTAGAGTCATTTTTGAGATCATCGTCCAGGTCCCTCCGCCCTCCATGAATTTCTGTCTTGAAGAGACGTTTTGTAAAAAGAAACATGACAATTAGAGTTGCTACTGTGCGTTTCTGTGTGTACTACCTTCACATGGGATCTTTGTCTTCCTCTTAAACTTTTATTTGGTAAGCGGCTCCCTGCATAAAAACCTTAAATGGCTGTACAGTTTTAACTTGCGTTTTTTTAACATTGGTGAGAATGCCATCGTAGGGTTCAATCGCCATTCTGATTCTTTCTTGGATTTCCATGTTTGTTGTACGATCTTTGATGCCTAGAACTTTCTGTAACATTGCAGTTCTATGTCCATCTCCACGTCCATCTCCACGTCCATTTCCTTAACAAATATCTCGTTTTTCGATTTGAAAGTGGTAACCTTAACCAGGATCTGACCTCATAAATTTCAGCTGATTTCTGACCACTCAAGCAGATCTCAGGTTATCGCATGGCTACAACTATATTCGATTATAGTACTATAGTTTGAGTTAATAACTGATTTATAAGTGTCAGGCGTTCCTTCGGAAATGACTAACATGTTCGAATCTCCTCTAGTACTCCAGGATATGGAAGTGTTCGAACCTAGAACCATCTTGACGGCAGTCCAAATCGTTACCACTCGATCAGCCAGACACATCTCGTTTTGTTGAAAAAAAATATTTTTCAAAATGTTAATTTTACAATTTTAACTTTAATTGTCTAGGGGATGCACGCGCAGAGGATTATTTAGGTTTTGTTAACTCACACACTTACACACACGTTTACACACACACAAACGTTTACTCACACGCACACACTCGCGCAGTCATACACACACTTGCACAGCAAACTCATTCACTGAAACACAAACCCACTGACGAGGATCTAAAAAAAAAAGGGTTAGTCAAGGTCATTTCTCTCACTTGTGGGGCCGCCTGCCGCACTCCCGCACCCTTTCTTGAACCCCCCCCCTCTCACATCCTTCGCCTCCCACTACAGCAAGTCGTGTGGACCTATTCTCGTCTGCAGGGCAGCGCGTGCCGAGGGACGCTGTCATCCACTGTGACAAGGATTACCCAGAATCCACCCCACGTGAGTGACATAGCCTTGTTATTGTTTTATGTGATATTTGCCTCATGCCTGTCTTTAAATTCCTAGATTTTGTGCATCGAAACAAATCATTTTTCTTTTGGGTTAGATGTTATTGCATAAAAAATATATAAATAATCTTGATAGGTCTAGTAATAATTGACGGAAAGATACATGTAACGAAAAAAAAAGTTATTAACTTTTGAAACTTGTTTTTCTTAAATAATGTAGAATAAGTTTATTCTTACCTTGGACGAACATAATAAATAAAACAATATCTTTTTTGAAAGAAGATCTCATTGTTTGAAAAAACAACAACATTATTTTCTTAAAAATAGGAAGATATTTTTAGCTTGGATCAGCATAAGAATAAGATAATATCTCTTCAGAATAGATATTAACATATTAAGAAAGATGGTTTTTAAATAAAAAATAAATTATAGACAATTCTAACGCGTTCTATCTCTGTTTAAAACATAAGCCAAATACATGAACTCATCATCCACAATGTTATTGCGGTTACATTTGGAAACCAGAATTGAATAATCCATTGATTAATTATTTTTTTGTACATACAAATCCTGGCTAGTGATCTGTAGTATTGTTTTTAACGAATGCATATCAGTTTGCTTCTATCATAGAGTCACGACGTATATATATAGTCACTCTTTTAATAGCTAGAGGAAAAACTGGTGTTCTTAAAGATGGAAGACAATAGAACACATCCTTGACGACTGCAGGCTAGCTAGAATTTTTTTTTAAAGAAACGACTTTATGTAACTGCAAACGTTAGAAAAGTGCATTTGGGGGTCCAGCCAGAGATCTAGAACTTGCTATAAGATCCATTGATCTCCGTGAGACGATACATTAATGATATACAATTATGCATATTACCTGCCCTTGTCTTTCTAATTTGGTATCGTGTGTGATTCATTATTTTCTTTCCATTTAAATATTTATTTTTTAAGTAAACAATTATTTAATTAGAAATGATACCAGAAAAGAAGTTAGGAATGGTGCCTGGCAATACTGTGCAGAACATTTTTAAAAAAATGTCTTTATTGTTGTCATAGCGACGACGTTAAATGTGTTTAAATTTAAACCTGATGTAATTGTTTACTTAGAATACAAGTCATGTGACAAGTCATGTGACACGCCATGATCAAAAAGTATATTGTGAGTGTTCGTTTTCCATTGACCCAAATTCATTTCCAATTACATAATTAGGTCATGTTTTTCTTCATTATCTCTGTCTGCTGCACCAATCCCAGAGTGCTGTTTGACTACACGGGTTGGCCTCCACGCTCAGACACTGACTTTTGTTGTCTCTTGTCGTCCGGGCCTCTGGGCTCAACACTAACTCAATGGAAACAACGTGTCTTGTTTGATCGTCTGCTCAAGTTGGGCGTGGCAGGCTATTTATAGACAATACAATATTTTCATTGCCAGATAAAAAGAAACAAGTAAAATAAAAAAAAAACAACAACAAACAAACAACGAAATGCTTATCTAAGGAGAAGAACTTTGGAATTTGCAAATATATTTCTCATTAATGCAGAAGTTATTTCCCTTATTCGATATCAAACTAAATAATTAGTTACCAATATTAATTAACTAATTGGTGACTTTTTAAAAACTGATTCATGCTTCAGTAGGTACAGAAAATAATTATTTAATGTTTCAATTTGATCTATGTTTGTGGGAGAACTAATGTTTCCAGTTGTTTTTTTTTTTTACCAGACAGCAAACAAACAGGTTTGATAGACAAACAGGGTTTGCTTATTCGTTAATTTCACTTTTTATATCAAGTTTGTCTGTAAACATTTAATTAGAATAAAACCTAGGTTTTACAATCTATTCAGACTATAGTCTACCAGTAAATATAAATTTAAGGGAGTACTCCAACACCAGTTTCAGTAGCGTAGATACATATAAATTTGTAACGATTCTCGTTAAACCTTGCAGTACTTACATCTTCTTACCTTATGTATTACAGGCATTAATTTAAAAAAAAAAGAGAATATAATTACGTCCTGGGAATGTGCGTGAAAACGATAGAGATACGTGGTTGTGTGTGACGCTAATGTCTATGTTTTCCCCCTTTATGTTACACACTTCCGTGTACATTGACTTTGCACCAGGTGCAGCGTGGTGCGGATGCTTTCATGAACACCGTGCGTCAGAGTGAAACCAGAAAGCATGAATGCCGGTCGCCCTTGTATTATGTGGAGTTTATTTTTGTTGCACATTCGACTTCACGTCTGATAAGCCAAGCTGTCTATTTCATTGTCTGTGGTCAAATAGACAATTATATGGTCAATTATTTCCAGGAGGAAAGGATTGAGAGTTGGGCAGGTTTATATACTAATACTATTGTAAAGAAAAGATAATTACGTCTGCTTGCATGTTAATGAAAGATTTAAATTCTTAATATTATGGGTTTTATTAGAGCATTGATCAAGGCTGCTTGTTCCGTGCTTTGATGGTATTATATTTTTTATTTCAAACGGCGCTAAAGGTTTGCCTTTATTTTTTGTATCCTTTTGTTGCTTACTTTTAGGTTATGAAGTTACATTAATAAGTTTATTTTTTTAAGTATTTGTACCGAAGAGTCTTTAAATGTTGTATTTCTATCATTGCAGCTACTTTTCCAAAGACTGATGGTAGTCATTAAAAATAAGCCTGCTGTTTTTTTTTTTTTTTTTTGGGGGGGGGGGAGAGTGTCTCTTCTAGTTTCTTTTTTTTTTTTTAATTGTTTCGGGTTTCCAACCAGAGGATGGATGTTGGTCTAAGTTGAATACCATTTTAGTTATTTGTTCTTTCTTTACTTTAAGGCAGTTTTTTTTTTTAGTGGATAGCCTTAATTCAATTGAATTGCTATTTTAATCATTCGTATAGGTCTCAACAAGAGTACATAATTGTTAATGATTCTTGTACCCTGGACTGTGCAATTTCATTTTTGAAGGGTCGTCTTAATTTATAAGATACTTTTACAGGATAATTACAGCTGAGCTTTTGTGTGCATACATACGTGTTAAAACGTTTATTTTCCAATTCTTTCTTCTATCATCTCCTTGGTTTAAAAAACATAAAATGAGTTAAAAAAAAAACACAGAAGCCAAATGTTTTTCTATCAAGTGAGATCTTCCAACGGAAAGTCCCAGGCTAAAAAAAGAAACAATTGGGAATGTTAGCCGTTCATCTGATGATAGGGGTCATTACAGACACCCACGCAACAATGGAGGCCACCACGTGACTATGACGCAGTAGACTGGCGTCAACATTTAACTTTTTCATTGTCCTTTTTGGCTCAGGCTTTTTTTTTTCTAAACCAGGGGTGTTCTCAACCTATGGTTCGCGACCCCATTGGGGGTCGATTGACCATTTGCCAGGGGACGCCTAAGACCATCGTAAATATGGATTGGTATTGTCTACCCTACAATTCTGTATTTGTGTATGGGGGGGGGGTCGCGGCAGAGTGGGGGATTGTAAAAAGGGGTCGCCGAGCTTAAAAGGTTGAGAACCGCTGCCTAAACTTTCATTAGCAAATGAAAAGACATGAAGAGGGTCCGAAATATGAAGATTGGTGGGCGTTTTTTTTTTTTGTGTGTTAGTGTTAGTGTCGTAGTTTGGACAGGAGAAGATGTCACTGACTTTGTTATCTCAGTTTACAATATTTTTTTTCAGTCTCACGCTTGACAGGAGGCGCTGTGGCTAAGCGGTAATGCGCTTGGGCTTCCGAACCAAGATCCGAAGGTTCGAATCCCGGTGAAGACTGGAATTTTTAATTTTGGGATCTTTGGGCTCCTCTGAGTCGACCCAGCTCTGACATTGGTTGGGGAAAAGTAAAGGCGGTTGGTCGTTGTGCTGGCCACATAACACCCTCTTTAAACATGGGCCAGAGAAACAGATGACCTTTAAATCATCTGCCCTATAGATCGCAAGGTCTGAAAGGGGACAGAATATTAGATCTACAGTGTGGTCGAGATAATAGAGGTCTGGAATGATATCAAGACTATAAAACACTTACACAAAAGTAAATTATAATGTATTAACATTTTTATTTCAATATTTAACCCATAGCGTATTATAATGCGTACCATGATGTAGAGTGCCGAATAGAAAAGGCAGGGAGCATTTTCCTAAATCTTCAACCTATTTGGACAAGCCAAGCCATTGGCCTTGTAATAAACATACACCTTCTTAACACAATCGTCTTCCCAACAGCAACATATGCATGTGAGCCATGGAAGTCATCTGCCAAAATCGAGAAAGGACTAAACATGGCTAAACAAAAATGGCTGAGACGGATTTTGAGAGTCAGTTATATGGATCGGGCCTCAAACAAGGAAATCCCATGCCGAACTGGGAGCCGAACACTTGGTGAGGTTGTGACAGAGCGTCGCATGAGGTTTGCGGGACATGTTCTCCTACAAAATGAACTACGCAAACCAAGAGCTGCGATGACATGGAGGCCAATACGAGGAAAGCGCAAACAGGGACGTCCTCGTATTACTTGGCGTCACACTTTCATGGAGGACCCCAAAACAGTGGACACCAGGTGGGAGGAGGCTTCAGACATTGCCAGTAACATCTATGTGGAGACAGCTTGCCGCCCAATGCGGCTGAATGCGCCCAACGGCGCGAGAGAACCTAAGTCTCAGTAAGTAAGGTGTTGAAAGTGCGCACCATGAACTTTCATTCACACATTCGCACATGCCAACGTGTTTTGGAAAACTTTTGTCGGTTTCTTTTGGTGTGATTTCTTCAACTGTAGTGCGAATGTTCATTTTGAACTCTTCAGTTGAAGGAGAGTAGTTTCTGTTCACTCAACCCTTTGTTCAAATACCCATACAGCCAGACCGCCCCTGTTGGTTGCTGTACTGGCCATATGATTCTCTCGCTAATATGTTGGCGCTAGCAATCAAATTAACTTTACAAATTAACTCTGAGAGAGTTGCCACCCTTTTTTTTTTATGTCTGTCATTAAATCGTCTTCATATTTCATTTTATCTAATAAACGTATCGATGCAAAAAAAAACAACAAAAACAACAACAATAACAACAACATCAAAAAAATAATAAAAAAAACTTGTAAACATTTTGATACAGTTTCTGTTTCACGATTTCTAGTTTATTTATACGCCCAATTGTTTAGACATGAATCATTTCTTTTATCAGACGTCACAATCGTGTGCTGTTCCGCAAAGTAAACAGCGCGGTATCGAATCTAGCCGAGCATCAAACGATACGATCAACATTAAGTAATAAGATAGAATGATAATATCGATGCCTTTTTGTTTGCCTAATCAACGATTCCATTAGCAGTAATGTGCACAACACAAGAGAGTTCTTTCCCTTTATTTCTTTTTTAAAAGTGAGCACATGGGAATTTAGCGGCAGTTAGTAGATAAGAAAATGAGAGAGAGAGAGAGAGAGACAGAGAGAGAGAGAGAGACAGACAGACAGACAGACAGACAATAAGACTTTGTTCGTTAACCCGAAAATGTGTGTGTGTGTGTGTTTGTAAATGTGTGTGTCAATTGTGGAAAAAAAATGAAAATGGAACAGAAAGATATATAAACGTCTGTCTTATGTCTTTTATTAAACCTCTTTTATGTGATTGCATTTCTTGTAATTAAACACTTTGTGTAAGTATAATATTTGAAGAATACGTTGGAGAATGATTCTATGTATCTTTGATATCAGTGATGCCAAAACTACTCCCATCGGGCCATATCTGGCCTGTGATGCTTGGCTATCCAGTTTTCGAAACCCCTTTCATCAGAGCGCAAAGAAGCTGCTGATCAGATCTATGGGACACCGTGATGGTGATTCACTTGACATACTTTTAGGGAATGCCTTTGGCCCCTGGGAAGAAAGAAGCTTTGCAGCCCTGTTCTGTATAATGAATGATCAGTATTGATGTCTTGGTGTAAGTTAGGGTTGAAGTTGTAGAATACCTTATCTTATATATTACAGTCATTAAAGACGATACTTCAAAAAAAAAAAAAAAAAATTCCGTCCTACGCATTTCATGTGTCAGTCTAGTCATGCAATCAATGACTTAAACTATTGGTTTTCCTGGCTGATTCAGGCAATCCGTTCCATTCTCTAATGGAAGAAGGAGCACTTGTTTGAATTTGTTCTAGCGCATGGAATAAGAAATGTGCCCCTATCTTTGTGTCTTTTTGCGTATTTCATTAGGTTTTGTTTTTCTATTTGTAAGTTATGGTTTAGTGTTTTATGTATTACAGCTACTTTACTTTTTATTCTTCTGTCCTGAAGTGTCTATAAGTTTAGTGATTTTACTAAAGGTGTTACTTTAGTCAAATTGGAATATTCGTTTGTTGTAAACCTCACTGCTCTATTTTGTATTTGTTCTAGTTTCTTTATGTTTTCTTGAATTGAGGAATACAATCATATATCTACTTAATATATTGTAGTAACTTAAGTGAGGCAACTCAACGAGGACATAGACGTTTATTCACATAGAGACATGACAAACACAAAGGGCATCTGCCTTGAGTACAGCATCTCCATATTGGCTCTCTACTTGGGCGGAAATCGTTAGTCTCTTATGTCAACATCTGACTTGTCTAGTCACAGATTGTGCGCACCTTCTTTCTGCACTATCTTGGATGACGGTGCGCATGGCAAAGTCATAACAATATATCCAACACTCGCAATGTAAGGGAAAAGGCGGCAAAAATAAGTTGATGTAGATTCTGTGCGAGCAATTTCGTACTGAAGCATCCATGCGGTGTCTCTTAAAATGTTATGAAACTCAGAAGTGAAGCAAAAAAGTTTTTATTTAGGTCAGTGCACGCAGCAGTGTTGCGCATGTTTAATGTCACTGAGAGCATCACTGAACTATATTTGTGTCAGTCGTCGTTGATCTTTTCTACACTAACCAGATGTCCGCCAAAAGGAGGACACGTTCTCTTTTTTTTTCAAGGGTCGTTGTCTTCTTCATCAAAGTGGCAACTTCCAAGAAGGACAATCTGAAGAATAATGTTGACTCTTTGCGGCAAATGATGAGTTACTGCAAGAATGCAGGAAAAAGCTTGGGGTAACTTATGAGATTGCAGCACTCCCCCCCCCCCCCGCCATCCTAACTGAATTAAGGGGTTGGGGGTCTCAAAAGTTTGCAATGTTCTCCTTGGGCACCACACGCTGAGAACCGCTGATGTTCGAAGTTTGGCGATATAGCTTGTAAGCCTAGTGTACTTTTTGTATGTGTGAGTCCTCCTTTGTCAAGCTTTGTCCTCCTTTCTGTCCTCCTTTGATGGTGCAGGTATCAGGTAACCCTGCTACTAAAAAATGACATGGTTAGTGTATGAGTTTGTGTGAGTACCTATCTAAATACTTCATCATGTCATGTTTTATAGTTTATGCGTTTTATCAGAACTGAAAATTATTACGTCCAAATCTCCTAGAGGCCAGGTGTGAATAGCAGTAAGCGAGGTTTGAACTGGGGACCTTCGTGACGACAGTTTAAGTGCAAACCACACGACCAGGCAATCAATTTATATTTTAAAGTGTGCATCTTTGTATCGTATTGACTACTTGTATCATTGTATCAATTTTATATTTACCACATGTATCATTGTATCAACTTTATATTTACCACATGTATCATTTTATAACTTTATATTTACCACATGTATTATGTGTATCCTCTTTATATTTACCACTTGTATCATTGTATCATCGTTCGATTTACCATTTGTAATATTGTATCACGTGACAACCATGATTGCTACACTTGTGACTTCCGTAGCCACATTTGAGTAGTTACATTCTGTGTGTGTGTATTTTGTGTACATGTGTGCTTCTCTCATCGTCTTATGTCACACCCCCGCCCCCTCTTTCTAAGAAATCTAATTTTTTTTCTTGTAGTTGTTTCTCTAAGTAATGAGACAGATGTAGAAGACACTTGTTGGTCAGGACTTCAGCAAAGACTTTTTGTTTTCTAGTCATTAACCCTATATCGTGTCTTCTCAAACTCTCTCTCTCTCTCTCTCTCTTTCTTTCTCTCTCTCTCTCTCTATCACATTCACGCATTCACTGGTGCACCAGATCTGATATCACTCTTTGTCACTCGCCCTGCTTGAATCTCTTCTTCCCCGCCCCTCCACAACCGTCTCCCATTAGCACCCCTCCCTCCCTCCTCCCGGTGTTTTCTTCTCTCGTCGGAAAAAGTCCGTCGTACAGTCACAGTCTCCCCCCCCCTCCCCCCTGCTGTTTGACAAGGCACCAAAAATATTTTTTTACGTTTAATGTACCCCCTCCTCCCCCCCCCCCCCCCCACGTGAAGACCGTTTTCTTTTTTCACGCCTGTATGTAGTATTGGCTATATTCAATATTGTTTTACATTCAATATTATCTTATATTCAATATTGTTTTACATTCAATATTATCTTATATTCAATATTGTTTTACATTCAATATTATCTTATATTCAATATTGTTTTACATTCAATATTATCTTATATTCAATATTGTTTTACATTCAATATTATCTTATATTCAATATTGTTTTACATTCAATATTATCTTATATTCAATATTGTTTTACATTCAATATTATCTTATATTCAATATTGTTTTACATTCAATATTATCTTATATTCAATATTGTTTTACATTCAATATTATCTTATATTCAATATTGTTTTACATTTAAAATTGTTTTATATCTAATATTGTTGTACATTCATTATTGTTTTACATTCAATATTGTTTTACATTCAATATTGTTTTACATTCAGTATTGTTTTACATTCAATATTGTTTTACATTCAATATTGTTTTATATTCTTACTAAATTTAATATTTTTTTCTCATCTATTGGAGATTTTAACTCAGAAAATTATTGGCAATAAATTGCTTTTATTGACATTTTTTTTTTACTCTGCAGTGTTTAATAAAGTGAAAAAAAAAAGATGTTACAAAGTTTATCTATTCTATATTTCGTATTCTGCACGCCGGATACACCAAAAAGATTGCAAGTGATGAATTCGCCCCCATTTCATGAAATTCTCCCAGCATTTGATACAAGGCTCCGAATCAGCTATTGACATTTGTTATGTCCTGTGTTTTGATTGTTTTAATACATGGACTACGGTGTGCTGTTTTGAACATTTCACTTTCTTCTTTTCTAACAATAACCTATGCATTAGTTAATTAGTGATACACTTAGCAAGGCGTCCTTAGAAACCGCCTGAGTTACTGGGGTAATTTGCTTTGTTCTACTTTTAGTCCCATTGTTTCGGTATTTAGACAGCACAATGAAACAACGCAAGCCTCTAATTATCGAAACACAATCACTTCAGTCATGCCAGCACTTGTATGATGCATAGCCTCAATGAAGATTTATCTCTTGTCTTCCATGAGTCCTTCGGCTAGTTTTTGTGCACCGAACTACTAAACTTTGCTCCAGATAATTCATACCTGTGGCGTAGTGAGAGGAGAGCGGGTGGGGCAGCCGTACCGGGCACAGGAGCGTAGTGGACTCGATACGGAGTATCCAAACATTACGTACAAATTTCTGTCGCTACGATCATTAACTTCATTTACATTTTGTGTAGTTTTTTTTGTTATTGCTTAAAGGGAAACTCCGATGGTTTTGACAATTTTTGATATAATATGTGTTTTAAATTACAGATAAGGAATATAGTATTCTTTTTTTTTTTTTTTTTTTAATTTTCAATAATAACTTAGTCATTGATGTTTTTTTCTGACCTAATTTTTCTGCGCATCCAAAACGGTCAATTTTTTTTTCTGTGACGTCAGACTGTCCTAACTGTGTAGCCTACGTAGATCTGACCAGGTTTTAACATCAGTTGGACTCCAGCCTATTTACTTATTTGGCAGGGAGGGATGTGGATGAAAATGCTTTTATTCCCCCTAGAGTTTGTCACTATGATGCTTTGAGTAGATGGTATTTTATTGTAGATATAGACCTAGATCTCAGTAGTACCGACTGGTATGTTCGTATCTGTTATACGCTTCGCCACCACAGATCTATGAAAGATGTGTTCCTAACATTGTTGCACAATTAATAAGGAAGTATTTATTTATCTTTAATTGTGCCTCCTTTGATTAAAATCTTCAGAAAAGTGTCTACCTTCATTTTTATGACAAAAAATATTGACTTGTTGTATAACGGAAAATCATACAGTAAAGTTGACAATCTCGTAAAAGAAATAGATTTAGGTCTATGCAGTTAGATCTAGCTATTGTAAGCAAAGAAAAAAAAACATGTTAAGAGTAGATCGACATGCTTGACTAACCATGGCAGTGTATATTTTCTCGCTTGACCACTCAACACACAACAAACACTATCGCTTGGTCATTATGTGAAGACCGACTACACGTTGTCTTAAGTTCTAGGCTAGCCTTACATTGACCAGTTTGTTAGAATCAGTTGGACATTACGATCTATTTACTTTTTTTGGGACAGGGAGGGGGTGTGGATGAACATATTACTATTTTTCTCGAGTTGGTTATTTTAATGCTTTTAGATCTATATATTACTGTACCAGTGACTATCATAGCTAGCGACAAAGCCTGACAGCCACTGTAAGAATGAAGCAATACGATTGGTCAGATCTAGATTCGCTTTCAGTATTATTGAGGGAAGTGACGCATGTTCAACCTTAAAACAAAATCTCAGAGAACAACTTTTTTTTTTTTTTTTTTTAGATGTTAAGACTTTGCCGTCTAATTTATTAAGTATATATGTTTCAAAGTAGTGAAATATTTAAAAAAAAAAAGGTATAGTGTTTACTATTACAACTTTTTACGCAGAATTTAAATATGTCAATAACTCAAATTTGAAAAACCATCGGAGCTTCACTTCAAGGATGACTGTTCTTATGCCAATCTTATTTATTATTTAAATTACACCAGATTTCCTCCACCAATACAAAAAACACTGTAGAAGAAGAAAACAAGAAGAGTAGATGGGGCTGATTTGGGCGAACCAACTACCCTAACCAGGCAGACATTGAAGTGGAGCCCACAAGGCAAGAGAAAGAGAAGCACCTGGCGACGCGAACGTGGACGCGAACACATACACATATTTCGTTATGACATCGATATAGATTGTAACAGGTGAATCCACTTGAAGCGTATTTGACAATCCGTATTTCTCACACATGCTATTGATAAGTCTTATTTATATTAATTTTACATGCATAATTGTCGCTAAAGCTACAAACATTATAAATGACGTTATATAAAATATAAATGAAGTCATACAAATAAAATATAAATGACGTCATTAAAATATAAATGACGTCATATAATAAATAAATAAACAAATGACGTCATATAAAATATATATAAATGTCGTCATATAAAAAATATAAATGACGTCATATAAAAAATAAAAATGACGTCATAAAAAACCTCGAGATGTGAACGTTATCCTCTACTCATCAACTCTTACTAATGGCACTGTCCAAAGTTTATGACCAAACTGACCACGAGAACTGACCGTCAATCTGATCTAATACGAGGTTAAGGCACTTGAAAGTAAAAAAAAAGTGATGGCGCTTTCCACATGGTGTCGTGTATAAATTGATTCTCTATAATCTAAGCCGACGGCGGAACCCTCAGACATAAATCACGCGGGCGGGCAAAGTTAGGGTGCACGTTAAGGGCCAAGTGGCACAGACCGGAAGTATGGTTGTGGTCATATGACCTCTCTGGTCCTAAAGTCTCAGTAGACAGGCCCCTCCCCCCCCTCCCCTTCAATAAATTAGGTGTTAGAATCACCAGAACTGGTTTGTGTCAGACACTTTATCAATGAGAAGAAGAAAAAAAAAACCACCATATAATTCATATTTTCTATCAGTCAGCAGATCTTCTATTTTAAGCCAACGCCGGAGACGCCAGTGAGTGTGTGTGTGTGTGTAAGTGTAAGTGCAAGTGCAAGTGTGTGTAAGTTTGTGTAAGTGTGTGTGTGTGCGTGCGTATGTGTCTGCGTGTGTGTGTGTGTGGGGCGTGTGGGGGGCGTTCGATAGAAACAACTATTGTTTGTGTGGACCATGGGCGTAGCCAGGGGGGGGGGTTGACTCCCCCCTGAAATGAAATCTTCTCACACAGGGGGGGGGGTTCGGAATTTAGTGACTGATTCTTTTCTTTTCTTCTATTTATTTTAAGTGAGATTTTAAAACTAAACCATCTCTTCCCCCAGCGCAGACAATGGGGTTTTGAGTTTAAACCCCCGACCCTACCTATAAAACAAAACAAAAAAAAAAAGAATGCAAACGACATTCCCCAAATTCCAAGAGCATAGCTAAGGAAGATTTTGATTTTAAAATCCCCTCCGAAATTTACGATAAAACCCACTCTTCAATATAAGACTATCTATACACCAGTCACCAGATTCTATGAGCGTAGCCAAGAGGAGTTTAGTGTTTAAATCCCCCTCCAGCTGGGTTTAGAGCTAAAAACCACTTCTTCACTATAAAAAAAGAAATTACACACTCAAAATTCTATGAACGTAGCCAAACGGTTTTTGAGTTTAAACCTCACTTCAGCGGGGTTTGAAGCTAAAAATACCTCTTCAACATAAAAAAAGCAAATTACGCACTCAAAATGCTATGTGTATAGCCAAAGGGGTTTTGAGTTTAAACCCTTTTCACTGGGATTTGAGGCTAAAGAAATACCTCTTCAATATAAAAAATCAAAGCAACCTGTTCTCAGAAGAAAATCGTGACGTTCTGTAAATGTTTATGGTCTGAATTGTCCGTAACTTTAATAAGAAAACAAGTCAACTAACATTCTTTTTACGAAGTCTTTGAATAAGAATTGTGGTGTCCAGTTAATTATTTCTAGTTATCTTTTGTGACTGTGATCTAGGTTTAAATTTGGATATGAAGTTATGTAGAAATACGAGAAACCATACAAAGGTTGCCCAAGAGGTTTTGCTAGTCATTCTGTCATGTTTATTTATAATTTTTAAATTCGGTTTGGGGAAGAAAGACAGAAGGATTGAGAGAAAAGGAGAAAGATTGTTTGAAAAAAAAATGGAGAGGTAGATTAAAAAATTAAAAGGATATATATATATGGAGAGAGACAAAAAAGGGAGCAACTGAAAAGTGGAGAAAGAAAGAGAGAAAGGAAAATAGCAAGCAAGAAAATTAATCAATCTTACTTTTTTTTTACTATCATATCAGAATATCACTTTCATGCGCTATGACACACTTTCACTGTCTTTTTGCGTCATCAAAAGTTGCTTCAACTGTGTATCCAGTCATCTTACAGACTTTAACGCAGCAGAGTACGCCATATAACTTGCTTGTAATAGTCACAGAGTCCTCTTTAAAATTAAACATTCTAACCAAGAGATGACAACCTGTAGAGTGGCGTAACTCATTCATACTATAAATTCTATTAAAAAAAACAACAACAGTATCTCTATGTAGCATGATAATAACTACTCACATTATCTAAACATTATTCAGATTCAACAATAATTAAACCTTGTAATCACGTCAAAATTTTTATATTGTATTCAATACTTATTTTATGTATATTATTAATACCACTAAAGTAAACGTAAAAATGTAACATATACACATCTGAAAAAACAAATGTTTTGATTAATAAACATCATCGGGGTATTATAAAAAAAGCATGACCGTGAATGTAAATTATGCCATCTTGAAAATGCTGATAACGAGAAACACATGTTTGGAATTATTCCTTCAAGTTCAAAGTACTGTAAGGGACTTGTTGGAATCTAACTGTGGCAACTATGTGAATGTTAACTTGTCTATTGTTTTAAACAAGCTGCCAAAACTAAAAAATAAAATAGTACATAGCTCTAATTTGATTATTGTTTCCGAATACAAGAATCTCGTTTGGGCTAGCTGGCTCAAAGCTCTATATAATAATAAAGTATTTGATCCTAATCACTTAGAATTGCCATTTAGGAGAAATATTGATTTTAGGGTGGAGAATTCTCTAGTTTGATTTTCATATGCTTGTGCAATACTCAGTCAGTATTCCAGAAATGGGGGGTTGGGGGTCAGGGATATTTGATATTGTGTTGATTGTTCTGGTGTAGAGGATCATTGTATCATTTTTCTGTCTCTGGTGGTTTCAATAGATAGGTATTATGTCTTTGCTATTAAATAATATTTTTATAATTATATATGTAATTTGAAGAAGTTAAAAGAGACCACAGATGTTTCTTTAATGTATTATCAAATTATTCATATAATCTGTGATTCTGTTTAATCAACCATTAACGTAAGAATCATTACCAATAAATAAAAAACAGAAATCGTCACACTGACAAACTATCTGACAAACTCTCTGTATCCTTTAGTTCTTTTTCTATCTATCAAACTCTCATTCTTCGCCTCTTTATTTTCTGACATTCTATCTTTTCTGCCCGTCCGCCATCTTTCTCGTTCTTTCTTTCACTCCCTTTCCTTTCTTTGTATATTTTTTTTCTGTGACTCACTCCTTCCTTTTTTCTTTTCAACATCAAGGGGCATAATTTAATATCAAGGAGCATAATTCATTACACTGGAATCGTTACATGAAATTACAAGTAAAAGTACGCATCAATTTGAGCACTAAACTCCTAAAAATAGTTCAGTTTATAAAAGAGCTCTCCCACTGGTTTGTTTTTCAATTAGACCCTGCGTTCTGGTTTCCGGTGTCGTCTGCTCTTTCTAGTGTCCCACTTTTTAAGCTGTCATTAATCTTCTAATTGAACTGATTGTTTCACATGCTCTTGTCATTTTTAGCCATTTCGGAAAATTGTTCAGGCGTAAAAACAATTCGTGGGATTATTTAGAACTTGACAAATTATTTCACTGCAGACGTAAGAATGTTTTGTTGAACAAGTGGAGATAAGCAGCTTATCGATAAAAAGTTCAATGAAGAGCAAATTCAGCAAAGAAATGATCTGTTAAGCCTATTGTTTTCTGAAAGCTTGATAGCTTTTATTCAAAGCCGTGAAACCTTTTTAAATTCCTATTTTTTTTTTTTTTTTTTTTTTTTTAATGAGCCATGGCTGTGATATGGTTAGTATAAATTGCGGGGCCCACTTTGAAGCGTTCGGTAAAATTGGCCTAATGCCGGCTCTGCTTTTCAGTGCAACTCTTCAGAGTTATTATATACCATATTTTACTGACATAAGAGAACACATGTTACAACTAACAAGTGGTAGAGGCAATCCTAACCCTAACCCTAAACCAGTATGAGTAGGATTCAGACAAGAGGGCTTGTTAGACTTGGGGAAACTCTTAATCCGAACGCCCTTTGCCTTGCGGCTACCCAGCTACACCAAAAATCTTTGGGGGTCAACCCTGACGAAAAAATCAGGAGCTGGTGACCACACATCGCTGCTTCCTGACAACTAGCGACGCCGCTGATCATATACTGTATTGGGTTTTTGTCCTTCATTTGGACACATCGGCTGTATGGAGAGTGGGGAACTGTTGTGTAGGCGACATCGTTCCGACCATAGCTCCCAGGATTTCTCGTTACTTAGCTCAGTAAGATGAACTATAGGCGTTCTACCAATGAAGGAGGTCAGCACACAAGTACCATGTATGTGTTTACCATGGTGACGGTGGGAAGAGGTTTGCGATTGGCTGTGAATGATGCAACATAGGTGGCATTGTCGTCACTTGATCTTAGGATAGACGATTCCAAAACGTGAGACCAACCGGTAGCAACATACCTTATCAAAAAAAAAAAGTTTTTAAAATAGACAATTCACCCTTTATGACAGTGATGCCCAAAATACGGCCCGCGGGCCAGATCCGGCCCGCAAAGTGTTTCCATCCAGCTCGCCGAAACAACGGCACAAAGTGTAGAAAATCCCCTCTCCAAAGGGTTGATAAAGTTATTTTTACCTACGTTAGGGCCCTAACTTTTTCTCTGATGTATTGGTACCATGACCTTTGTATGTTTATAAAATGAGACTAAATGTATAATCTAACAGGAAAAGTGAACGGTACTTTACTTGTGTTTTTTTTTTTTTGTGGAACATGACAATGATCCAATGTATTTGATTTGTAAAAAAAAGTGTGGCTGTTTAAAAAAAAAAATATGGCAGCATTCTTGATTTGATCCGCGAATAAAATATTGTTAAACTTCGCCTAGAGATCGAAGGATTGAATAGTTGCCAAAAAGAGATAAGAAAGAAAATGAGTCGGTGGTTAAACTGGATAGAATGTTGCTCACATTGTAAGTAGAGAAATGAAGCCATTTTTCCGAAGGGTAGAAAAGAAGACAAACTTCAAACATCTCACTAATTAATGTAAGTGCTAGATCCACGGGTTTCTAATAAAATAGTTTTAGTTCCATTTCATTACGTTTTTGTTCTTTTCGGTCATGTGGCCCGCGACACTAGTGTCGGAAACTAAAATGGCCCGCAGGTCGAATTAGGCTGGGCATCACTGCTTTTTGAGGTTGTTGACTCTTTGCAAGAGCGACATTACTATGTTCTTAATGTGGCAACATAAAAAGACTGTAATCTAGACTTGAATACTGAATCTAGATATATTGTATAGAATATTCAAGTTAGTGATAAGCCGATAGATCCAGACGGTGCGCAAAATGTTATTGAACGTCTGTTCATTTATTTCGCCCTTTAGAATATATGTGGGAATACCCGCTGACGTTTGTGTGTTTTAGTATAGATTGTCTGGACCTCTACATCAAATTTAATTATTTGTTTATTATATCAAAGTAATATTTAAAAAAATATAGGAAAAAAAAAAAGAGAACACTTGATTGGAACTAGCTCCCAAAAGAGATAAAACATGACAACATTTAGCTTTTGATGAAAAAGAAAACGACACAGAAAGCAAAGAAGAACTTCTATTAATAATTCTCTACCTATCTACATACCTACCTACCGACATATACCTTATTCTGTTTAACTGTTGGGCCACTATATGCCTATATAATCTGTCCACCGTCTTTGCCTTTTACCTTGAATAAAATCTCTTTCAATGATAGGGCCACACAGGCTCGTCCATTCTTGAATGTTGTCTTCCCACAACTTTCTCCGATCTTTGCAAACCTTTTGGACCTTGTGATATGGCCATAAAGTTTTATTTTATTTTATTTTTTTACAGTGGTCAGCAGGTCATCATAGGGCCCATTAGTGATTGTTGTCGTAGAAAGCGAATATAAGCTGATCTTTTAGCAAACTTTTTTTTTCATTGATCACGAGGCGTGAGTGTGGCGATACGTGGAACCTAGTGACTGGGCTTCTCTTCCCAGAGACACCATCAACACAGACTTGTTGACTGACACGTCCGACTGCCCCGACAGTGCTCCTAGCTTTATGACGTGCAAGTCCGCCCGCTGCCATGTTGGTGTCTGTCATAATCATTGATTGAGGACCACTTCCTGTCTCTTTGACACGACGACCTCCTCGTTTAATAGTCGATACAGGTCGACTAAAGCTGGCCTTGGTTTCGATATCGACCTTATGAATTTCAAAGGCTTGCTTCTTTGTTTTTGGTATCGAGTAGTTAAATTTTTCAAGATTGCCTCTTTGTGTCATGGCGTGAGACATTGTGAGGCTTTGAATATCAAATAGTTGGGCTTGTAAAAATAAATGATTATTCAAACAACCGGTGCACATTAGAATAAAAAAATAAAGTATAATTTGTGTACATTTACACTCTATACCCTGGCAACGATTCACCAAGTCAAAGAATCGCTATCCCATGATGCCACTGATCGTAGTCTCTCTCTGGCACGTTTTGTTCTCATTGGTGACCTTGACTTTATATTACTTCCTTTGACACTTTAATGTGTTGAATGTATTATTATTACTATAAAAGAACGAGTATTCATTCTCTGGCGAAGCCAGGGTCGAGTTTCGTTAAAGGGAAACAAAATTCATCGTAGTTCCTTTAACAGTTTCCACCGAGAAATTTTCTGGTTATGTGGCAGGTCTGCAGAAGTACAGCCCTCTGATAGGCAACGAGAATGTTCCTAGGAATGCCATGGCCTTGAATGTGTCTGTGAGGTCAGTTGTTATTATTCCCTCGGTTGATATGACAATGGGGTATATTGTTGTTTTAGATAATTTCCACAAACGCTTAATCTCCATTATTATTAATACCTTTTCAGTCAAGTTTGCATGAAGTTAAGTGAATGATATTTAAGACTAAGACAGCTTAATTGATCCTTATGGAAATTTGTTGTGATCACAAGGACTCTTTTCTCATATAAAAACAACACAACAGAGACATTGACATAAATAGAACAGACATAACATAAAGAGTTCATTCAGCGACTACACACAGCTTAACTAACATCCAGATAAAGTTTATGTAGCTTCAAGATAGTCATGACTTAAGCTACAAGGTCTATCAGCTGCGTTACTCTGATCTGCATCTGTTTTATAGGTCTCCCCCCCCCCCTAAATAAAGATTATCACGTCATAATCATTACCTCCTGTAGGACGGTAGCGGGTTATGTTCAGACCAGCATGACGTCAGTCCGACGCGCATTTAACCGGCGCCTTCGACATACACGGAGGTCACGATATAACACGGACGAGGAACCCTTCCACCCTCGATGTACTAAAGCAGTGTTTCCCAAACTGTCTTCCGCGGAACCCTACCTTTCCGTGAGGTGTTTCGTATAGGTGTTCCTTGAACTACTAGGTATAATTAAAGTTCACCACGTGAATCAATCTCTTGAAAAAAAAAAAAGCAAAGTGTTCCGCTAAATAATCAGAAAGTGCGAAGTTAACGAAAAAGCTTGAGAACCACTGTAGGTTATAGTCAAATGATCATACTTATAATAATAATTTTATTTATAAAGCGCTGTTAACAAACTAAATGTAGGCTCAAAGCGTATACAGACAAATTTCCTTACGGAATTTCATGAGGCATCTAAAGATGATTCAGTAATTTTCTATAAAAAGGTCTAGGCTTTTTATTGTGTCACGTGGTGTACGTGACAAGGTTGCTAGAGAAGTGTTTAAGTGTAAACAATATATATTGTTAACTGGCTTCTAGCAGCTTCGAGTTGCTACACAGAAAAGTAAATTATGCAGGGGAGATAATTACACATTAAAATATGTATATTTCGACTCTGCGACTAGAACTCTGGGTTTGAAAAAAATATAAATAAAACAAACAAGCTTATATCAGGGTCCAATCAGTCCATCAGTTTCAAGCTTTATATGCAGTCTACTTTTGAGAACCTGTTAATTAGTTTTTAATTTTGATTGTTTAATACAGTGATGCTCAGCCTTATTCGGCCGGCGGGCCATTTCAATTTCCAAAAGTCGTGTCGCGGGCCACATCATCAAAAAGTTAAAAAAAAAAAAAAGGAAATAGACAATGAACCATTTTTATTAGAAACCCATGAATCTGGTAGTTACATTTAAGAGCTGTTTTATGTTCTTTCAAAAGAGCCACTCTTTCTGTATAAAACAGATATGTTGGCTTATTATCAGTACAAATCCATTTACCCTAACTTAAGGAAAGATTTTTATTTTCAAACCTCTTTTCTTTTATGTGGAGAGGAATTTTTTTTACTTTGAGCCGACGTTTCGGCGGGCCGGATTGAATTACCTCGCGGGCCTGATGTGACCGGCGGGCCGTATTTTGGGCATCACTGGTTTAATACATAACGTGTGTTTAATCTTTTCATAATGACTAGGCTACTTGAGGGATGAATTAGTAAAGAGTAACTCTGGTGTTTATTGACGTAAACAAACAGTTCCGGCATACTATTGGACATTGAGTATTTGTTATGGAGTGTATGTGTGTGTGTTTCGTAGGTGATGAAGAAAGGGAGCATTAATTGTGAGTCTTGCAGAATGATGCAAGACAAGCGGTTCTGTCATAAGCTATGTTAAGAACGAGAGACGACTCCAGGAAGCCCAGAGTGTAAAAACGTTTTGACAATAGTCATCAGGTTTAAAGGGAAACTCCGGTGGTTTTGACAATTTTTTATATGTGTATTAATTTACAGAAAATGAATATATTATTCTTTTTATTTTATTTTCAGTAATAACTTAGTGATTGGTGTTTTTCTGACGTATTTTTTTTCTGCGCATCCAAAAAAACATTCAGATTTTCTCCGGGTTTCTTTCTATGTGACGTCACACATACCTATCGATTTAAGTCAATATGACTTACTGTATAACGAAAAACCATACAGTAAAGTTTACAATCTCGTTAAATGAATAGATCTAGGTCTGCGCAGTTAGACCTAGATCTTGTAAGCTAAGAAAACAAAATACGTGTTAAGAGTAGATCTACATGCTTGACTAACTATGGCTGTGTGTCTCGCCTGACCACTCAACACACAACAAAGACTATCGCTTAGTTGTCCTGCCACGACCGACTACACGTAGTCCAGGCTAGCCTTGCACTGACCAGTTTGTTATATTCAGTCAGACACAAGGCGAAAAGAAAATCTTAATCGACCACCGGCGGACAATGGTTATGCTTGCCTTGGTTGTGGCAAAATATGTAGGTCACAGCCGGGGTTGCGTAGCCATGGGAAATATTGCGTTCCTCATTCATCTTCAGACCCGAAGACGAGCGTTATTATTATTATTATTATTAGATCTGAAGTGTAAAAATCCCCCTTTCAGACCTTTCGATCTATATGACTGTTGATGTAAAGGTCATCTGTTTCTGTGGCCCACGTTTAACTGGGGGCCAATAAAATGATACAAAACTTTTTTTTAAATCCCAAAGGAATTTTGTTTTACAATTTACTGTTTTAAACAATTCAACGTATCTTCAATACATAGAATGGCATTTCAAAAAAACATAAATACAATGAGCGTTCATTCAATAATCATAGCCCGACATTTCAAAGTGGAACCTACGCACGAGATTTTTAATGTAATAATTACATCGCGAATATAAAGGAACTAAAGAATTTCTGTCTCTATATCGCTGTGTGGAACTAAAAGAGTCTAATCTTTGTGGAAAATTTCTTTTTTGTTCTCTTTAAAAATGTTTTTTCACGGTCTTTTCAAATTGTCGTAACTATTATTTATTTGTACGCGTGATCAATGCAGACAGGTCTATTTGAAATTAATTTGATATAGCAAATCGAATAAGCATGTGTCAATTATTGTCAATGACATATAAGATGTTATTTTGGACTGGTCTGGATCATTCAAAACCAACAATTTGTGCTAGTGTTTCTCAAACTGTTACTAGTGGCGCCCTTTTCAACCAAAGACCATGATAGGCTTACATTCGCCCTCTCCTCGTAGGATGTTTGGGAGAGCTCTCTAAGTTCCCCTGTGGGATAAGGTACGCGAAACTTCAGCGCCAAGCGTTTTTTTTTTTTGTTGAAAGCCTGAAGCTCAGAAATTATTAAGACGTCTAGAAAGTTTTATTTCTTTTCGTCTTTAGAGCGTAGGTCAAACGTTAAAGCAGCGCTGGGACAATAGAAAATACATCTGAGTGACTTATGAAATACAGACGTTACTTCAAAACAGAAGATGATTACGTCATACGCCATACGCTTGTTCCTAGATATCTAGGTCAATCTAGTTATGTTTCTACAGATATCTATAGTCTTTATGGTTCTAGATTTAGTGTTATTCTAGTTCCAGATCAGTCTAGATCAAGTGTTATTCTAGTTCCAGATCGGCCTAGATCAAGTGTTATTCTAGTTCCAGATCAGTCTAGATCAAGTGTTATTCTAGTCCCAGATCAGTCTAGATCGAGTGTTATTCTAGTCCCAGATCAGTCTAGATCAAGTGTTATTCTAGTCCCAGATCAGTCTAGATCAAGTGTTATTCTAGTCCCAGATCAGTCTAGATCAAGTGTTATTCTAGTCCCAGATCAGTCTAGATCAAGTGTTATTCTAGTCCCAGATCAGTCTAGATCAAGTGTTATTCTAGTCCCAGATCAGTCTAGATCAAGTGTTATTCTAGTCCCAGATCAGTCTAGATCAAGTGTTATTCTAGTCCCAGATCAGTCTAGATCAAGTGTTATTCTAGTCCCAGATCAGTCTAGATCAAGTGTTATTCTAGTCCCAGATCAGTCTAGATCAAGTGTTATTCTAGTCCCAGATCAGTCTGGATCAAGTGTTATTCTAGTTCCAGATCAGTCTAGATCAAGTGTTATTCTAGTTCCAGATCAGTCTAGATCAAGTGTTATTCTAGTTCCAGGTCAGTCTAGATCAAGTGTTATTCTAGTTCCAGATCAGTCTAGATCAAGTGTTATTCTAGTTTTGTAAAAAACTTTAGTTTGTTTGTAAAATGTTTTACATGTTTCGGATGTTCCTTCAGAGTTGAAGATAATTACTTCCTAGTCCAAACCTCCCGCAGGACGACGGGGGATGGGAGCGGGCAGGGTTTGAACCCTGGACCATCGATAAATCTGAACGACAGTCCAGCGCGCAAACCGCACGACCAGGCAGCCATCAGTTCCAGGTCAGTCTAGATCAAGTGTTATTCTAGTTCCAGATCGATCTAGATCAAGTGTTATTCTAGTTCCAGATCAGTCTAGATCAAGTGTTATTCTAGTTCCAGATCGATCTAGATCAAGTGTTATTCTAGTTCCAGATCGGTCTAGATCAAGTGTTATTCTAGTTCCAGATCAGTCTAGATCAAGTGTTATTCTAGTTCTAGATCAAATGTTATTCTAGTTCCAGATCAGTCTAAATCAAGTGTTATTCTAGTTCCAGATCAGTCTAAATCAAGTGTTATTCTAGTTCCAGATCAGTCCACCCTAATACCTTTTCGAAATAAATATAGTTTGAAATGAACTGAATGGTGATAAGATCTTCGTGGTCAGCAAGACGTTTTGAAGCGGACCTTTCTTTCCTCACGCCAAAGACGTTAACAGACTGGTGGATTGTCACTCGGAAGAAATTAAATACTGATAGACTCTAGAATCGCATTGGCGAAGACGATTGAAATGTTTTCTTTAACAGCCTTTTTTCATGCATCTTATTGCAGATGATTAAGTTATTAATAGTCTTACTTAGAAGATGAATGATACTACGTTACGTAATTAATTTATTTCATTTCTTAAACAAATGTACTGGTAAAATAAAAAAATAAACGATTTTTGTGTAATTGAAAAAAAAAAATGTGAACGTTTTTGCACCCCCCTTTTGCAGGACTTTACCTTCTCCCCCAAGGAGGCGTGCCCAGCAATTTGAGAAGCTCAGATCTCTGTCATCTTGATCATTATTCTTTCTTTTGAAAATTAGTGAGATCTACTCGCAAGTGTACGTGTGTTTATGTGTGTGTGTCAGGTCATTTAGAAGACAAGGTCATAGGGTGACATCAAACTTATGCAGAAGGAGGGAAGCAGGATCGAGAAAGTCGAATGGGGAAAAAAAGTAACTAAGTGGGGGGAGAGTGAGGAGGAGGGGGTTTTCTGGTATGGGAAAATAAACGGTGAAATTAACAAAAAAAAAAAGGTGATCAAATGAGAGGTGGAAAGAAAAAGACCACGATGACTGTTTTTGTTAGTGGTCTTTTGCTGAGAGAGTGAAATAGAAACAGAAAGAAAGAAAAGAAAAAAAAAACGTAAATATTGTTGACTGTCGTTGACTTGTAGCACCAAACTTCTGGTAGACAACTTCACCGATGTAGGCGTGTTATAACGTAACTGATAAAACTTGCAATAACTTGAGTAACTTCTGTGTGAACAATATTAAATAGAACTTTTATTACAATATAAAACCAACGGACCTCATTCACCAGTCGTAAACAAACAGCATTTAGTCACGTGATAATATTGATAAAAACGGAAAAAAAAAACAACTGTCACGTGATAGCCACTGTGTGTTAAAATTAGTTCGTAATTTGTATAGAAGAGATAGAGAATCTAGTGGCTAAATGTTGTTTTGTTTACGATTGGTGAATGAGGTCCATTCAACTAGAGATGAAATGAAATAAATAGTAGACTTTAGTCATAATATGAAATGGTATTCTGAATAAAACCTAATTCACTACAACAACACGTCTTTTCACTCTGGCAATATAAGGTCGTCTCCCCTATAGAAGAAAGCTGACGACATCGCCGCTTCTCTTGCATCATTCACACTGCATAGCTAACCTCTTCCTACCGTCGCCATAGAAACACACACACACACACGCACTCCTTAACAGCAAATGACCAGAATTATAAACGACTTCATCCCGTAGGCAATATTAATCAATTGTGTGTGCTTTAACTAAATGTACTGTACATAACTAATTAATGAAGAATGTAACATGATGTATGATGTCTTGATCTTATTGTTGCTTAACATAATGTATGATGTCTTGATCTCTTAACATAATGTATGATGTCTTGATCTTATTGTTGCTTAACATAATGTATGATGTCTTGATCTTATTGTTGCTTAACATAATGTATGATGTCTTGATCTCTTAACATAATGTATGATGTCTTGATCTTATTGTTGCTTAACATAATGTATGATGTCTTGATCTTATTGTTGCTTGACATGATGTATGATGTCTTGATCTTATTGTTGCTTAACATGATGTATGATGTCTTGATCTTATTGTTGCCTAACATGATGTGTGATGTCTTGATCTTATTGTTGCTTAACATGATGTATGATGTCTTGATCTTATTGTTGCTTAACATGATGTATGATGTCTTGATCTTATTGTTGCTTAACATGATGTATGATGTCTTGATCTTATTGTTGCTTAACATGATGTATGATGTCTTGATCTTATTGTTGCTTGACATAATGTATGATGTCTTGATCTTTTTGTTGCTTGACATAATGTATGATGTCTTGATCTTATTGTTGCTTAACATAATGTATGATGTCTTGATCTTATTGTTGCTTAACATAATGTATGATCTCTTGATCTTATTGTTGCTTAACATAATGTATGATGTCTTGATCTTTTGTTGCTTAACACAATCTTTTTTTTTATTGCAACCAAACGATACTACACTTTCTTTTATAACTTTGTTATGTGATAACTAGAAATTTTTTAAAAATCCTCTTAAATATTTTGTCGTGCATAATACATTGCTTAGGTCAAAAAAAAAAAGTTAAAGTGTCATGAAATCTAATCTCAACAATAGTAAGGCATTGTATTCGATGCCGAAGTTTAACAATGAGCAGTGGAGTAGAAACCATGGCGCAAAGGGGTTCATTGCGCCCGGGCCCACGACCACTAGGGGCCCAAACGGGGTTAAGTATGGGAATGTGTGGACTATAAGAGTTTAATTGCATCACATTATTACATTATTTTAAATTAAATCATGTTTTTTTTACTTGAATTTTATTTCTGGTGTCTAATGTAATCTATTAAAGGAAGATAACTCTTAAATTGTCAGAACAGCGTTTCATTAAAATCTAACGTGTTAGATTTTTTTATTTAATAATAATAATAATATAACAATATCAAAGTGTAAGCTTACTCATTGTGAAAGTGTTCTATATTATGAATTATATTTGCTGTTATTTTGATTCAAGTGTTATTTATTTCTTTAATATTACAATGCATATTGACTAAGTGAAATACTTGAATTAATTGTATGAGTAAACAGTAGTTGTATAATTTTTTTTTAGTCATCTATAGAGCTTTTGATTGAATATTAGTACGTACCTGGCTCAAATGTCTACATAATAACAAGGTGTTTGATCTTAATCACTTGGAATTAACATTTAGAAAAATAATGGACTTTAGGGTAGAGAATTATCTAGTTTGATTTTCATATACCTGTATAATGCTCATTTTCTGTCTTTAGGGGGTTCATTGGTTAGGTAGTATGTCTTTTATATTAAATAATATTTCTATTACTGGTATTATATTTTTAGGTTAATCACTTTTCAATTGTTTATGATTTAATACTTGTGAATTATGATAACTTACAAATAAAAACATATTAAAAAAAAAAAAAAAAAAAGCCCACAAAAGAGGCAAGATGGCCCATAAAAGAGGCATATAAAGCCCAAAAAAGAGGCAAAGAAAAGAGGCATAAAGCCCAAGGATAAAAAAAAAATAGTACGTACATCTCTTCAATACGACTTTATCAAGGATAATCTAAATATAGTATTACACGTATCACCTATATATAGACAATATGTCTTCTAAATGTTTGAAGTAACAAACATTAGAGCATGGAAACCGAGCTTGCGATCACGAACAAGATTCTATTCCGTTGAACATTAATTTCTTAACAGAGGTGCCTTAAAAACCATCGTCTCCCAACTAGACGAAGCTGGTGTAAAACGGAACTTAGAAGTTTTTATACCAGTGACAACCGATACACATTCAGAATATATAAAGATTAAGCATATGACTCGAAGTCCCGAATGGTTACACGGTTGACCTATGACCTAGTTTAGTTTAGAGATTATGTTAGTTTTGTAAATACATATATTGTGCATATTGTGGGAAGCGTGGTCGAGAGGTTAAGTGCGCTTGAACTTGGCTTGGCTACCTAGAAGGGGACTCGAGGTTCGACACCCGACTCGGAGAGTTGTGTTTACTGAGCGCCTAAAGGCTGCACGGAACTCCTAGATACCCCCTCCTCCCCACCGGTCCACAAATGAGATTGGACCAAAAGCTCTCTGAGCATGCTATAAGCATGAAAGTAGCGCTATATAAAAGCTATAATAATAATTGTTTTTACTATTTAAAAGTAAAAGTAGTGACGTAGTTCGAAAGACGAATGACGTTGCAGATTACGTGTACATGATAGGAGAAGAATATGGCTAGGGCTAGATGTATAGGGAACTAAAACGACGGATCATCTGTAAATAAAAATCAGTTAAAGTCTTCACAAGTTTGATTAAGTATGTTATAGATATTTGTTGTGTCCCTTGGATGTGTTCCGACTCGAATTAGAATAAGTGAAGTAGTATTAGACAACACACAAAATCCAAGGCAGGACAGATCCAAAGCTTGAGGAAATTGTTCTCCTTTATCCCACGAGGAACAGGTGCACCGTGTGTACTGTCTGGCGTAGAAGTTTGTCTTCATTGACATGCACTCTCTCATTAGATACGGTAGAGCCCAGTTTGGGTTCAGTCACACTTAGCTTTTAGAAGGGGGGGGGGGTCCAACTTCGCATTCCTGAACTCGGCCCACTGGTACCTTGCTAGGTATGAGTACCTTGCTGAGGATGAGTGCCGTATTTCACCTGACCACGTAAACCCACTTTCGACCTCCATATTTCTTTCGGTCTTTTGCGCCTGTTTTTTTTTTTTTCTAAGCACGTGAGTTATCATCTAAAAACTGTAATAGACACAATTTAAACGAGTCTCAAACGAACCGAACCCGAACCGAACGCACCGAATTCGAACCTCACTTATGACCGAACCGAACCCGAATTATACTCGTCATCGAACCGAACCGAACCCGAACTTAAATCTGACCGAACCGAACCCGAACTTTAAAAGTTGGGTTCGATTCCCATCTCTAGTCTCAATTAACACTTGATTTATTAGTCTTCTATTCGTCTCCTGTACTCCAGCCTCTAGTTCGGAATCTGACCCATTTTTACACACTTTTTTTTGCTGTTCACTCATCCATGTACAAAGAAGCTCAACTGGTCATTTCATACACATACACACACACTACACTCAAAACACACATATACTTACTATCACAAAAGCCACTCCAAAGTCTATGTAGGGACTTAAATATCCACATGTGTTGTTTTAAATGTCAGTTTCACGAGATTGTGGTCTGATTCCAATTGAGGATAGAGTCTAGGAAGTCATTGGGTGGGGAAGTTATTGTGTGGGGAAATTATCGTGGGGGAAATTATCGTTAGGGGGAAGTTATAGTGTGGGGATGTTATTGTGTGAGGTAGTTTTTGCGTGGGAATGTTATTGTGTGGGGATGTTATTGTGTGGGAAGTTTTTGTGTGAGGTAGTTATTGCATGGGGGAGTTATTGCGTGGGGATGTTAATGTGTGAGGTAGTCTTTGCGTGGGGAAGTTATTGTGTGGGAATGTTGTGTGGGGAAGTTATTGTGTGAGGGGATTATTGCATGGAGAGTTATTGTGTGGGGAAGTTATTATGTGAGGTAGTTATTTCGTTGGGGGATTTATTGTGGGAAAGTTATTGTGTAGGGAGTTATTGTGTGAGGAAATTATTGGCGGTAAGATAAGATAAGATAAGCTAATTTTATTGATCCAATCAAATGGAAATTCAGTTTGACTACAATTGACAACCTCAGCGTAACTACTTTACAAAAACAATATGGATGAAAAATTCGAACAACATTCACTCACGAAACACATACACATTCACAAACCAGCGCTTTATGAATTGGACTTCTATGTACTTCTCGATGACGACTGCTGATATTGTAACACTGTGACCGATAGTGGCATAAAGGAGTTTTGAAATCTTTCTGTTTTAGTCCTAATGGAAAGGAGACGACCACTTCGTTCAGATCTTATGTAACAGTGGTTTAATGGGTGCAGGTTGTCCTTAAGAATCGAGAGTGTTTTAGAAAGGCATCTTTCATGAAAAAGCTCTTCAAGAGATGGTAGCTGTATTCGAGTGATATGCGATGCTTTTTTTAATTAGTCTATTTAGTCTAAGTCTTTGTGCCAGTGAAGTATTACCATACCAGCAGGTGATGGCAAAGTTAATTAGACTGCTGATAGTTGCTGTGTAGAAAAGTTTGATTATTGTTTTGTCTATGTTAAATTTTCTTAGCTTTCTGGGATATAAGAGTCGCTGGTGAATTTTCTTGTATATGTTTTGACAGTATTCATCTCATTATAGTTTGTTGTTGATAGTTGTGCCTAGATATTTATATTCATGTACTTGTTCTATGGTTTGGTATTTTTTATCTGAATTTCTGCAACATGGTCTTTGTTTTTCCTAAAATCAATAATCATTTCTTTAGTTTTCTGAACATTTAAAATTAGAAAGTTATCTATACACCATTGGTAAAAGGTGTTAATTGTTTAATGGTACATATTTTCGTCACCCTCAATAAGGCCAATGATTACAGTGTCGTCAGCAAATTTTATGATGGGAGTGTCAGCTGATGAGATCTGAATGTCATTTGTGTATATGGTATACAATACTGGTGACAGAACGCACCCCTGCGGCGCTCCAGTGCGTTATGCCATGTGTATTGACGTCCAGGACGAGGTGTGTTCCATACCTGGTTCTGGGCACACCGCCCAGTGTGTATTGACCTTCTGTACTCCTCAGAGCTATATTGAACGTCATGCCTGGGTCTAGGCCCACCGCCCAGTATGTATTGACCTCCAGGACTCCTCCGAGCCATGTTCGATTCACCGATATCTTTCCAAATGGACGATTTGACATCTATTAGCAGTAGGCTAAGCAAGGGGGCGGCCCGCCATGGCGTCGCAAATCACCAGTGATGAGCCTCGCCTCGCTAAGTTTGTCAGGGGCGGAGCGGGTCGTAAATGTAATGAAAGGGTGAACTGAAACAAGACGTCGTAGGGTGACACTAATTTAGGATTTGCTGCTCTGGATGTCTTCAGGTCCGGATTTATGCATTGTTGCGCCCTAATTCAGAATCTCTAATCCCCCTTTTTTTTTCTTTCTTTTTACCAGGGCCGGGGTAATTATGTGTGGAGGGCCTGGAACAGGATTTTAGTGGAAACCCTAAACTTTTTCGAAAGCTTTAATCAAGATCCACTTATGAATGAAAAAAAAGTATATCTACAAACATGCTATATTTTAGAAGAAAGAAATAAAGCTCTTGTAAATAAATCTCACTTTCCTTTTAAAAAAAATATAATATGCATATTTTTTTTTAAAACGTGGATATTTTTTAGTTTCTTGGGGGTAAGACCCTTGGTAGACCCACTGTCGTAAATCCGGAGCTGCATTTACTTATTCCGAGTATGCTACAAGCGTACACTTCTAACTATTCTAAGTAAAGACATTTTTGTCAGCCGTAAATATGCACACACAAAAAAGTTAAAAAAAACAACAAAAAAACTTAGTAAAAAACTCTTGTGTTTTGTTTCTACTTATAATCACATATATATGTGACATCATTTTTTTATGTCAGTATCGTAATCGTGTTTGTATTTGTGTTAGTATTTGTAATCGTGTTTGTGTTCTTACTGTGGTCTGGTGGTTGAGACCCTTGACTATGTGCGTTTTATTTTTAATGTAATAAGTAAAATTAATTTTTCAATTAGCTCAATAAATTCTGATGTGTGTATATAAGGCTTGTCGTCAAGTCCGAAGATTAATGAGGTGTGCAGCTCCAGCTGAAACCTACATATTTTGCCACACACAACACAGACAGTGGTCGATTTAGATTCTCTTTCCGCCATCGTCTGTAATCGGCAGTAGATTTTCTCTTTTGGTCTTCAATATTTCTGATGTAACCACACGAGTAAATCCATCGTAGCCGGAGTTATAAATAGGGGAATGAAAGTTGAAGAGTGAGACAAACTAGAGACGTAAAGACGTGTAGCTTTAAGTGTGTTATGGCTTCCCCTGTCAGACCATGCGGTCTATTGGTCTGATCTGTTAAGATAAGATAAGATAAGATAATTTTATTGGTCCAAAAATGGAAATTTAGTTTGACTACAATTGACAACATCAGCGAAACTACTGTACAATAACAGTATAGATGAAAAATTGGAACAACATTCACACACGAAACACATACACATTCACAACCAGCGCTTTATGAATTTGACTTCTATGTACTTCTCGATGACGACAGCTGATCTTGTAGTAACCCTCTGACCGAAAGTGGGATAAAGGAGTTTTTACATTACTCTTCACAACTCTACATCCAATGTGGTTGATCTGTCTCTCCGTCCTCGTCATAACCGAATCAGTTCATCCAGACGAGCTTCTTCTGCGGGCTGATTATAGATTGAAGTAATTTACAGATTTATTGGCCTTGCCACTCAAATTAAAGGACTAGTTTGTGGTGGCTGCTTTTTTTTTTTTTTTTTTTTTCGTAGTCTTCTTCCTCAATAACAGCCTTAAAGTCCTTGACATTGGAAATATTTGGGCAGACCAGGTTCTGAGTGTCCCCATTGATATTGTGAACTACTCGTGACCCCGTAGTTGGTTGGTGGGGGGTACACGCTCCCTTCTTTAGTATCTAAATCTATAATTAACCACAAAATTTATTATTAAAACTCTATAATGAGACATTGTAGAACCGTACCTTATCACTGTTTAAGACTAAGACTAAGACTAAGACTAAGACTGCTTTATTGATCCTTACGGAAATTTGTTGTGATTACAAGGACTCGTTTCTCATATAAAGACAACACAACAGAAACATACATATAAATACAACAGACAACATGAAGAGTTCATTCAGCGACTAAACACAGGTATCTTGGTGCATTTCATGTTCCCTGATCAATGAGTGGCGGTGATAGAGTCTGACCGAGTGAGGTACGAACGAGTTTTTGTACCGCTCCGTTCTTGTTTTGATTGACAGCAGTCGCCCACTTCGCGACGACCTGGCGTAGTTCTGATGGAGCGGGTGGCCGTTGTCTTCCAAGATTTTTTCGATTTTTCTTAGGCACGTTTGTTCAAAAAGTTCCTTTAAATGTGGTAATGTTGTGAGTGTAATTTTTGATGCTTTTTTAATGATGTTTTCTAGACGTTGCAACAGTTTAGATGAGGCGTTGCCTTGCCAACAACTTATTCCGTATGTTAGCAGATTTTGTACAGTTGCGCCGTAAAATGTCTCAAGGATCTTCTTGTTTAATTTAAAACTGTTGAGTTTGTATAGAAAAAAGAGTCGCTGGGCTGTTTTCTTTGTCAGAGTTCCAAGGTGGTCTTCCCATGAAAGCTTGTTGTTGATGATAACGCCTAGATATTTATATGCCTTTACTTGTTCTATAGATGTAGTGTTTATTTGCAGTTCACGTATAGTTTGTTTTTTCTTTCTAAAATCTATTATAAGTTCTTTAGTTTTTGTTACATTCAGTTCTAGAAAGTTGTCGGTGCACCAGTTTGTAAACTCTTCTATCGAGCTTCGATACTGAGTTTCTTCTCCTGAAATAAGACCGACTATGGCAGTATCATCAGCGAATTTAATGAGTTTAACTGAGTCATAGATGCTTCTGATGTCATTAGTGTAAAGAGTGTATAGCACAGGAGAAAGTACACAACCTTGTGGAGCACCCGTACATAGTACTCGAGTTGACGATTTGTTGTTGTTGACTTTAACATACTGGGGCCGTTGGGTTAAAAAGTTTAGAACCCATGCTTGTAAGTAAGGGTTTACATTTAAGTTACTCAGTTTGTTTATCATTAGATGTGGCTGTATGGTATTGAAAGCCGAGGAGAAATCTACGAAGAGGACTCGTGCATATGTTTTGGGTATATCGAGATGCTTATAAAGATGGTCCAAAAGCAATAGAATGGCATCCTCAGTTCCTCTAGCTGCTTTGTATGCAAATTGGTGAGGGTCTAGGCTGTTATTGACTTTTGCTACAAGTTGTTTAAGCATATATTTTTCAAAACATTTCATAACAATAGGTGTTAGTGCTACTGGTGCTAATTGCATCTATTAGAATTTATCACAGGAGCCAATTAGTTGTAATTACACAGGTTTACTGGTCCAGCTGTCTTAAGTCGAGAATTTAAACGTCCTTTAGCCACGCTGCTCATAGCCAGGGGCGGACCTGTTATATGGGCATTCGAGCAAATGTACCCAAATTGGATGGTAGGATCACAGTCATCATCTTTTTTTTTTAATCACATCTGTATTTTATAAGATAAGGGCCGTATGGATGTCACTAGGGCACTTATTAAATTGTTAAAGGTTTTCTAGTATTCTCTTACATAAGGGGCCCTCTGAGTGATGTATTTGTATCCACTGTATGCATGAGTACAGCTATCGATACATTATCAAACTGAACAGAATGATTTTCAGGACAGGTAGACTAGGTAGACCTAGAGTTGGATGTTCATCATATAATATACAATTTAAGGGCCGGATGAAATAGAAATGCCCGTGCCGATTTTGACCCCCAGTGCGCCCCTGCCCATTGCTAAAAGAGCTTTAAGACTGTTCGTCTGATTACCGAGGTCACAAACACAGACACATACAAGCGCTCTTATGGTATTATCAGAAGTGTGCTACCCAAAATGACAATTTTTTGTCAATATATTTCAGGAATTATTATTTTTTTTTGAGTTTTCAAAAGATTTTAATAATTTCCGGAGATTTCCATGACTTTTTTTTTCGTATATTTTGCAATTTCAGGAGATTTCAATGAGCTCCTGGTAAATCATGAAGCTGCGGAAATTTTGTTATAAGTTATAAAATGGTTTAATTTAATAATTTGCACCTAAAATTATTGCGGGTCCTTTGAAAGTGCGGGGCCCACTGCGGTCGCATAGGCATAAGGCCGGCCCTGTTACGTAACGGGGAATGTTACGCCGTGGTTCGACTAGTTAATATTATTTGAAAATTTTATTTGTAAAGCTTTTAAAATCTCTGCAAGACTTTTGTTAAAATCGATACCTATTTAAAAAAAAATGGTTAAAGTAAAATAAAAGACCTTGACCTACAGCGATGTTTACCATCATGTCATCCAAAAAATGTAAGCAGACGATCTGTTTACAACGTAACTCAATGGCTCTTCTAATGTCGTCCCATTGTGTTTTTATTTATAGATTATCTACCCTTGTTTCTTTTCCCAAAGGTTCTACACGCAGACCTATATAGCCTGGACATGGAGATCTTTTAAAACTACAAAAAATGTCGAATGAAAAACTTTTAAAAAAAGATAAAACAAGGCTTTATTTTGTAAAGTAATTATAAGAAGTACAGTTTTTTTTCTTCAACCCCTAACCTATGTAACATATAATTTAATCTTTAATCTAGTAATTAAACATCGAAAATAAGAGCACTCGCCGTGTTATAATTATTATTTTGCAATTTTTAGATAGATAATCCAAAAAGATCTAGGTAATCAATCTATTTAAATCATCCGATTAAATGTACACAAGATCTCTAGTATTAATAGACGTGAATTAATTCAATCTAGGATTTTCGAAATATTATCTTAATGGAAACTAACAGGAAATGGCTTTATTTCATAAATTTGCTTGAATATAAAGTTCTGTGATTAATACATAACAATCTATATATATAGGTCTGTGAGTTGATCAATCGCGGATAAGAATTTGTATCCGTTTTCCAGTTTATATAATATATATAGGTCTGTGAGTTGATCAATCGCGGATAAGAATTTGTTTCCGTTTTCCAGTTTATATAATATATATAGGTCTGTGGCTCTACACTACAAGCTAGAAACCTTATATAAATCATTCTAATTAGTTCTTCGGTACCAAATAAAAACAAAGTCTACCCTCACTTGTACTCGGCAGTCTGCATTATATTCGACTTTTTTTTTTTTTGTTAGGTAAAGTACAACCATTAAGCAGGCCTACGTTGATATTCAATGTTTTTAGTGCAGTACGATTACAGCATAAAAGAAATCGATTACTGTTTCTATAAATTAAGTATGAACATCAACCTAATCATGATAGAGACAGAAAGAAACCTTAATCATGATTAAGTTATTTTAAACTAAGTCGACCGCTTTGGTCAACAAACAGTCGAAATTAAAATCAATGCCGCCGTTGAAGAGGCAGGGACAATAACTCTTTTAAACTAACAAGAACAACAAATAAGACCGCCCGGATTATCTCGCCATGTTAATTACCTTCTAGAAAAAAAGCACGCGCTGTGAAATTCCATCGATACCGATTTCGCTAAATGAAATATCGATTCTCACTGCCGGCTTGCTAGTTAGCCCACCACACTCTCCCGCGTTTTCCCCCCAGTCAACAGGCCAGAGTTAGCTGACGGTCATCTTTCATCTGGACAATGTCAGTAATGTCCAGTCTGTTCCAATCGGAATGAAACATTTAAGTCGTCTGAACGGATTATCGTCGGCCCCTTTGAAAAATTCGATACTTTTTTTTTTCTTAAAATGCAAATATGGGAAGGGTATGGGTGGTGTGTGTGTGTGTGTGTGTGTGTGTGTTGCTGATGAAATCTAAACATCTGTTTAAAAATTAATTACTTTTGGAAGGTTCTCATTCTGTTTCTATTTCTGGCCTCTGTTTCTTTAAAAATATTTTTAAAATGTTTATTTGTATTTCTAAACAGAAGGTCAAGGTTGTTACTTGCAAGAACGCGTACCAGTGTCTTGCTAGTGATTGAATAACCATAGGAGCCCAAACTACTAGGATGAAGCAGGATGGCTGCCTGGTCGTGCGGTTTGCGCGCTGGACTATCGTTCGGACTTATCGATAGTCCCGGGTTCAATCCCTGCCCGCTCCCATCCCCCGTCGTCCTGCGGGAGGTTTGGTCTGGGAAGTAACTCTGAAGGAACATCCAAAACATGTAAAACATTTTACAAACAAAACAAAAACTAACCCCGGGCCGATATAAAGGCCCTTGTCGAGGTGCCAACTGGCTTCTGGAAACTCCTGCCCACTGTGAATAATGAAGCCTCAGAGGCTCTGCTCTATCGAACTCAAACATTGTTATAAAGCTTATATCAGCTCACTCCGTCTGACTGGTACACATTTCGTACAACTTTGCACAATTATTCACTGCTCCTAACAAAACACCAATCACTTAAAAAAAAAACAAAAAAAAAAAAAAAACAACCAATGGGTTCATTCAATAGTGAAAATGTTCGGAAAATAATAAATTTACTCAGTATTGAGATATATGACTTTAAATGGAGAGTTATGTCCCTTAGTTAAGTTTGATATATTTTTTGTTATTTCCCTTAGTTTTTGTTTGTTAGCTAATTCGCCATGTGACATGAATGTTATAATTAAATAGACCTCGACTATTTCTTATTAAGTTCATAAAAATCTAGCAGACTAAATGCCAGCTCAAAACAAGGTTACAAAGATTGTTTGTGTGGAAACACAGAACTCATAATGAGCCCCCCCCTCCGAAGTGGTATATTCAAGCAGGTAAAAATGCAGGTTTCTATATTTTCAGCAGGTATACGAGAAGCTATGAAACTGAAAACTATCCACAACCATCTGACAATACTGCAAGAAGAGACGTATCGAATATGTTGTTGGGCGGACTGTCGACATGATACCACAGGATATGGAGATTAATAACGCCATTATTATTACAGTGTTACTATCCATATGTATTCAATGATCCGATTGCTTTGAAGATCTAGTGCAATGTGGATCTTGCCAAAGTGATGTTATTGAATGATTATCTAATGGATGGTTTTACTAAAGGTCAATCTCTGATTCAAGGTCAAGGAAGAAATGCTTCCATTCGGTACGTTGAAGCATTCAGTCCACGTGTAGGCGCGGTGGCTAAGCGGTAAAGCGCATGGCTTACGAACCGGAGACCGGGGTTCGAATCCCGGTGAAGACTGTGATTTTTAATTTCGGGATGTGCGGGCGCCTCTGAGTCCACCCAGCTCTAATGGGTACCTGACATTATTTGTGGAAAAGTAAAGGCGGTTGGTCGTTGTGCTGGCCACGTAAACACCATTGTTAACCGTAGGCCACCTTTACATCATCTGACCACAAGGTCTGAAAGGGTATATTATGAAACACTGCTTATTAAATGGTGTTTTAAATTATAACATGATATTGAATTTTCCATTTCTTTTCTAGTTTTTGCTATCTAAACGGGACGGACGGACCACACTGAACTATTAGAGGCTATTTCCCTATGGAAAGCCGCTAAAATCAAATAGACTGAAACTAAATACAAGCAAAACAAAATCCAATAGACTGAAGCTATATAATTATAATTGGATTAACACACTGAAGAGAATGTGTCTCTTTTGTTAATAAATAAAATGATTCATACCAAATATTGGCCAGAAAAAAAATGAATATTCCACTCTCTCGTTTTTTAAGTTGAAATCCATAATGCAAATGACGCCCTATTTAATAAATGTCTTTTTTTCCCCCTTCCCTATGATGTAGGTATTCATCTTTTTTTTTTCTGAATCAGACAACAAGCACAGACAGAACAGACAGACAGACGGCATCAATACATAGATGTAACTTGTCAAACTCAATCAAACTCTATCTCTGGAATTCAATTATCTCCCTCGTCAACTCCTCATGCGTGACGGAAGTAGCTCGTTGATTGTCCACCCATCTACAAACCTTCCCCTTTCTGTTTTCTCTCTCTCTCTCTCTTTCTCTCTCTCTCTCTCGTTTTTTTTATTTGCCTTTCTTCAAGACCCATACAAATATTGCTTATCATTAGAGTGAGCTTATTCTTCCTGTTTCACTCTCTCGCTCTTCGCCTCTCTTCTTCTCTTTCTCCAAGTCTCTCTCTCCTTTTTTTGTCTCTCTCTTTCTCTCTTTCTCCGTCTCTATCTCTCTCTGTCTTTGTTTGTCTCTCTCTCTCCTCTCTCTCTCTCTCTCTCTCTCTCTCTCTCTCTCTTTATATATATATGGTGATCCTCGTTGTCTGCCTCTTTTTCTCATTCTCTAACTCACACATATTCTCTTTTTCTTTCTCTTTCTCTCTCTTTCTTGGTCATGCGGTATGCGCGCTGGACTGTGGTTTGGTTTTGTTGATGGTCTCGGATTCAAACCCTGCCCGCTGCCATCTCCCGTCGTCCTAAGGGAGGTTTGACTAGGAAGTAAATTATCTTACTCTCTGAAGAAGGAACATCTGAAAGATGTAAACATTTCTCAAACAAACAGAGTATTTGTACGTATGCGTCATATGTTAGAAAAAAGAGTTGTGTGAACTCATTGAATTAATTAAAGCCATACTATACGAATTAGCCCTAATTGATGGCTGTGGTTGAGTGGTAAAGCACTTGGCTTCCGAACCGGGGACCGGGGTTCGAATCCTAGTGAAGACTGATTTTTAATTTCGGGATCTTCGGGCACCTATGAGTCCAACCAGCTCTAATGGGTACCTGACATTAGTTGGGGAAAAGTAAAGGCGGTTGGTCGTTGTGCTGGTCACATGACACCCTCGTTAACCGTAGTCCACAGAATCAGCTGACCTTTACATCATCTGCCCTAAAGACCACAAAATCTGAAAGGGTATATTATGAAACACTGCTTATTAAATGATGTTCTCAATTAAATTTGACTTATTCAGAGCGGTAAATGACGTTATTTCCACTTTTTAAATCAATATCGCGATAAAACCAGTACAACTGTAGACAGGAATTACTTTAGCACAGTTATTTTTTAAAAATTACAGATATGGGGCCCAATGTAATCAACAAAAGGCAATTTTGTTTTGCTTTAAGAACAATAATTTGGGGACCACCAGACAAGTGGAAGCTCCCCAGAGTAGCTTATGTAGCCTATAGGTAAAGCCAGCACTGGATACGGACGTCGTTTTCAACTCCATAGAATCAGATTGTGTCTCCTAACAATTCCCTTCTTGCTTGATGCGGTCTACAGACAAACCGATACCATTCGATATATAAAGACCTGCATGCTTTTTGGTGTAAACTGCCCACAAGTTGTGACGCTGCAGGTCGGTGTACCGGCCTTCTAAAACGAACGGTCTCGGACCAACACGTTTAACATTCCTGGTTATTTTTATTTTTATGGAACCGCAGTCTCACACTTGTACCTCAGATGTCTGCTTACACTAGTGGGCCCCCCGTGTCCTTTTGTTACACGCAGTTCAACTATAGTGGTCATCCCCCAAGGGGGCCAGCCCGGTGTGTGAGTGACCAGGCGAAACTTCGGTGACTTACTGCGAGCAACAGTGTTCTCTGTCGCTTCTCTCCCCTCTCACACATCACACACACACACACACACACGTCACACACACACACTATGTCGAAGGTGCCGATACATCACACACACACACATACGGCACACTTACACACACACACACACACGTCACACACACACACACATACGTCACACTTACACACACACAGCTCTTATTGAGTATGCCTGGTCACATTACACAAGAGATTACCTGAACAGAAGTATCGAGTATACCAACAGCTCAGATTTCAAAGGGGAACAAAAACGTGGCTTTCATATAGTAGCGGCGTGTCATAAAATATGTATTATCTCCCTTTGAATTTCCCAACAAGAAGTGAAATGTGGTTTAGTAGGCCACGGACAAAAATGTTTTGTCGATTAGTGAAAGTTTAAGTGTGTGTGCGTGTATGAAGGGGAAATAACCATATTCACAAATGTGTTTTTTCTTGATTCCGAAATCATCTTTAATCTTAACCCCCACCCCCTGTTTTTTCAGAACCATATACTGACATTAACCAGTGCATGTATAACTAAATACTCTCGTACCTAAGACAACATTTGTCCCTCAAAGGGGCCTACGCGCCATGGTTTCAATTCTTCGTATTATGCCACGATTTTCCTTCAAAAGTTAGGGCGTGTGGGCCTTTTCAATGCATGGACCGAAGGTTTGGAACTCACTCCATATTGATCTCAAGACAAACAACATGCTTCACTACATTAAAGAAGAGCATTTAAACCTGTTAAAAACTTTTTAGATTAGTTTGTCATTTCAATTTTCGTGTTATTGACTGTTGTGCTTCCATTGCACCGTGAGCCCACATTCTGCTTGTTAGCAGAGAAATATACATTAAATCATTATTATTATTATTATTATTTTCAACATTAGAATGTATGCCACTAATTACTTATTTCAATCGTTAGCCATTGTTATATACCTATCCCGGGGAAAACAACTTTTTGACCAAACTGAAATAATTTAACACTAACAAGGTTCAATGATTTTAGTCAGTTTGTGTTAAATTATTTAAATAAAAAAAAAAATTGAAATGATTTTTAACGTCATTGGAGTGTTACCATAGCAACGATACGTCTCCGTGCTCTAATGCTGCCTTATGAGACTTATTAGCATTTTGCACCGCTATCAAGGAAGCTAGCAGTGTAGATCAGGGGGAGCCAACCTAGGGCGCATGCGCCAAGAGTGGCGTATTGCACAATTACAAGTGGCGCTTTTCACCCCGAGAAAAACACGAAAAAAGCAACAAAAAAACAACAAAAAAACACAATGTTTAGAAAAGAAAAAGTTTCACAGGAATTTAATTTACTGGCTATTACGAGGCCCAAAGTGAGCGAAACCTCTATAAAACTAATCCGACCAAAACATAAAAAACCCACAATGGTTTAGTATAATTCGTGATTATTATATTCTTTCTTTTCGGTAATAGTATGTAATTTTTATGTTTACCTATGCAAGTGATAAAGATGATGGTGGTGACGTTGATGTTCAACCTAAAGTAGAAGAACATAATGTATGCCGAATTGTATGCATAAGTGTAGCAGTAATATGTGGGATTGTGTTAGTTGCATACGGAGAAAAAAAGGGATTGAAAATAAAAGTATCGTTGCAGCTGACCTAGAGAGAAAAGAAAGATAACAAAGCCGTCAATAATTAGTTGAGTTACTGGAACTGTAATTTTGTAGATACATATCACATACTGATATGATCAAGCATTTTTATTCTTGAAATTAATCAAAACAAACTGTGGTCACGAAATTAACTTAATTAAATTAAATTAGGTCAAAAAGAAAGATAACTTAAAATTATAAAGGCAAACCTAAAATGTTAACAAAATACAGACGTAATATTTTAGTTTATTTTGGCTTTTTATTTCTTACATCTCCTCTTCTAGTATGTACACAAATGTGCATAACAAAATAAATCTACAAATGAGGTAATACTTTAAAGGACAGGAACTTGTAAAATTTTAAGTGGCGCATCTGTATCAGAAGTGAACAAAAATTGGCGCATGAAGCCAAAAGGTTGGACCACCCCAGTATTTCCGAGCGGGAAGAGGCTTTTATGTCTTCACCTGTCCCCAAACTCATGGTCAAAATGAAATCGAATTCTTTTCTTCTTATCTTATCTTATATGATACAGACGTTACTTCAAAAAAGAAGATGATTACGTTCTACGCGTCATGCATTTAGTCATGCATATTAAACAATGACCTACACTCCGCCAAGTCACTGGTTTTCTTTTTCTGCTGAAGTTTAGTGCGAAGGACACCATTCAACTTTCTCAATAAACCTCTGCCCTAGTTCTGCCCTCAGCTATGCCTCATCTCTGCCCTAGCTCTGCCCTCAGCTACCTAGCATTCGCCTGTCTGTGAGTTGATTTTGTTTGTAATCACGAAAGCGACAGCGCAACCAAAGCGCGGGGACACCTCCGAGTAAGTCTCATGACATATGTCATAATGTTCACTGGTACTTACGTCACAACTGTCATGTCAAATGACAAACTGAAAGCAGGCCACGAGGAATCCAGAGGCGGAGGCTCCAGCGGCGTGCTACCGGCAACGTACAGTCACATACTCTCCATTTTTGTTTTGGGAAAGAAAGAAGCCTCGCTGTCGGCGCCTCGGGGTCATTGCCCCCCCCCCCACCTCCATTCACTAGTAGATGTCGGTTTAAACGTGAGACTCTTTATGTCAAACTGGTCAACAATCTTCATGGACGTTCTGTTTGGGTGGAGGGAATAAGAAACAGGGTGGGGTGGGGGATGCTTTGATAAATCCTCTTATTCTTTCCGTGCCCACCTCTTAACATCGCCCCCCCCCCCTACCCCTGAAACCTTTCACTGTCATTCCTCTAACAGCTGATCGATGATCGATGATTTGAAACATGTTCCCAATGAAAAGATCTGAGCGTGATCTGGTCGGTCGTCCCCCTCCTCCTCCCCCCCCCGGACGTCTCTACGTCACACCTGTCACATGTCCACTGAGCCGATGTAGACCTTAAGTAGATATGTGTGTGTCACTAATTAGATCTTAGATAGCCAATACGTCATCACGTGATCGATGGATCTCACGTTGTACATGAATATTTATTTATTTAGAAAAATATTTTTTCCCCTTGTCCGTCGCCATTCAATGCTTGCTGGGATAGGATGTAACAATCTTCATTACTGACAGAACTTAGAAATATTTAATTTTACTTTTACTTAATTTAAAACAAATTTCACTTGCATTTGAATCCGTTACATCTAAATTTTGTTTTACTGGAAGTACTGCTCTACAGTCTGTTAGTATCTTATATGTTGTTGGCAATGTAACCTCTTCAGTACTGAATTAAATAAAAAACACCAAAAAAAACAACAAATTTTCAAATTAACCTTAATTGTTGTGAAAACATAGAACATACGGTTTCGTCTTGTGTGTTCTTGGCAATGTAATATTCTACTTAATAAATATATATATATATATATATATATATATATATATATATATATATATATATATATATATATATATATATATATATATATATATATATATATATATATATATATGACATTAGGGATTATATTAAATCCTCCATATAAGCACATTGACATGAAAATATTTATTAATGTAAGAGGTTTAAAAAAATTATTTAAATAATCTACCTCCTAAATTGGCTTAAATTTGAATGTATTTTTTAAAATATACTTTAACACGATCAAATTGTATGTCTTTAAAATAGATCTCGATATATTTTTCTCAGAAGTGGTGAAGAAATCACGTTGTCTTGATGGGCCATAGCCCTGAAAACACAATTTAGATCTAATTATACTAGCCCACACCAATCATTTCCCTAAAAGAACATTCGCAATATACAAGTAAAAAAAAAAAGATTTGGCGATCCAAATCTAAACAAGTCTTTGTCTCTGTACGTTGGGGAGTTTTCCTCTTGAGACCTGTACAAGTTGGGATCGAGAGTTCAGACCAGAGAGACGATGACGTCATTTGCGTCAAGAGCAACTTCTTCCTAGCATTTGTAAATTCTTTCAGTTTATGTCTGCTTTAATTAACTATGATAATAATTAAAAAAATAGATTTTTTTCTGTGGAAATATAGGACCAGTTGATACTCGATTAGAGATCTGGACCATGCGGGTAGGTTGTTAATAGCTGAAACGCAGATGTCTGAGTGGGCTGTGACTTCACAGCTTAAAGCAATAATTAAAGCCGAGTTTAAATTAAAGTAAAACACGATTCTGGCATCTTCGACAGACTTTCCAACAATACAACTTGTAAACGTAATTACTATCGCTCTATCTGCCTGCGAGACACGCAGGAAATAAAATTGGTAGACAACAGTTTGAATATATTCCATCAAAAGAGCCCGAATAGTATTTTAGGTGTGCGATACACTGATCGTTTTAGGCGTAGGGTCATGCTGTTACGATAAAGCCAACCAGTTGACATTCTAAAAGTGTAGATCTCTAAGAAACATACTTCTTTGGAACAGCCTTGAACAGGGAAGGAAAGCCGGACATTTTCACAATTTAGGTCAAGGGGCAGAGAAGAAAATATCTTGTATCTGCCTTTTTTTTTATAATACCTCCATTCAAGTCAGAACTTCATGGAACCTGGAACCAGCAGAAAAGAATGGCGCTGTTCCCTTTTTCTGACCTACTTCTAAAAAGTCACATTGGTGCCCGATAGGTATTTTAGGTGTCCGATACACTCATCATTTCTTTTGAACAGCCTTGAATATACAAAAAACTGTTCGTGTAGAATATTAATAATAATAATAATAATCCAATACGACTCCGATGCAACCCCTCTGAACCTACACAATGCTGATGTCAATATCGGTTTGGACGACGTAGGGCATGAGATTCGCCAATGGGAAGAAAAAACACTCCACGGAAAATTTCCGGCTTCATTACATGGGGACAACATCGACAAGGCTGCTTCCTTAACATGGCTCAAAGCAGGTCATCTCTACCCTGAAACAGAAGGCTTTGTTACAGCAATACAGGACAGAGTAATCAGGACAAAAAATTACGAGAAGCATATCCTGAAACTCAATGTTGTCGACAAATGCCGAAAATGTGGAAATGTGGGCGAGTCGATTGAACACATTATGGCAGGATGTCCAGCCCTATCAGAATCAGCCTACCTAGGTCGCCATAACCAAGTTGCAAAGTTAATACACCAACACCTGGCTTTGACGTACAAATTGATCGGTAAGGACACTCCCCCTTATTATAAATACTCTCCGCAAGAGGTTCTCGAGTCTACTGAACATCTGCTGTACTGGGATAGGCCTATTCTGACCGACAAAACGGTAGATTTCAATCGCCCGGATCTGCTGTTCATCGATAAAAAAGAAAAAACCGCTACCATTATCGATATCGCCGTACCACTGTCTCATAATTTAAGAAAAACTGAGATAGAAAAACAAAGAAAATATGGGAACCTAGGCTTGGAGATTAAGCGTCTATGGAAATTGTCCAAAATAACAATATACCCCATTGTTATATCAACCGAGGGGATAATAACAACTGACCTCACAGACACCTTCAAGGCCCTTAACATTCCTAGGAACATCTTCGTTGCCTGTCAGAAGGCGGTACTGCTGCAGACCTGCCACATCACCAGAAAATTCCTCAGTGGAAACTGTTAAAGGGACTACGATGAATTTTGTTTCTCTTTAGCGAAACTCGACCCTGGCAGCGCCAGAGAATGACTACTCGTTCATTTCTAACATAATAATAATAATAATCTTTATTGTCCGCAAGGTAATTTGTCTTACAATAATGTGCATTACACCAAACAAAACATTATTACTGTAAGAAACAAAACAAAATGTACATCACACCAGACTCACTCATAATTTACATGTGAAAAAGTGTATATCTGATTGTTTCTATTTAATGATTTGATAGCCAGGGGAACAAAAGAGTTTGTGTCTGTTTGTCTTTGCTATCGGTGTCTTATATCGGTTTTGTGATGGTAAAATCACAAAATCCTGACCCAAAGGGTGATTCTTTATTTCTAGAATCTTTTTAACTTTTTTTTATGGATGTGACTTCCATGTTGCTTTATTATTTTCTTCAATGCTTATTATTTTTATCATTCTATATCGTTATAATATAGTTACATAAATTGTATGATAAATTTACATAACTATTGTAGATATTTCGGACACAGCCGCAGTAACGTAAGACTAACACCTAGACACTGTAAGACTCACACATAGACACTTTTAGAGACCAAGGCAACGACTCACACTTCAACTCATGTCTTGAATGAACAGACCATGAGAACTCATTGACACAGACACGTAGAGACATGTTTCTAGACTTCAAGTGATCTCCTCCTGATCCGCAGTTTGACTTGACCGTGTCCCGCTTTTAAATTACTATTAAGCATCCAGCGTCCCGCCTCCCCCCCCCCCCACACACTCTTTACATAGACCAGATTTCTAAATATTTTTTTTTTCGTCCATCAGTCTTGCCAAACCTTTTTATCTTTTAAAGCCATAGTGGCCACATAAAGGGAGGCGATGCGCGCAAACTTTCAAAAGATTGACTTTTAGAGACGAAAAGATGAGGGTGGGAGATTGAATGGGGTCCGGTAGTTGACCAAAGGTCAATTTGAGGATGACTTGGACATGACCATTGGACAAAGACTTATTTAAAGTGGCTGTTAGCACAGTGTTGCTTTTGGGAGTGGGGAGCGGTGGGGGGGGGGTGAGGGAGCGTTTAAATCGATGGGATCGATCATGATTGTAATTGTGATTGGAGTCAGTTTGGACACCGAAGATGGGGCGAGGGAGGAAGTCTTTATGAATTGGAAGGTTTGTGAAGGAGGATGAAGACGTTGAGGACATGGCGAGGGGGTGAAAGAGGTTGACGAACTCAAGCTTCTTGTTGTAAAGATTAAGGGGCAGTAGTTCTAGTACAACTGTGTTTGCTTCATTACCTCCCTTGCTAGCTCGCCGAAAATTAAGTTTTATGTTGAAACCAGAAGCTATACAAATTTTAAAAAAATAATTAAGGAATGCAATTTTCTCACGCCCATTCAGGGAAAGTTTAAACAAGTACTTGTATCGATAAGCCTCTCATGTTTATTCTTGTACAATTGTTGTAACTCTGCGCACCAAAATTAGCAATGCTCGCTCGCACTGGTGCTTCGTTCAGAACAGGGCCGAAAGCCACAGTTTTTGCAGACTGTTGTAACGGACTTCCACCCAAGCTGTCGAATGGTAACACTGTGTATGGACGCCAGACTAACATGTGTTTTGTTCGATCATTTCATCATTGTCTACGTTCATTTTGCCTCCCCCTGCGATGATTTAATTCAGTATGTAGTTGTCCTACTGTACTATAGACAACACGTTTATTTTTATTCAAAGAAATCAGCTTTTGATACCGGTTATCAAAGTTTGCATTTTTGTTGACTTATTTCCTGTGTATTTGTGGCATTTTACTTCTTGAGAGAGATTTGTTATCTTTCTTCATGCCAATAGTTAGCTCAAGCGCTTTACGAGCTTGAGAAAAGTGGGACATTAGTGACTCTGGTGTGTGTGTGTGCCACTACCGCCGCGTCATCCGCGAACAGCAGATCAATTTCAAGCGTGGTTCTGATTTTTTTTAAACATTAAGTTTGTTTTTTTCAACATAAGGTTTTATTACGGTAAACTCTAACGACGCACCGATGACAGAGATATGCAGACGGCAACACACTACGCCGTCATTGTTAACACATCGTCACGACGTTACACCAACGGAAATAAAAGTGTTAACAATTTCACCATAATTCATGCAGCTTAAATTGTCATTAATTTAGATCAGATGAAATTGGTCTTTTAAGGCAAGGCTAAATTTCAGAAAGTTTTTGTAAAGGAACTCTTCTCTCTTTAAGTCATCAAAATATAAATTGTGTGTGTGTGTCTGTCTTTGGATTTTTCTTCAATCTCGTGTCTTGAGTACGGTTTGAAGGAAAGATTTTTTTTTATAAAAACTTGATAAAATAACCGTTATTCACAAAGATATGAACTGGAAAAGTTTCATTGAATTATTTTCTTGAAGAATCTTTTCAAGTTTTCTTACAGAGGTCCCAATATGTCAATTTGTCAAGTTTGTAGTCAAACCGAACTGGGGTGACTTTTTGACCTTTGGCATGTTTACGTTGATGACGAATTTGATTGGTCCTGATCACTCCCGACTGCTTCAATGGCCAAGTCAAACTTGAAGGGATCTGGGGGCTTGAGTTAAGATTTGTTGGAGATCGTTGACCTAAATATTAGCCAGCATTAGATATGTCGTATTGAAAAATTGAATTTGGTTTGAAATAGTAAGATTCCAAATATCTCTCTCTCTCTCTCTCTCTCTCTCTCTCTCTCTCTCTCTCTCTCTCTCTCTCTCTCTCTCTCTCTCTCTCTCTCTCTCTCTCTCTCGTTGGTGTGAAGAGAATAAATAATCTCTCATTTTGTAAACATGGCATGTCTATAAAGAAATGACTGTTAGCCAATATGAACTTGTATACCTCTTTCCTGACAGAGTTCCCCTTTAAGAGGTTGCGATCTATAGGGCAGATGATGTTAAGGTTATCTGTTTCTTTGTCCAACGGTCAACGAGCAGGGTGTCGTGTGGGCAGCACAACTATCAACCGCTTTTACTTTCCCTAACTAAAGTCAGGTACCTATTAGATTTGGGTGAACTCGGGCGCCCTAAAAATCCCGAAACTCAAAATCCCAGCTTTCACCGAGATTCGAACCCAGTATCCCAGATTCAGAAGCCGAGCTTTTAATGTTTCCTTATTTCTCTCTTTCTTTTGTATTGATATTCCCTCCTCCCTCCTCCCCTCCCCGATTTACTCTGCCTCATCGTGGACTCCTTTCTTGATGAATGAAATATGTCAAAGGTGTCGTGAAATGATACTTTCAGCCAAGTTATCAAAACATATTGCTATTTATTTGGTGCTGTGCTACTCACTGGGAAATAGTAGTGGCCGAGTCGTTACTTTGCAATGGGAATATTCAAAACAATCTACACAACTGTTGTAGCCCACTATTGTTATGGCACGACTAGGAAATAATTATTTGTTTCGGAAATAGGGGACGTTTTTACTTAGTAACAATGTCGTGACTTTAAAAAGAAGGACAGGGTTTTAGAGCGAAAATAGAAGTCGACATCAACAGATGGCCTTCATGTCATTGTAGAAATTAGTAGCCATTTATGAACGTAGCTGACATTCGATGGTTCCCTTCATTGTTATTAAACTTATTCGATACTCATTATCAGCGGTCTACTAACTTCCATTGATTATTCGGCCTTTCGCCGGTGTTGAGTGTTACCTCCATTTGGTTTGTTTGCATTCGACACCGCGGAAGCGCCTAGCACCTTATATATATATATATATTTTTTTTTTCAATATTTAGTATGTCGAACACTCATTTTACCGTTTATAATAACAATAAAAAAAAATGAAGGGTTAAACACATCAAGACTAAAATGTTATTTAACCTTGGTTAGGCCAATAATAGAATATGCATCCTCCGTTTGGGACCCCTCAACTCAAGAAAACATTAAAAAACTGGAACAGACACAAAATAGAGCTGTGAGATTCATAACAAACAAATATTCACATTTGACTAGAGTAACACCTTTAGTAAAATCACTAAATTTAGAAAGCCTTCAGGACAGAAGGCTCAAAAGTAAAGTAGCAATCATACATAAAACACTGAACCATAATCTTCAAATACAAAAACAAAATTTAATAAAATACTCTGAAAGACACAAAGATAAAGGCACATTCCTCGTCCCATATGCTAGGACAAATTTGTACAAACGCTCCTTCTTCCCTAGTGCTATTAGAGCATGGAATGGGTTGCCTGAGCTAGCCAGGAAAACCAGTGACTTGGCTGAATTTAAGTCATTGGTTAATATGCATGACTGAATGCATGACGCGTAGGACGTAATCATCTTTTTTGAAGTAACGTCTGTATTATATAAGATAAGATAAGATAAGACATGATTCTTCTTATATTGCCTACACAGTGTCCAGACTTGAATGTGTTTGCTGTCTTCTTCTTCTTCTTTGTTCTCATTTTTTATGTTGGAGTGTTCAGATGACTAGACCAATACATGAGTTGAACTATGCAGTGGTTTCCAAATCAGGGAGCTCCATATAGTTTTCTTTCTATTGGGGTGTTTTGGGGCCATTACGGGCCTCTTGGTAAAGAGAGCAGTTTTGGAGGACGTGGTCGGCATTCTCTGGTGACACTCCACATAAGCCAGCGGTTCTCAACCTTTTAAGCTCGGCGACCCCTTTTTAGAATCCCTCACTCGGCCGCAAACCCCTCTCCCTCCCCACACACACAGAAAAAGAAGAATTGACAAAAACAATCCATATTTTCGATGGTCTTAGGCGACCCCTGGCAAATCGTCAATCGAACCCCCAAGGGTCGCGACTCACAGATTGAGAACCCCTGACATAAGCAGACCTCACTGGTTCCAATTTTGAGCTTCCGGTACATGCGTTGTCGCATTCTGTTGTGTCCGGTCCTAAGTCGAAAGATTAGATGTTGATCTTGTCGGGATAGCTTATTTTGTTACGATGGATGGCTGCCTGGTCGTGCGGTTTGTGCGCTGGACTGTCGTTCGGATTTATCGACGGTCGAGGGTTCAAACCCTGCCCGCTCCCATCCCCCGTCGTCCTGCGGGAGGTTTGGACTAGGAAGTAAACAATCTTCAACTCTGAAGGAACATCCGAACCATGTCAAACAAACATCAAACGATTCGTTGGACACGATCTCACAAAATGACTGAATTCGATTACTTGACAATTATAACATTAACACGAGTACGAGTTCGATGCGTCCAACGACAAGCGAATAACTTAAC